>NC_092575.1:14967309-15292309 GCF_037975245.1 Apostichopus japonicus | reverse complement strand
AAGGGCCTAGTCTCCTTGATTATATTTGAATGTCTCCCTCCCCTCTCCCTCTCATCCCTACCATCAGTTAGTATCTTTATCCATATTTATAAGTTTTGAAGAATGTAAAAAAAAATATGCCAATGGACCCCACGATCAATATTGTCTTACATGTCTGATTTGTAATTTTTTCAGAAATGAAAATGTTTAAATTAACATTTAAACTTCACTAAGTTGATTAAGTGCTCGACTGTTGTATGATTGTAGATATTACTCCTGTTGAAGATGGTAATGACCAAAAAGCAGTACAGGAAACACCTGAGAAAACAGTATCTGAAGACATCATAACTACACCATTGCCTGTGGTTATTGTGCAAGTAAGTAAAACATGGTCAACTATGTATCTCTCTATATCTCCTGAAATATAATACATTTGATCTTCTCTTTCAGATACCTTTCAAACAAACTCATTTGCAAAACATTCTGAAATTCAGTTGTACAGCCAGGAACACTTTAATCGCCTCCTGCAAAGGGTCAAATGATTCTCTAGTTTTTATTTAAAATACAAAATTGACACCTCCATCTCCTTAACACTGCCCTACTTTGTTTTGTGCTGAAAGTGGAAATTATTCTGATTACTTACCCATATGAGTGAGGTCATACAAAAGTCATTTCCCTAGAATTGAATTTGCTGCATGTTTTATAAAAACATATATAGATATGTAACTAAATATATAACATGCAACAAATTCCCTACGTCTGTAGATGTTAGCTTGAGTATCTTTATCCACGTCCTTATTATTGTTGGTAAGATACCTCGGTCTCAAGGGTAAGCTGAAATGGAATTCCGAGTCAATGCAAGATATCGTCAAAAACTTCACTGCATTTTGGTTTTCTACTTGGTAATTTTTAAATTAAATTGTTTTCTCTGTTGACAGCACTACTTGGCTGTACTTCTGTTGAACTTTGTTCATGAAAAATGATCAAAGAAAAGACCTGTTTCATCTCCGATTTGTTGGCTGTAGGTCTGTTGAACGTTGTTAATGAAAAAGAAAGAAAATGGCTGTTTCATCAACGATTTATTTAATTTTCACGCAGGATGGTCCAGAGGAGGATGTAGACGAAGAGCTGGAGAGATTGGCCAATCAGGATGAAGTCCAAGAAGAAGATGAGAAGGCGTTACCTCCTGCCCCTTCTCCATCTCCAGTGACTATAAAACCCGAAGAGGTGGTCCTCGCCACCGACGAAGATATAATAACGGATCAAGGGAGTGGTTTGATTGGGGAATCAAATACAGGAGATGATAATGAAAATCAAGCCGAAGATGATCCTAAACAGATCAGTATTTCAGAACCCTCGGGATCAACAGAATTTGAGCAAAGTAGTATTTCATCTGCCAAGGGAGAGGAGGAGATAAAGCCTGAAATGAAACCTCTCGTAGAGGAGAGATCTATTGTAGAGGAGAAGCCAGGGGAGGAGGAGAGAGGAGGGAAGGCTGATTCTGGGAAACCAAAGGGGAAGGAGGTCAGACTAAAATTGAGTGCAGAAGTGGAGGGACTAGAACCGAGCGTTACAGTGATACCCACTCCACCGGTCAAGCAGCAGAACTCACCGTCCACTCAGCAGACAAAAGTGAGGAGAGAAAAGAAAGAGAAAAGAGGAAAGGAGAAGAAGAAGGAGGTGTGGATACAAGAACCAAATGGGACTAAACCATTCAAACCAGGTGCTGCTGAAAGAGGAGAAGACGGGACAGATGAGCTCAAGTCTCGAGATGTAATGGATCCCTCTATAAACAAGGTATGTGATGTCATAAGTTATATGAAAGACAAAACACAGGCTTATGTCTAATTCGTTCCAACCAACAACAACAAAAATTCTTTTGTACAAATAAAATATTACAGAATAATAGTGACAGAAGTTGATTCAATTCCTGCTAGAGTTAATTTGACAGGAAGTCTTAAAAAAATCTCTGCTGTTACAGTTACATTGCGTCATCGTGGGCTCATAAATTTTTGCATGCAGTGGTGTAAGTTGCTTGCATGAGGCATTATATTTGCCTAGGAATAAAACAATATCCAAGCAAAGCACTTCTTATTTCTGCTCTTGCCTCATATTTAACCTCACATTGTTCAACTTTTAACATTTAAAAAAAAAAAAATTGACATCCCTTGTCTATGTTGGATCGTTCATGTAGAAAGAGACTTGAAGAAATAGATTATCATAAATTGAAAACAAGAAAAGAAAAGAACCTTGGCAGTAGGTGTTATTAAAGGGATACTCATGTACCAGATGATGATATAAGACTTCTTAAAAAGAGAGAAGCAATCCACATTGTTAGTAGAAACAAATCTTGGTATCTTGCCCCTATTAACTGAAGATATGATAGATCAGGAGGAACCTGACAGGCTTAATCCTCACCTAATCAAGGTAGTGGATCACAGTGGGTAGGCTGTGATGTCATCATCCTTCAAATGTTACACTCCTATTATAAGTCTTCTTATTGTATTAACTTTGAAATTTGATATATTTTAACATATTTGCTTAGCTGTCAATATTCTCTGTATTCAGAATTTCATTCATGTGCAAAGTTTGTTTTTGAAAGACTTTTTGCCTCTACGGATGAATTGGTTTACATATGATGAAGAATCACAAAATGAGACCAAATTACCATACAAAATGCCACTAGGTTTGTAGGTTTGACCTTAAAGATGCAGAAATCTATGCTGAAACTTCCCAGCAATGTTTGTTAGGGCAACAAATTTAACCCACAAGAGTATCCCCCCTTTAATCCTCGCTGACGTTCTCTGAAGTAATGAACCAAAGGAAACAATATTACATTCCAGACACTTACCAAGGATGACAGAGTTCCAGCTACTCCCCAGATAATCCTACCAGGCCAAGATCAGGAAATTAATTCTGATGAAAGGCTCTCAGCTGTTCCCCTCACTGATCCGTCAGACACTGCCAGTGGGTGAGTCTGCTTATATGTTATCAAGAATTAGTTTTGTTTCTAATAGGATGGGGCCAGCTACAAGATCTCAACGTTAGAATCATTAAAAAATCGAAGTCAACATTTAAGTATCCTGGTATGGACTGCTTTCAAAGTATGTGTTGATGAAATGTAAAATACTCAAAGATATACATTACAAAGAGTTTCATAACAGTCGGAGTAATTCTTGGCGGGTTATTCCACAATGTTAGTTTGACAATTATGCTATAATTGAAAATTGAATTTTAAAATTAATTTTTTTTTTAGAAGTTTAAATTTTAAAATGTGATTTCATTTTCCTCGACCTGTGCCATTTTGAAAAATAAAAAAAATGATGGATTATGCAGTTAGCCTCATATATAGCAGTGGAATATATAAACCATATAAATACAAAATGGCAGTTTCTTTTTTGTATGATTAATGTGAGGTTTTCATAACTGCTAATAATTTGTATTAAATTTGTTCTTAAAACTTGTTTTTCAATCTGGTTTTGAATACTTTATTGAGAAATGTTAAACGAATAGAGAAGATCCATGCTTTTGATAGGGGATCCCTATTAGGCTTGAAATGCAATAAATTACTGATAAACTAGTCGAAATTTCCAGCTACTTCCAGATTTCGCTTTTTAATACTATAAACAGTATGTATGTAAGACTATATTCTTGCTTTACATTTTCAAGAAGATCTAAATTCCAAGGAGAGATGTTGATAAGTAATGTTTTAGACCTGCTGTTTCTCAGCGGCCATGAGATTTGATACTATCAGCGTATGTGGTTAATCCTTGTGTTGTTGTCGTTGAGCGGAGGTACCTTCAAAAGGCCAGTTGTCAGTAGTCTTGGCACAGTTTCCTTCTGACAAAAAAAAAATTAAACTTCTCATTGGTTTTTAAATTTATTTTCTATATAAGTTCTGACAATTACACCTTTGGTATATTTTAAAGTTGGCTTAGATGGCTGTTTTTCCTTTTTCCGTCATCACCCTCCATGACGTACTGTTTATTGACGTAAACTACAATTTACATTCTCAGAAATTACCCTGCTGAGAGAGATTTCATCGTTTATTCAATATCATCCCAATTTTATCGACTTTATGTACAATTTAAACAACAATAATTATTTTGATTCACAAAGTTTCTGCCTGAGCTGTGACTCTGATTTTTCATTGGGGATGCCATGTAATAAATGGTGAATAATATGCATATTATATAGCTTGGTCATGATAAGTGGCACAACTTCGTTGAAGACTGTTTCAATATCTGTGGAATCGACGGTTATTAGTTATCATTGTGATGTAAAGATATAAAGAAGAAAAAAAACTCTACGAAAATTTAATTGAAACTTTTCTCACATTCTGCCCCCCTCATGTACACCTACCCATCTACGACCACCCATGATTTGCAAACTAAGGTAATTTTTTAGCTCCTTTTCGTCAGATTGTCTTTCATTTTCGACGGTTATTTACGAAACATAAAGTGGAACGGTATCTGATTGCAACCTTGGGGAGGTAAATGGATTTCAGTCAGGACAGAAAAGTTTAATTTATTATGGACGGGATGCAACAGAGGAAATAGGTGCACCTCGTTTTAGGGTACAGTGTTTTGTATTTTGTCGGTGTTGATTTCTTCTTCTCCGAATTTCTTGCTGATTCAAGATTATTAACTTCCCATCATTGACGTCCATTGTAGTTTTCTAATATTTTGTTAAGGAGGTTATCGCTAAAGGTTTGTCAAGAGATCTATTTTCTGCTAGTGAATAGAGATGTGGTTCGGTTCAACCCAAAAAGGGGATCCTTTTCGGAGAGGCTGTTCCTTTCTTTCTTCAAGATCCGTACTGTAGCTGGTGAAGTTCAGCTTTGACCTTGTTTGGGAGAATTAAACTTTAGTAGCAGAGTTTAAAGGTGTGAAATTGTGGGGGTTCTTCTTCATGGCAGATGTTTTGTGCAGATTAGCAGCTTTTATTGTCCTTTTATATGTTCTTGTATGTTTTTTCTTGAAATGTGATGCGTTTGAAGATGTTTGGTTAGCTGTCAACCTTCCCAAGAATTAGAATTGCCTATTCTCTCTGTAGAAGTGTTTAATTTATATTCCCTCAATGGATTAAGTTTGAATTAAATATTCTACTATAAGCACAAAACAAAATTAATGTTTTCAGTTCGATTACCATGATGAGAACATTCATTCTGCTGTCAGGGTGATAGATCCACAAAATGATAACCAAATTTGATAGCTTTGTATATAGCTCTGCCTTGCAAAAATGCTACAGTACAAGTAGGTGGTTTCAAAACCTAAACAAGCAGAAAATTTCTATTCTGTTATATAACTGCATCTTCACCCTCTGGAATATCTATCTATGTGCAACTTCATTCATCAATCTGCTTTACATGTCAGGGATTTTTTCCATTCTGATAAAACTCCCTAGGGCTACAACTGGGAAAGTTCTTTTCTAACCTACATAGTCTCATAATTAATGGTAGTTATAGTAAGAGCTTTGTTGAAATCGGAAGTTCTTCTCACTAATCCTTGGTCAAATAGGAAGAGATCTTTATTTATCCTTATACTGTACATCCCTTCACAAGCCTTTTAAAAACATCTTGTTAAGAAATGCTCCGATCAGCATGTCAGAATAAATTGTTATTGTTTGAAAACAGTGAATCCTAAGTAATGTAACAAGCATTTTACTAATATAGTTGCTGCTGTTGTCATGTCAGGGCCATTTACAAGGAGAAGAAATCTTTACCAAAGTACTTCAAATGGAATTGATTAATATCATTCTTTGCAAATGGTCCACAATTTGCTATTTATGCACTAGACTAGAAAAAAAAATGGTGTTATAGAAACTTTTAAATTTTTTGTTTCTTCTTCTTATTTAATATTTTGGTTATCTATGTATTTTTTTTATGAATTAGCAGAAATTCTTAATCCAGATACTGTATACATTTCATCTGCCTTGCTCACAGGGAAGGTAAAATGCCTGAAGATTCTGGAGAAGATCAGGAGCCACATTCAAAAGTTAAACTTGGCCCACCACCTAGTAAAAGTAAAGTGGATTTACTAGGCATGGATTCGGATGTAAGTCACAGTTTAATTCTTTTAATTTCATTTTTATATATTCCATATTTAATTGTTATGCAAAAAAAGGTTTCCAAAATTTTGTGTTTTTGCTCCCAAATTTGTTGAACTGATAACTTAAAAAGCAAGTAAAACAAACTAGAGCCAACATTGGGGGAAAAACTGCATTTTGTGTTTAAGTCTGATGTTACCAGATATGGTCATACACAACAAGACCAAAGACCTGAATACATTGGTTCAATAAAGTGCACCAAAATCAGGAATGGTGAAATTAGCCATGTGGTTTGCAAATACAGCACAATGCATTAAAATTGTGGGACGCTAAATTTTCTGTATCGGGTGTAAATTCGGCCAACTGGTGGTAAACTGCAAATATATATTACATATTACTTAGATTGATGTGCGTAGAGTTATGTATGAATATTTCATGTCTTGGTTAGAGCAAAATGCAGCTCTGCAGTAAGTTTTCTACATTGTATCAACAGTAATAGCTGCATGGAATGTGTGGTGAAATCAGGAAAATTATCAACCTATTTCTTTGATGTGTAGACCATGAATTGTTATATTGGAGAAACACCACCTCCCTCCCCCTCCTCCCCCCCCCATCCCCACAGGACACAGCTTCCTTATGTTTTTCCTTCCTTCCAAATCACAAATTCTGTTGATGTCACCGCTTACAGTGTATTGCTAAAACAAAGGAATACTCCTACACTCCCTCTATACATCGCTCCTGAAGTTTCCACCTATTTGGTCAGTTTCTGGATTGATGTTTTCAAATTCTCTATTTTGATTAGAACAGAGAACTGTTTATTTATTTATTAAATGTTGAAATGATTATAGCCTAATTCCTTCTTTGTTTTTGTAAATTATGCAAAAAGTTCTCATATATCAAATCATATTTTTGGTATTACTGCATGTTTTTTTATTGTTATCATGTTCTATAATTTCATTTTCTTTCTTCCCTTTTTATTTTTCTTCTTCAATCGAACAGACAATGAAAGTATGTATCATGTTATTTTACTTTTTATGCACCATAGCACCATTTTATCTTTCATTCTTGCAATATACCCAACTAAACCCAACTTTTCACTAACTCCAACAGTTAGATGTTTTCCCTGCACAACCAACAGCAAATTTTTCCCAATTGCCACCCATTCCATAGCATTCATTGTAAACATTTTCATGTCACCCAAAGCATTGCCCTTAAACCTTCATGATATTAACCAATTGACAAATTTATATCAATTTTTATCACAGTCACATGATCAGCATATTACATGTTGGTTCTTTTCAGTTCTAAGAATCCATGTTGTTTTTTCACTGTTTCAAAAATCGGGTCATATTTCCCATTTAATTGGATACTTTTTGTGAATTTCCATAACAGCTTACTGGAATTTATAGCTGACATTTTTACATGAAGTTTTACATGTAAACACAGTAATCCTGGTTTGATAAAAAAAGGAAAAAGTGGAAAAACATATAAACAAGTTAATTCCAGATGTTTAAGAAGACAATAAAAGAAAGGTGAAATATCTGATGTAAATAAAGTTAAGAAAAATGATTAGCTAAATCAAACTAAAACAAAAACTGTTAGCAAACTGCTTATCCACTAAAGAGCCTGTGTAAGAGAAGTCATTCAGCCCGTGAAGAAGATCCTGCTAGGATCGAAACATCAGGCCCACTTACTTTTACACCATATTGATTAGCTGTGAGTGATTTTCAATCAATATTAGGAAACAATCTCATAACTGCATTTCATATCCAAAATATACATACCAAAAATATATACTGTATCTATATAAAATATCTATATATCTTTAATTGGTGCTTTCATCTGTACTTCACTAGTAACTAGCTAATCATATGATTATTTACGACCATTTCATTCTCAAGTAACACAGTAAGTAGTGCCTTTAACAAATGATGATAGCACCGTCCTCTTAGTGACTAAGAAAAGTTAATCTCAAAGTTTAATATTTGAGTAATTCTGGAAAACCTTAGGTTATCTGTAATTTTTTTTTTTTTTTTTGGCAATAAATTGACGAGCCCCATCACGGAAATTGTCACTGGAGCAGCACGAATTGATATATCTTGAGGGCGGTTTCATTCCAACTCATTAGTATTGATTGCTTCTATTTCCCCAATTGACGAATGTGGTGTCGATCTTAATGTTAATTAACTCAGAAGGCATTTGTAGTCATGTCGTCTCTGTGTATACATATATATATTTAATGATAGGAAATTTAATGTTAACATTGCAGTTTTGGTTGAATAAGTAGTATCATGACTACCTGGAGGGCCCTGGGGGTGGGGGGTGAGGGGCAAGGTGTAGACATCAAGAATACAAGGCTGCTAAGGATCCAAGGTTGGGCTTTGCTCCTCTCGACCCTCTGGCATTATGTCACTGGGTACTCTCAAAAGTGAATCATCACAGCCGTCTAATTTTATTCGGAAGGATACTCACACTGTTTGAAGGAACGAAAGCAATCAACTGGTGGGATAAAGATTATTTATTAAAGTTAGAAGGAAAAGAGTGAAAAGTTATCTTGAAAGCTCTACGCTTATAGAACAAAAATTATGTTAAACACTGGGATGTGCTGCATGGAATTATCCTGGTACACAAACATGGATCATAATAGTTATTATGATCATGATAAGTATTATTATTGATATTATTAGTATTATATTTGTATTAATTTAGTGTCAATACTATTGTTTAGTAGTCACAATTTAGTCTTATATCTAATTAATAAAACCAACACTGATTTCACTATGTGTCAACATTTTGCTGAGACTTTTCATGGTGATATAATGTATCTATCCTTATTTGCATACATGCACATTATCAGCTTTTTGCATGTTTTGGGTTGTTGTGCCAAAGATACTTCCTACAGAACAAATAGCCACCTATCTTGGACTTTAGAATATTGCCTTCCTAGAACAAAAGATCTTGTGGTTCTTATAAAAAGTAGAGTGGTAGGGTAGAATTTTACTAAAATGGAAAGCAACTAGCTACTGAAAGACAGATTTTTTTATGTCAAAGTAAACTTTTTTTTTTTTTTTTTTTTTTTTTTTTTTTTATTTAAGTAATAAATAAAATAAGTGTAGGTGTGAGACTAGTCGAGGCTAACCTCAAATACTGATAATTTTTTTATTAGACTTGATCCTTATTTCATTTTCCATGCTTTTTTTTTCCACTTGCTAATTAAAGTTCATATAGGTGCAAAAATAATGACAGAATCTGCATGATTAGGATGGTCATTTGCAGTCTTAATAACATATGGTATTAAGATACTGGATAAAGGTTTGTCAACACTAGCCAGAAAAAGGGGAGCAAAAATCGTGGAGTTACTTTAAGTGAATGAAAAATTCATGAGACTAAACATTGATTCATGACATAACATTCATTGAAGTTTTGAAACCTTAGCATCTAGAATTCCACTAGCAGAGATGAAAAATGTTTTAAAACAAAACCCACTCAGCCTGTGATGTGTAAAGCAACAAATACAATATATATTATCAACATAATTTGGTTTCGTAAGGCAATATGACCTCTTATTTATGCACATTATGACAGAGTACCTTGTCCTTAAAATTTATTATACAGTTATGAAATACAGGCTTTTTTGTGGCAGATCTTAAAGCAATTTGATATCATCTTTAGTATGGCAAGCTATTACCATCCTTCGATGCACAGTTTACACTTGTTAGATAAGATCTTTTATAGCTTTGTACCTTTGCATTGGATGTGCCTCAATCTTTGTAATCTCTTCTTCAAGGAAATTAGAAAAGGTCAAGAAATTTGTCTTCCATCATTGTCAGTACTTCAGTCTACCAAACTTGAGAACAGTCAAGCAATCTTGAAATCTAATAGGCATTACTTGTATAAATTTTTCTGTTATATTGCTAGCCAATTATTTTAAATTTACTCATAGTAGTGAGCTAATGACTGTGACGATAGTGAAACCACTGTAACTATATGAGTTGGTCAGGTTTTAACACAACATTAAATATAGCTTTAATTTTTAATTCTATTAATTCTACTTTTGCGATGCAAATCAATTATGTTATACTCACTACATAGTAGTGAGCCATTGGCTGTGACTATAGTGGAAACAAATTAAATGAGTTGGTCAGGTTTAAACAAAACATTAAATATAGCTTTAATTTTTAATTCTATTAATTCTACTTTTGCGATGCAAATCAATTATGTTATACTCACTACATAGTAGTGAGCCATTGGCTGTGACTATAGTGGAAACAAATTGTCAGGTTTGGTCAGGTTTAAACAAAACATTAAATATAGCTTTAGCATTGGAATGATAGGAACTACTGATGTTTGAAACACAGATTCATGTTATAAATAACTAGGTCGTACCCGCCCACTTTTCATGTTCAGTTGTTGGTTACTGACATTTTCTGCACTTTACACTTAATATAGCTCGAACTTTATATGAGTATGGTAGTGAAACTGTTTTCTGGTTCCAACTTAAGCCATGATTGAGCTGTTAATTTAGCGACGTCTCTTTCGCAGAAAGCCTTTGTTTATAAAATTAACCCCCTTCCGCACAGTGTTTGGGAAAGTTCTTATTTGAGAATGTTTTCAGCTCCAGTATGGCATATATTTAGCATCAAGCTGCTCTTTATCTGTTGTATGGTATTAGCTGTTTTATTTTGATGATCTGCAAAGACACAAAGTATGACCAAAACTCCTTCATACTGTAAGTACATTGAACCAGCGATAAAGGCCATTTCTAGGGATTTTGACAGCTTAGCTAATATATAAGCAAACTCATGGATAATATTTCTTCTTTAAAATTAGACAAACAACAGATACAAGAAGATCAAGTTTCAATCGAAAGACTTGTGTCTTATGTTTTAAACGGTGACATCTAGAAGTAGCTGTGGTTTTTAGTATCAGTTCAGTATTGGTTGTCAGAATCATCCAGAAATGATTCATTTATTTTCGGAGCAGTGCCATGGAACAGTACTTTACCACTGTAACAGTAAGGTGTGTTGCAAGCCATATGTTGTCTCTCGTCAACAAGCTTCCCAGTAAGGACTTAACCTAGCAATGAAAAAAAAAAAAATTAAGTCCACTGCCTTAACCATTTGACCACAATGCTTATGTTTTCAATCTACAGGTAAAACATGTTTTGGACATGAGGGGGGGGGGGGGGGGGGGGACAGAAGGCATCGTGGTTATCGGTAATGAAACTTTGAATTCCTTGCAGGAATCCATGCATACTGTAGGTGATGTTATATGTATAGTATACATATAACATCATCATATAACATTGTATACATGTGTGTCAAACAATAGTATAATCTGAATTCCATACTCTCTACTGCATGTTGATCCAATTCATGGGTTGAACTTAATTATTTGTAATGAAGATCCACCTTAGTAAGTGTAATTATACCTCATTCTACATTGTTCTAAGACATTTGAGACAATTAAATGTAGTTGGTATAAATTTAAGGCAAAACTGTTGTGATGGGTGGCAGTAAAGCACATCTTCAAACTTTTAACATGAGTAAATGCATAACTGAGTTTCTAGCATCGCAATATAGTGATAACCATTGGAGCAAGAGAAATGTAAAATGAATATTTTTTTTCTTTTTTTTTCTTTCTTGAATAAGTCAACTTAGCTTGAGTTTCAGTGTTGTGATTTTACCCTCTGTGTGACAGTGATTAATTTACAAATATTTGTCATTTTACTCACAAAAAGAGATAATTGTCTAGCTAAGTTGCATCATATCATGAATGAAACGGTAGTTTTCGGTGCAAATATTACAACACATAACATAATAAGACAGACTACTGGAACTTCAGTGAAATGATTTGTATTTCATTTAGGAATAATTCAGTTGGGATATTTAGGAAACAAATTCATGCCATGTAACCTAGATTTGCTTTTTTGTAGCATAATTTCCTTCCGATGAAAGTCTAGTAACATTAAAGTTTACATCTGTCCAGTTTTTTGTACAATATTGCAACAACCTTGAGAGAGAGAGTCACTTTTAACCTAACGTCTAATATATTCATCTATTCAGAACGTAGGCCTATATGTACATTGTGGTTTCCGTGAGCGATTAGGTAAATTACTAGCTGGCCGAGTGCGTCTTAAATTGGGGAGAAAGAGAAATGCCTCAGAGGTGTTCGTCTACTTAAACTTAAGCTGAGTGATAAACGTCGAGTGCTTCAGACAGAAAGTGGAAACAGATTGTATAATTTAAGTAATGATATGCAATCAATGTGTTTGTGCATGGACTGAGAAGTAGGACTAAGCTATCTATAAATAGATATGGTTCACATACATCACACCATAGCTACATGTGTACAAGTTACAAAGTTTAATTGTTAAGTCTCTCATGTTTGTAAGTTAAGAAAGTGGGACTGTGTGATGTTCATAAATCAAAGCGATGGCATATTTTTGCTGCCTTGGTTTGGAGATAATATTTGCATATGATTTACTACATACTACTGATGTTTTTGTATGCCTGGGCACTGGGCGTGTAATCCCAAAGTGTTCACTAGAAGTTATTGGTTAAAATTGTTTCTCCACTGTTGCATTTGAATATCCTTCAAATGTTAGATAATTTTGTTGTGAATTAAAATTGAGTGCTGCGTATACATTTATTCAATTATACAAGGTTACCCCATCCTCTTACATCACACTTCTAAGTTGATTTCACACTTGAAGCTATATGTATGCTCCATTAATGTCCCACTCATGCTCTCTAAATTAACCTATATACCTTCCACCCACCCACACCCCTACCCGATTGCAGAAGAATAGTCAGGAGTGAGGTTAAGGTTTAAGAATTACTATATTATTAAAGACAGTGTGAAATATAAAGTGCATACTGTATTCCATTGATGGAAGTTAATAACATGGTTCCTAGGGTAAATCATTTGAAAGAAAGCTCAGGCATGTCATTATTATAATATGTATTTGATTTATGTCAATACTTTTTGCTGGGTTCCCAAGCAATTGACCTGACCATCACAAAAGACATTGCTACTCTTGTTTATCATTACCTCGTAAAATATCATAAATGCAGAAACCACTTCATAAAATGCAATTTATGCATTGAAGAATTTAGTGACACCTACCATACATGCACATTGCAGCATTGTCCGACATTTTTTTTAAATTCCTAAACATTCTAACAGCATCATTTAAAATAAAGTAATAAATTAATAAACAAAACTACCCACTTAGGTCAGACTTTTGATAGGGTAAAACAATACTTGCCAAAAGTCTGTACATTTATTAGCTAGAGTTTTTTTTTTTTTTTTGGGGGGGGACAAGTTAGTATTCTTTTCTCATACAAAATAACGACCTCTTGTAAAAGGATCTAGCGTTTTGATTGGCATTAAAAAGAAATCATCCCTCCTGAATAATTCAATGTTCCATGATGATGTCACAACGTCGTCAAGAAATGACATGGATAGCAGACAACCTCAAGATGGATGTCCAGATGAGTCTGTTTTGCTGACTCTACCATATTTTATCTCAAATATCTTGGTGCCAGTTTCTGTTGAATAGCCCCAAAAAAAATGAGGCACTAAAATGGAAAACCGATGAGGCTCTTTATTGAATCAGAGAGTAGGATAGTTACATTTTCATCCCTGGCGAGCGAGAGCAAGCATTCTACATCAGTAAATTATCTTCTTCTTCTCCAAGTGATCTGCTAAATACATTTCGAAATCATCGTTACGAGGTCGTGAAGAATATTGTATATTAGCAACCTCAGTCCTGTGACAGAAGCATGCAGTTAAAGTAAATGATAGTGACCTCGTGGATAGAAACACTATTAGTCCGATAAAAAACGCCAAACAGCCTCACTCTCTTGCAATTTACATTTTACAGAGTTTTTTTTTTTTGCCTAAAAGAGAGGGATGTAAATTGTTTAGTATTGAAGTCCTGAGACTTACTGTAGCTCATTTTACACAGTTGGATTTTTCTTAGGTATGTGTGAGACTGGTTTTTATTTCCCTTACTTTGCCAATTTTTCTCTCCTTCATTTTCTTCTCCTTCTTATTCTTCTTCTCCTTCTTTTTCTCATTGTTGTTTTCATTAACAATTGAAATGACACCTCAGTATTGATACTGTTAGGTGTGAAATTTTTACCTAAAACTTAATAGAGAAATTCATGTGCATGTATTAGTGCAATGTGGGAAGCATGGTTTCAAGTTCAATATATATGCTAATTATTCAACACAATAGGAAGATGGACTTGAATGTAGAGCGCGGACTGCCAGTCGGAAAACGCCCCCCATGTTCAGTTTCCTGACTGGAGCCAACAAGACTTAAAACTGTCAAAATCTTGATCGGTCATACTTTTATGCACACACACACGCACAATTAACAACGTGATTATGGTCAAGTAAAGTGTTGTCCTGATCATTCGGGCGGTGTGTGCGGGGGCCGGCTTACATGTCGCATTCATTAACTTTTAACTCGGGGAAACACCTGTATATTTCAGCGGCATTTTGTGCTTGACACTGCTGTTGATTTGAAATTATGTTATGACACATTGAATCACCCACGTACCGTGATGTTGTGTTTTTCGAGAGCTGAAATGAATAAATTTTTATTCTTTCTGCAACAGCATTAGCCTTTCATGATGAGCATGAAAGCAAACATCTCCTGAAAAATGGATTATATTTTTACTCAGTCTTTGAAATATATTAGAATGCATAACAGCATCAAAATGACTTCACTAGTAAAGTCTACAACTGACATTGAGATATTTGTTCCATTTTCTTAGTCATGCTAGATGAAACAAAAATGTATTCAAATCAGCTATTATCATGAAATCCTCACCCCCCCCCCCCATTTAGCAGATGTTCTGCCTGGTGTGTCAGGATCATACTTAAAAAACACAAAACAAAGGAAAATTAAAACGTGTTACTAATTTGTGAAAACAAATGTTGAAAGCATCTCACATTTAAAAGCTTTCAGTGAATGAGTTCATTTCCTGTCAAATCCACATGAAGTTGATTTTCCTTCTTACTTTTTCTTCAAACCTGTCACAAAGACAGGTTTCAAGAGTTTAATATGCAGGCATTGGGGATAAATGCTTTCAGGCTGACAGGTAAATTAGTATGTTAATTGATAAAGAGAAGAAAAAAATTAAATACAATTAAAAAAAAAAATTGCAACCTAACTACTCAACTCCATTTTTATACAAAAATATGCAACAAATATTCCAAAGTGGATCAATCTCTGATACCCTTCTTGATAATTATAGATTTATGAATAATTGTGTCCAGATGCGGTTAAATGATGTATTTAAGTATAATTTTGTTGGTTAGTTGATGAGAGAGTTGATGTCAAGTATAATATAATTGGTACAGCATTGGGCTCTTTTAATTACTTATTTTACAATTGTCAATTGAGGGTTAAAATATGACATTGCTGCTTCGATCAAAGCATCTGTATTTAACCAACACAGAGTTTTGTTCCGTGTCAAAGGTTATCTTTGCTAGTTGATGCTGCTTTCTTTTTTTACCCCTATTATTACCCTTTTACTGGCTCATTCGGCTCATACTGGCTCTATTGTGAGATTCATACTGACAAAGAATAAGTCACATCTTCAATAATAATATTTCTTGTTCATTAAATCGTTTGACTTTTTTCTTTTTTTTTACGTTTGTTTCATTTGTATGAGCAGTTGGTAAACTTCTGTGTGTGTACAAAACTATCTAACAGATTGTTTTCTATTTCTTTGGGGGGGGGGGGGGGAGTTGAGGGATGTTTATTCACTTATTTCAATGTATTGGCCAACTTTGATTGACTGTTGTACCTTCTGTTTATACCTGTGATATGATTTGTTTTCTGTAACCCATCCTTGGAATTTCAGGTTTCTAAATGGATTTTCAAAATCTATTCCATTCAAATTATTTTTAAGTCTGTGCTATATAGTTGGAACAGTTCCTGCAGCAATACACAAAATGATGAATGCTGCGACCAAGAGTCTTCAGATGAATTTTCAAAACGATTTCATCAATTTGCTAGAAAAATATCATGTTGCTTAGAGGAAGAGTAAAATTGGGGGTGACAATTTGAAGGAAACAGAATTTGGAGTAATAAAACGATTGAAGATTTTGAGGGGAAAAAACAATAGAATTGAGGGAAATCATTGTAGAATTGCATCATTGGAAAGTCAATTCCCAGGTCTTTACTTGAACGTCTAAGAACTGAACCGGATGGATATGTATACTTTATATTTAACACGAGTCAATTGATATGTATTCAGTATATATCACTAAATATATTCATTTCATTCATCTCTTATGAGAGCTTAACGAGACCTGATTAAACTGACTGACTTATTTTTGGTCGGTCGGCGTCAATTTACCGAATATAAATCGCAACTTTAGAACTTGTTACAATAAATCCAAGCCGGCTGTATCACGATGATATATAGTAACGAACAAAACTCAACTTGTCACAGAAAATTGAGGAAGAGAATTTTTCTTTTTTTTTCTAAATTGGAAATGCCAAGTTCATCCTCGTATGCAGTGTCGGGTTCCCGTAGCTTTCGTTCCAACATCTCCAGTCATGTGTAGCCTTGGATGGGAGACGGTTCCCTAATTGGGAAAAGTAACCGTTTTAAACCCTTGGGTCCTCTCAATCGGAGGAATTTTTACCACATGAGTTTGAAGACTTGTAATGAAATGAGATTCTAACAGAATTAAACATCCCGAAACTCTCGGGTGGGGTCTGTATCATCAGCGAACTAGATAATGTCATCCCAGCCAGATCGAAAAATGATGTCTTACATATTTCATAGTGTAACCAGTCGGACTGGTACCCTGATGCATATATGTTACAAATCCTTGGATTTTTTCAAGTTATTCAACCGCATAGAATAAGTGACAATATGTAATGTTAAAAGTTTGAAAAGTTATTAATATTTCCGTGATCTAATTATCGTGGTCGTTACGTGAATCATGGAACAGCTTGATAAACTGGATATTACTCTCTTCCTTTTTCAATACTGATCAATTTCAAAGGCAATTAGGTTTGATGAATCTGATAAACTATATATCTAGCAACATTATATCATGTGCAAATATGTATAGTATATATATGGGGAGCATGGATGTATATCCAGGCCTTTTTTTATAGACATAGAATTATTAATTTTATAACTTGTTTTTTATTTTACTTTTAGGTCTTCAGGGAAAGATTGAAAAGAATGATATCATATACTGTAAATGATGCATTAAGTCATGAATTTTGTGATAATGTGGAGAAAACCATACCTTGAACATTATTTGGGATGGAAAGTTAATGATGTATCTTTAAATTAAAAACATAATCTGTTAGTTAAGTCCAAGCAACAAATTCATACAAGGGAGGGTGGAAACTGCTGGTTATAAACTGTAAATGAAACTTTCATAAAACATTACATTAAATTTATGGAGGTTTGAAATACAGAACTTGTATCAACCAAATATGTTCCTTTTTGAAGACACTTTCGGTCATTTTTTCTTTGATTTACTATTTTTGTCATTAAAGGCATTGAAGACTCGCCCCAAACCCCGTGCCGCCATCTGAAAAAGTTAACTTTCTGTTGCTTGCAAGTGACGTTTTGTTTGTGTCGCTACAAAATGCAGACAGTAATGAAACATGATACCTTAATTGTTATCTTTAGCTGGACCTGAGTTGTCCATCGCTGTATCGTTTATATACTGTGCTGTGGGTATTGACCGCAGCTGTATGTACTGACTGTACACTAGTGTCTAATTACCGACAGTAGCAAGCTGTGTGTGTATTTTATGGGATCCATGGTGGTGTTTAACACTTCTGTTACACCTCATTCGAAACAAGGTCAGATTCCCGGCATTAGACGTTTCTTTTTGCGCGAGTCTTCACACCCTTTAATTAACCCCCTTTCATACCTTAAGACTTGTTTTTTTTTCTTTGCTTGTTAATGATCTAAATAGTACATCTAAAGCAAACAACTGGCCTCTGACCTGTAAAAAATACTGCATTTTAGCCCAAATTTCATTCTGTTAAAAGCATGCTGGCTTCAAATCATTTTCTCTGAATCCCATATGGGATTTCTACTATATATGTTTTTGTATCTTGCTTTCTTTTTGGGTAGATATACTGTCCAGTCTAATTGTGTAGGGTGTTATATATATTAAAGGGGACCTGAATTTAGGACTGGTTCTAATGTGTAATAGTAAGGCAGAAATTATGTTTCGATCAAATATTTAAATCAAGCGGTTGTAAGATTGTCCAATTAACAGTTTAGTTAAGTATATACTTCCAATGTTGTAACGCTCTCCCACTGTACATACGGCACACAGTCATTGAGTTTAGGCTTGCATGATAGTCAATCTGTCAGTCTCTAAGACTAGTAAGTAGGTGATCAGTCATAAAGCTGGTAAAGTACAATCTAACAGTCTTTCAGCCTGTAGTCAGTCAGTTGGCTGTCATAAAATCAGTCAGTCTCTCATGCTACAGTCAGTAGACTAGGTTAGTCCACCAGTAGGCTAGCTGGCAAGTCAGTCTTTTAAGACTAGTATGTAGGTCATCAGTCATTAAGCTGGTGTATTCAATCTAAGTCTTTCAGCCTGTAGTCAGTCAGTTGGCTGTCATAAAATCAGTCAGTCTCTCATGCTACAGTCAGTAGACTAGGTTAGTCCACCAGTAGGCTAGCTGGCAAGTCAGTCTTTTAAGACTAGTAAGTAGGTGATCAGTCATAAAGCTGGTAAAGTACAATCTAACAGTCTTTCAGCCTGTAGTCAGTCAGTTGGCTGTCATAAAATCAGTCAGTCTCTCATGCTACAGTCAGTAGACTAGGTTAGTCCACCAGTAGGCTAGCTGGCAAGTCAGTCTTTTAAGACTACAGTAGTATGTAGGTCATCAGTCATTAAGCTGGTGTATTCAATCTAACAGTCTTTCATCCTGTAGTCAGTCAGTTGGCTGGCTGTGATACAATCAGTCCACCAGCCAGGCTCTCAGACTAGTCAATTGGCTGGCATAGTCAGTCTGTCTGTCACTTTCTCAGCCTGTAGTCAGACATTCAGTCAGTCAGTGTTATAGTTATATACTTAACTATCAGACCTCTGAGAGCTCAAAGTTATGGGCTGAATTTGTAGTTACTGATCATTTACTACGATATTCACTCACTGAAAGATCATGTCAGATTGTCTAGATGCTTTAAATACATTGCAATAAACATGTGAAAAATGAATTTGTGTGCGTGTGGTCAAAATCATGCAACATACTAACGACTAATTCATCAGGTGTAGTACTATACTTATTAATCACTAAATTAATCCTATAATCTTCCCCTATCAAGACATCATCTATTCTTTGTTCTTTCTTTCTGGCTTATATATTTTGGAATCAGCTGAATAGACATTTAACAGGATTTTGTAGAAAGTTATGAACTGACAATCAATTTATTTGAAATATATGATTTTATCCCTTCTGTCTGTTAAGTTTTGAGAAATATTAGTATTTTCCAACCCTTTTGGATTAGGATATATATCCATCTATGCCTAAATAGTTCACAGTGTGTCAGAACCTGTTATAATACAAATGACATGTCAATGTTTGTATTTAAACTGACATTCCAGTTTATTGAAGTTGAATTTTAAAGTGTATTAGTGACACATACTGTAATTCTCGTCTATTCCTGATTCCTTTTTATCCCTTTTTTTTTTCTTTTTTTTCTTTTTTTTCAACCCAATTTTTGACTGTAATCGTAACATGATGTTTTGAAGTGGCGTAGATGTTTTTTAAACATTTGTGCTTTTGCATAAAAGTCATAAAAATGGAAATTTCCGACAGTGGAGTATGTATTTCAGCAATTAAAGACTCTTCTCCCGTCCAAATTGGTTATGCAGAACCTGCTAGATAGTGTACAGGTTGCATGATTCCACTAAACAAAACGATATGTATGTTTATCATCAAATTGAAGCTAGATGAACTATGGTAAGTTCTTCAGACATTATTAAGAAACATTCTCTTGATTTGTTAGAAAGTGGTTAATGTCTGATAGTGATATTCTGATATGAACCAGAGTATGTAGCGTCTTCTCAAGATACACCTATTCATTTCAATCTAAATGTAAAATACAAAATGTATTGACATTTAGACGATGTACTGATAAAGAGCATTTTTTTGGAAGTAATTTTGTGCTTAGTTTAGAATTTTCTACCAAACTTTGATTTAAGTTTCTGTAAGGGCAGCCTAATAAAGACATGTACGCTGTAGAATTTTTCCAACAGATGTGAATTTTTTTTAAGCCAGTTAAATATTCAGGATTATTGATTCATATAACGTTATATTTTGTTATTCTAAGGAGAAAGTTCCTTAGTGCAAAATGACTTGTCATAAAGCATTAATAAAAAAAAATCTTATTTTTGGAAATTATTTAAAATTGCATATTATTAAGTCAAGGTCTTGTAATTTTTCACATATATACAGTATGCCTCATTCAACATGGGATTGTTCTACAAACTTTTATTATTACACAACTGACCAATTTTCCATGAATTTCATATGATCAGTTTGTGAATCAGCCTTTATAGATACTGGTGCTTCTGTTCCTTAACTGTTAAAAGTTCCACTTTATTGTCACAGTTGTGTGTAAATCATTTCTATAGGTCACATTTGGGAGTAATTGTTATCTCTAGTTGGTTTGTTTGTGTATAAAGTTACCAATTTACTAGATAGTAAGGCAAATGATATATTTTGTAGAGAAAACTCTTTATCTGTTCTTTATCTGTCACAATAAATTGAATAAAAGGTTTTTAAAAAGATATTACAAAACTCAGGTTGAAGCAGGCAATTCAAAAGTGCATCAGAAAAGCTCCTAAAATCGGTCGGTAATTGCTCATAAAACCAGCTGTTGCGAGCATGGATATCTTCTGGCAACAACTGAAAGTTCAGGTTTAATAAAGCTAGCTATTTTTCAAGCAGTTCTCCTAAAAGCTTGCAATTAGGTATACAGTGGTGTGCACACGGAAGTAAGCGAACCGTCACGTCTTTTCCAAAAGTCGTGTGGCTTCCATTAGTCATCGGACACGCAGTTTGTAAATGTGAAAACAGGAAAAAGACTTGAAAATCCCCATAATTGAAGATTGATGCTTCTCTTCATCCAGGAGAAGTATGTCTGGAGGCTATTAACTGTTACCTGGCTTTATATATAGGTGAATGTAGTGTTATAAGCCTATAGTCTAGATCTGATTCATGGAAGATAACAAGAAATCAAATATGGTATTATACCACGAAAAAATTACAGGATTATATGACCATTATTTGCCCCCATTTTTAAATATAGCATATTTGAATTCATACATTTGCTAGGTGACTTAGTAATTTATCCCCTAAAAAATTACAGGATTATGTGACCATTATTTGCCCCCAGTTTTATATATAGCATATTTGAATTCATAAATTTTGCTGGGTGACTTGGTAATTTATCCCCTAAAAATTTACAGGATTATATGAGCATTATTTGCCTCCATTTTTAAATAAAGCATATTTGAATTCATAAATTAGCTGGGTGACTTGGTAATTTATCCCCTAAAAAATTACAGGATTATATGACCATTATTTGCCCCCATTTTTAAATATAGCATATTTGAATTCATAAATTTGCTGGGTGACTTGGTAATTTATCCCCAGACCTGATAATATGTACTTTCACTGAGAATATGTATGTTAATTCACAGCATAACGATTTTGTACGATCACTGAGTGTGAAATAGGTTAGGACTTGTGCTTGGACACATGATGTGGTTGAATTGCTGACTTCCACTGGGCATTTTTGCCTCAGTGAGGCGTTTGTCTTACTTGATCGATCTGCTTCACTATCTGGTAAATTTATTTATCAATTAATGGAGGAATTTTTGACACATGTAGTGTTTCTGACATGCTCAACAGTTGGGAATTTGGATTTTCTATGTGGGATTTTGTTGGATAGTTACTTTAGCTAATAGCGCCACCAAACAATCTGTTTACGATATAGTTCAATTCAATAACACCTAATTTGAGACGATCGTCACATAGTCATTAACAATTTGTTCCAATTTTAGAATAAGAAAGTTTATAGTAAAACGTTTTATTTCGAAAAGTTGCTGAGTGTCATATAATTAATAATTTCGTATAACAAGTATTGCGAATAATGATATATATTCTTAATTAGAAGAAGGGGAGGGATGTTGGATAGTTACTTAGCGCCACCAAATAATCTGTTTACGACATAGTTAGATATATGTTAATTTATGCATACCTTAATATGTCTGGTATGGTATGTGTTATGTAATCTACCAAGGTTTCTTGGAGAACATTTTCTTGATAATAAATCACAATACATTGAGTTAACCGTTTAGACGGACCTATTGCATTAACTAGTGTAGTCAATGAAGTTTCTTATAAGTTAGTTAGGTTGTCCCAGGACCGACATAACAGATTTCACCCAAAGTTGTGAGTTCTGAACTTAGAATAAAGTTTTTTTTAGAAACAACTCTTAAAAGTCCAATAATTTCTTTCCACCTTTTGAAAAGTTTTCCCATGTTGAAAACCTGCAAAAATAAGCCAATTGTGTGTGCATGTATTTATCTATATACATATATAAATGCAACTTTTATTCAGATATGCAAACTAGCTACAGGAATGTGACTCAAACCATGTTCAGCATAGGTGTAGAAAAATAAGTTGACATCACATCCATTCAGAGAGAAATCCTATTAGTTATTTAACATGTTTATAAATAATTAGAGATGTGTTGCTGAAGGACAAAATCCCATCAAAGATCATTTGCTATAACTTTGATCAGTGTTGAGACTACAATGCTCCTGTTCATATAGGACAATGAATTTGATCAATATTGAGGTTGCAATGCTACTTTTCATATAGAACAATGGATTTGATCAGTATTGTCGTTACAATAATACTATTCATATATGACAATGGATTTGAACAGTATTGAGGCTACTATGCTATTGTTCATATAGGACAATGGGTTTGATCATTATTCAGGCTACAATGCTACTGTTCATATAGGACAATGGGTTTGATTAGTATTGCGGCTACAAAGCTACCGGTCATATAGGACAATGGATTTCATCAGCATGGATACTATGCTACTTATAATAGGACAATGGATTTGATCAGTATTGAGGCTACTATGCTATTGTTCATATAGGACAATGGGTTTGATCATTATTCAGGCTACAATGCTACTGTTCATATAGGACAATGGGTTTGATTAGTATTGCGGCTACAAAGCTACCGGTCATATAGGACAATGGATTTCATCAGCATGGATACTATGCTACTTATAATAGGACAATGGATTTGATCAGTATTGAGGATACTATGCTACTGTTCATATAGAACAATGAATTTGATCAGTGTTGAAACTACAATGCTACTGTTCATATAGGACAATGGATTTGATCAGTATTGAGACTACAATGCTACTGTTCATTTAGGACAATGGGTTTGATCAGCATGAGGTAACAATGCTACTTTGCATATACTGTAGAACAATGGGAAGGAGAGTGATTTCATAAAAACATTAAATCAGTTACTTGTGCAAGATATTAAAGAAAATATATAAACAGTGCAACCAAAAGCTACATTCTATGCCCAAGAAAAAAGTGAGAATTTTCATCTTTCATTCTAGTTCTGTGAGTTATCATATAAGAAATTATAAACTGTCAGAAATAAAATACGACAAAAACAAAAGGAAGACGAGCAAGTAGGTTAGGTGATTAACAACTTTTGTTGTTTTGATTTGTTGAGTTTCCTGAGGACTAAGAAATTACTGGGGCATGCAGAAATAACACTTGCACTTAACACCTTTATCGGAATTAATTTAAAGGACAAGGAAGTAACACAAAAAAGTAGAACAGGTTAAACTCTTAGGGCATCTGTATTTAGGGCAAGCAATTTTTCTGAAATTTTTGCAGCTTTCAAGTTCTTTCACCTTTACTGCCTATTAATCCATTTCTTACGAAATTGGTTTGTGAAATTATTCAAATTATGCAATGTCACTTTTCGTATTGGGCAGTACAGTGATATAACTTTTCTAACAGAGAGTGACTATATTAAAGACTGTGTCCACTGCCAACCAAAAAGTTTGACTTTGTAGTCTTGTTCTAAACAAAAGAAATATAACCATGCCATTTATTTATCTCCTCAATCTCAACACCCCTGCCCCCAACCACCACTGCCCCCTCACCCCCACACCAACCCATTGACCTATACATTCAACTAATTAGTCTCGTATTTTTAAGTTTACCAATTTCAAACTGTTCACACAGACACAGAAAAAAGTATTTCTCAATGTGCACTTGAGCGAACTAAGTCAGCCAAGAAGAGAAAATTAAAGTCTAGGGGTACCCCCCCACCCCTATTAAATTTCATGTGCACACATCATTAAAAGCTATATTTGCAAAGGACATTCATGCCATGCTGCTGTCAGCTAAACTTGCATCAACTTTTGGGGCCTTATAGCACTTAAAGGTGTTGCGATTTTCTCTCTCTCTCTTGACAGCTGATGTAGTACCGAAGGACAAGGAAAGAACCCATATACATGTATAGAAAGGGAATATCTTAGGGATATGATGAAGCTGCCAGCTTTTAGAAGGCAGAATAAACTTTGAAAACATTGCAGTACAAAATGTTAAATTATTTACAGACTGCTTGAAAGTGGCCTCTTAAACTACTTACTGACATAATATATGTTGGTTTTTGTATGTTTGGTTCCGTTTCAGTTAATGTCTAATTTTTTTTTTTTTTTTTTTTTTTTTTTTTTGCTCTTTATACAGGAGACCTTTGTCATGTTCTGAGACAGTTCATGAAAGGTTTTTGTACAGTCCAGACACAAGTGTGTTGTGAAACTCAATGCAATGTTCCCATACAGTGTAATACACAGCAGTAGAACTGTATTAATTCTCATTGAGATCTCAGCTATATATTATGTAGTTGCAGATCTGTGATGGGATGTTCTGTGAATGTACTGCATTGGGTATATAATATGAATGCAAGCCCAATTAGATTGGATGCCCAATTAGATTGGATGCCCAATTAGATTGGATACCCAATTTGAATTGATTACAAGATTTTGAATGGACCAGTAGTGTGTAGAGGGGGCCCTGGTATATTTTATAGGACTTTGTATAATCAGAGGTGACTACAGTTTTTATTTCACGACGAAGATAATTTTCCTTCAAGGTTAACTTCCAACAAATGCTGGCTGACCTGACAAACTTGACAAAGAGTGCAATGACAAAACCCCATCATTTTTTAACTGCCACAGTTTCTAGTCACTATGACTCGTTCAATAATGAAAGATTTATACCAGGACATGAAATTATGGGCAACTTACTCGCTCGATGCCTGTAGATTTTGTCGTTTGCAAGTACGTAGGAAGGCAGTTGCATTTTTCTGCCAGCATATTAAGAACATATAAACAGTATTAAAAGCAAGTATGATACACCGTTTTGACGAGGGTTTAGTAAAAAAAATCAGCATGATATCTGTACATTGTACCTACAGTAACATGATCCAGTTAGTACTGCTTATGTTGTCAGCATATATTATTAGGCTGTTCTCATATATGCTTGTTCAGTAACTGTTGTCAGGAGAGAACTTGATTTTAGCCAGCAGTTTTGTGGTTTTCTTTAAATGTAGTTTGCATTTTTTTTGATGACTAGAATAATTATTGTGAAATTCTGGTCCTGTGAGGTATAGATTGAATAACTGATAATGACAGATACTAAACCACATGTATAAAGTGCCTCCATAAATGAAAACAATGGCATTTATCAGATAAATCTTCATATTCCCAAATCGAGTGATTTTCCGACGGAATTGAATCCAGTATGGAAATTACTGTAATACACTATAAAATATATATATATATATATATATATATATAAATATAAAATACTTAAAGCGAATGGAAACTGATTAAAGCATTGTGGCCATTTTAGCATATATAGGCCAATATTTCTAGCAAGTTGTTGTGTCATATATGTAGTCCCTTTAACAAGAAGTACCATACAGGTACATGTTAATAACCTTAAGTAGTGTAAAACTAAACCAAATATGTCAAAAAGACACCAGAGCTATATATGTCAGTAATTGTACACACGTTACAGTAATATTCTCACTAGCTGAAAAAGTAACTTTTGTCCTAAAATTAGCAACAATTGTTCACAATTCAGGTCTGCCTTTTTCATATCTAGTTTCTGAATCTTGAGCTGATGATGCCCAGCTTTGTTGTTCACATTTGACATTTTCAAATGGCATTCTCGCTAAAAAACACTTTGAACAACTTATATGAAAAGGAGAGTGTCTGGAATAAACCTGATGGTTTTGAAGAAAAAAAAAGTTGCTTGGATTTTTTTCTCCCCCCCCCCCACTCTAAGTGCTAGGCTGACTGAAGTGACTCTAAGATGACTCAGATGACTGTATTACTGTTAAGTATGTACTTTGACAGGTTAGAACTAAAGTGGTCCATTTTCTGCCCTATAAAGCAACTAAGAGCTTTCTGTCGTAGAAATAATTTCTGGCGATGCTTCATTCCATGAGATGGGGTTTTTTTTTGCTTTGCCACAAGAGCGCAGTGTAGAGTGAAGTTGATATCAACTCCTGAGTCTTTTTTTTATCTCGATCATAAGAGCAACAGCCAATTGTGTGCAAGTTCCTGGAATTGTTTTCCCCCTTTTTAAGTATAAATATGAAGCAGTTATGTGGTTTTACTGAAACTTTGCAACCCTTCATACAATCTCACCACAATGCTTGGTACTGAATTTAAACCAGTATGTTGGGTTTTCTTTCTTTGCTTAAGTTAATAATAATGATAATATTGGGATTTTATAAAGAGCAGACACATCCACCATAACGGTGCTCAGGGTGCATCACAATATTATCCAAAAGACAATACCTCCACATGGTAGTGCAGCTAAACAGCACCCAACTGACAGTTTATCTCACAGGTCCCCCCATTTATACACCTGGGTGAAGAGAGGCAGTGGAGATAAAGTGTCTTGCCCAAGGACACAACGTAATGATCTGGCCAGGACTTGAACCTGCCAATCTTAGATCACAAGTCCACTGCCTTAACCACTTGACCACAACGCTCTCTCATTTAGCTAGTTTAACATTGAATTAATGCATGCTCTAAGCCTTAAGTTAGATATTGGTTTGAAGCAATTCAGTCTCAAAAAGGTAGATCTATCTATCTATCTGGCATGGACATTAAAAGCAAAGATTCTAGTGGCTAAGACTGATGGTTCCCAACATTGCTGAAAATTTCCTCCTACATAAATGTACAGTAGCTCAGTTTTTTTTCTATCATGCAGGTATAATGAATCTTTCAAAATTTGGTGATATTTTGAATCTGGCAACAACAGAGTGAATAATGTCAGTGATGATGTCATCCAGGAAAATGGGCAACTAAGAACTGAAAATGGTTTTGGATCTTCTTATATAAATCTTTTCAATTTTTGTTGTTGTCCACAGCTGGGAATAATTTTAGCTTTCAAATTTTGGGTAGTAAGTTTAAAAGACTGTAAATTTTGGATCTGATAAAATAGTATGATTATACTGAAAGCAAAACAAATGCTTGACATCTTTGCACTTGAACAGTAGTTTACCCAGCTTGGCATAGCATTTTGTGATGCAATGATGCCAGATAAATTATTTCCCTGCACAGGAGGGAAATGATATTTCTACAAAAGAGTTGAATATGAAATTTCTAAATAACAGAGAATATAATTTTGACAGCTAAGAAAGCATTCCAAAATATCGATGATCAGGTTTCAAAGATGAATAGACATGAAGAAGATTATCTTTATAAGTAGCCTAACTAAGTAAGTAGCCTAACTAAGTAAGTAGCCTAGCCTAACATTCTGCCTGTAGGACATCACATATCACCTACCTCTTCATGTAGGCTTTATAGCCAGTTAAAAAATAGGGTTACATTCAATAATGCATATTTCTCAAGTTACAAACAAGGGTATTCTCAACTAACAGTTTGAAACATTTTTTTCTCTTCGATATAAGGTTTACCGAAATACATCCCCTTAAATTACACTTTAATAACATTTGTTGTAATCCCTCTGATGATATTAACCAGAAGGAGATTTTCACCACAAATGCTCAGATAACAAATTTTTTGAGTGTATTTGCGACCTCTTTTGATTATGCTCGTATACCGTATAAAAGCAGATGTTTTTGTGCAAATTTACCATCATTTCTTATCAGATAATATGTAAGGTAACATTTGTGTGAAATTGAATTTCATAACATGTTTTGCATGCATACAGTACATACAGTAGATAGAGGTGTCAACACATTACACACAACTATGTAGTGCTTCGATTGCAGCGAATTCGCACACAATACCTGCAGCTGTTCAGCTTTGCAAACTCGATCCAGATATGGTTTTGTCATGGTGGGGGTGGGGGAGGTTGGCTTGGGGAAGGTTAGGTGGGGTTGGGGAAAGGTCCAGTATTGTTTCTTTTCTGATATAACATTACACACCATTTTCACCAGCATTAAAGCTGAGTATAACTTATTATCATTACTGAGTAGAAACTTTTTATAGAGAAATCTCTGATGTAAACATAGTGGTCTTTTGACCATTCTGTACATGTATACACCATGTTAAATCATATCACCATAATGATGTTTTTATACTATTTTACTGCTGAAGTAATGCCATGCTAACACTCAGCACCTGCACAGAGTAGATAATAATACATTTACGGTAGGATACTAACATGAAACTTGTGCATATGTATAGATATACGTATAGATATATGTAGATATATATAGATAGATATATACTACTTTTCATTGCTAACTAAAAGTGTATTGTTTTAAATGCATATGTGATGGCATAATTGGTTTGAAATTACTGATAACGAATTCTTCAACCAACATATATCCCTCACTTTTAATAGAACTTACCAGCACAACCCTCTTAGTTTTTTGTAATTATTGGTATAGTGCTTTGTGTTTAAAAAATGTGATAATTGCACTGTGAGTGTGTGTGACTTACTTGTTTCGATAAGTGCAAGACCAGTTGCAGCTTTCAAAAGTGGACTTGGGTTGGGGTGGGTGGGTGGGTGGGGGAAGGGTAGTGGCAGAAAGCAAGTGGGATTTAAGCCCCTTTCCAATAAGAATTTCACTTCTGCAGGCACTGTTAGTAGTTCAAGCTGTAACAGTGTACAGCTCTCACGTGTGTTGTCTATATATACTTAGTTTTATTCTTCAAAGATTATATGTGAACATATAACTAATGATTTGATTAACTGGGTCCTCTCCACTTCCCCCTCCCCTCCTCCCTCTTTCCCCCTAACTCAAAGGATCTAGCAATGCTATGGAGTGCATCCCTAGTTAGAAGAGGAAAGATGTAAACATATTCCTGCTATCCCCCTCTGGGCCCCAACTCCATTGTTATATGTCAAGACGCAAAACAACATCACTCATTGTTGGAGTCATCATAGCCATAAAATCTAATTCTTCTTTGGCCAGCAAAACTGCTCTTAAAGGCACAGACCTTTTTCTTGGTTTTAAGCAATGTTCACTTCCATTTTTAGTATATACTGTACCTGTTAATTAAGGACTATCAAATTATTTTTTTAATCTGTAGGAAATACTGGATCTTGAAATGAGGCTGAGACGGAAGGGATCAGGAAGTAACCTCTCAGACACGGAAGAATCACTCTCAGATAGCATCGACAGTCCAAATAGAAAAGCAAGTAAAAATAGAGTGAGTATAGAACAAACATTTGTAAGCAATAATTTTTAAAATTGTTCTCCAGAAGACATTGTAATGAAACTTACAGTATTTCGCCTATCTATCTATAGTTATGTCATTTCAAGTTGCTAATATTACAAGGTGAGACAGATTCAAATGGATCTTTTAGAAATATTTTATATTTTTATTGAGATTATTAACAAAGACAGACTGTCACTTTGTCAGTCAAAGAAAACTTTTAGATTAATTGCCATCCAGCCCGAGAAAAATAACTTGATAATAATAATTTGAGGCAAAGGTGATTGGTTATTAAACTGTAATACATGCAAAGAGCGTGATCCAATTCCGTCCCTCACATGAGGGACGGAGATCATTACACATATCGCTTCACCGGAATGTCCTTCTACTATATGTCATTCCTATTGAAATTACTACTCTTAGTTAACACTAGATGCTGGTGAAAAATTTGCCTTGAATGACAATAAAAGGTTGCATTAATATAGTTTATGACAGCTTTTTTTTTTTTTCATTTTTTTTTTTTGGGGGGGGGCATGAGGGGAGGACATCGATAGAAACTACAGTATTGAAATTGTTTCACAATATGTAATTTTTTTTATAAAAACTTGACTATATTTCCTAATGTACTTTGAATGATTATGAGACAGGAATAATTACATCTCAATTTGTCAAACAAGAACTTAATAACATTAAGATAATAAAGGGGGAGGTCATCAAACATCTGTGAGATACAGACACCTTTTATGTTTTCTGTGAGGGATGGATAAAATGTGACCAAATACTTCACATCAATGTTATAATTAAAAATTTCAGTAGGGATGCAAACTTTACCTAAGTTGAAAAGGATTTGAGCAAAACATGACAAATAATGTTTATCTTGTGACATTTGTTACCACCAACTTACAGTAGAGTTGTGAAGGACGGACAATTGTTGCAAGGACGGACGGACGGACAACATTGCTGTGTGAGGGGGCATACACAGTACAGTATGTACAAGCTCTGCCTTTAATTAGTGAAAATTTCACTAAAACTATTTTTTTTAAAAGCTACCTGAATATGTGTTTGGACTGTTCCAATAGATAAATGGGATAAAGAATATGTTAACTTTCAACATGAAATAGGCTTTACTGACAATTTGGCAAAAACTCCTTGAATGTTGAATACTGTAACACCAATATCTTTGATAAATTTATGAAATTTCTTGCTGAATGTGTGGTTATAGTTGTCAATAGTTATGGTACATATTGGTGCCACTGAACTGATTGATTTAAATGGACAAAATTGTTAACAACCTTTTCCTTGATGGACGGAGGGGCTTACTATGTGACCCTCTTGTTACCTTGCTGTTCCATGTGAAGGCATACCAAATTTCATTTAAATCTATAATTAAGGACAACCTAAGTTGCGTCTGACAATTATAAGCTTAATTAGTTTAAATAATGTTTCGTACCAAATGTAGTCTTGTTTTTGGATCGCACTCACAAGCTACAATGCAAAACAAGATAGGTCCTGTAAAAGAATCCACTAGAGTTAAAGCCTGGTTGCGTTAGGTATTTCATATGTACCGTAATACAAAATAATAAAAGAAAACATGTTATTTTAAAACTGATAAATACAGATCATTTCTGTGAAATGTGCATGTTGCCATATCAGCTGCCATGTTGAACCATCGTAATCTAGAATTTTTAAATACATGTATCTCATTATTTGTGAGGCTATCTTAATTTATTCAAAATATTGCAGCAGATATGACAAATGTTACCATACATTGACCAGTAAAAAGTACATTCATATATTCTTCTCCATTTCTGGGAAATGTTGATAATTATAAAGTAAAATGTGGAGTCTTTCTATTGATCGAAATTTGTTATGTGTTAGATTTGAAAATCTCAGTCATTTCAGAGTCCTGACCAATGTTTCTGAGGACAACAATAATTAACTACGATATTGACAAATGAGTGATTTAAACTTACCACAGATTCAGAATTATTGAAATCTAGTGATACTTATACATGTCACACATATAAAAAAGAGGTCGTGGTTAGGTGAACAGAAATGTCTAAATTGAGATTTTTGAAAAATTAAATTAAAACAAGTTCATGGAAGTTTATTTGGAGATGTAGAAATTTGATTGCATACTGTATCTACTGAAACTGTAACAATTTCTGTCCCTGTCACAAATGACAGTTTGAAGTAGCTCAAAAAGAGTGCAGATTTGTTTCTTGTAGCATTATAATACTATGCACAGAAGTTTCAACTGGACCGAAAATCAATTTATGGTTATATACACCAATTAAATCAGCAGTATCCTAATGTACCCTGTCACTGGTTGAGATGTTAACTAAGTGGTTCAGATTAAAGGAATTTTTTTAACATTATTCACAATCTCAAGATTGTGGTCCAGAAATGGGAACTACTGTAGGTCAATATTTTTACAATAAAGATGTACAGTAGGATTTTCAGTTTCTATCAATCCATTAGCCATGTAAAATGTTTTTTTTTTTCAGTTTAATGGGATCATACTACTCTGTGGTCATTGTAACTTCAGAGGAAAACATATTGTTTGATTGGATATATTTTTTGAGAGAGAGAGAGATTTTTATTTTTGAATTCGTCACTCTGATGGCTAAGGGCGAACCAATTTTTTTCAATTAATTTACTTTCTTAGTTCTGTTTAATGTTAAACTGAAACCCTCAATTGTTCAGTATCATTCTCTGTCCTTTTTTTTAAGTTCTACATCTTACTAGAGAGTTTACGTCCATCCTCGTGGATCTCTCAGATCAAAAAAATTTGTCTCCTTTCTCATGCTCTCCTTTTTTGACAATCAGATATAAAAGTGCAATTACTGCTTCATCTAGGCTCTTTTGAAATGTTACAGAAGTTTTTACTGTTCCATTGAAAACCTTTTAATTTCAGAATTTTGTGCCTGCGCCTTGGAATTGCTGTAGGGTGGCATTGTCACGGAGAGCAGGGAGGTTCGAGATGCCGATGGACATGAGGGATCTGGTCGGCATGAGGCCTGCGGAATATCTCATGAAACACTGCAAAGTGAACCCTCAACGAATTGCTCTCTATAGACGGACCTTTTCAAAGGTAGACAAAGATTGCGACGGGAGAATCAACAGGAAGGTAAGGCACATGTATCTGTTTGACAGAATACATGAATCAAATATCCATTTCAAAGTCTAGAATGGAACGAAACTTCCAAGATTGCAAGAAAACTTGTCAGGACTTATCCATTGTAGGCAAATATCAATTCTTTTGATAGCAATTTGGACCCTCTCTATAAATATACATATATATATAGAAGTAGTATAAATAGCTTGACCGCTCACAGAACTCTAGGTCACAGACCATGAGGTTAACTTCTCAATAGAAAATCCTAAAGGAATTTGAACATATGTGGTGATTGCTTTTGAAATAACATAGTTAGAAGAGTGATTGGTTGTAAGGAAAACAATGTAAAAAATTTGTTCTCAATGTTCCTAACTAAAGTGAAGAGATCAAAGTTGACCTAGATTTCTCCCACACATTCACACCCCAATTATTATGAAATAACAAGTATGCTAGATGAGTTAATTCATGATCTACACCTTCTGGCGAGGATACGAGATGTCAATATTTTTTTTTCTATTTAATATTTTTTTTTTTTTTTAATGTTCCTCTCTATATTGCAAGCCTGTGAACTATTAGATTGTGGTACGAGCATCACTATTGTATCAAATAAAGACAATATTTGTGTTTACTGTATGCATATAGTCCTAAAGCACTAATCTTTTACATTCTATGTATAATACATGTATGCATACAGAATGTGTCCATGTGTACAGTAGCATTCACAAAGCACATTGAGTTATTCATGAGCACATGAAATTTCACTCGAAGAAATGAAAACCACCGATTTTTCGTCAAAATGATTTTCATGTTGTGAAAATATGTTTAAGGCACCTCTGAGGCACTTAATTAATGGTTGAAGAGGATATGCACTGTCTATCCTTTTAAGAGTTCTCTCAGAGTTGAGAGAGAGAGCTTAAGTGCTTCAAATATGATTATTATTATTCTTTCTTCTTTTCTCTTTGTATTTCGTAGGAGCTGAATCAAGCAGTTACAGAGGCCTTAGTGGACACCGTTAACGAGGATCAGGTGGCATCTGTCCTTAAATCCATCGGAGTGGGTGAAGATAAGTCGTCAATGGTCAAGTTCAGTTTCTTTGCCCCCTTCTGTGCCCTCCTTGAAAGACTCCATTACAGCATGTTTGTGTAAGTAGACTTTCTTCCCTTTTTTTTTCTTTTTTTTTTTTTTTGATATCTCTCACAGGTCTCTGAGTTCCTCGCACCTTAAAAAATATATCTGAAATGCTTTTAATTGAAGTAGCTCAGCAATTTTAATGTTTTCTAATTTTCTTTTCTTTTTTTTTTGTTTTTTTTTCTTTTCTTGTTTTCAGTCCTAATAACTTGTGTTCTCTCCTTTTTTTGACTGCAACTCCAACATTTTAACTAGCATTTCATCGGTTGAATAAGTTAGCTTGTGGGAATTAAAGTGCATTTCAAGTCTTGAGTCCTAAAATCCCTCACCCTTCTGAACTTTGAAGTCTTCCATGCTAAAAAGTACTCCAGCAGAGAGGAATGACTAGTTTTTTTTTTTTTTAATCAGATCATAAAAGTTTGTTGTGTATTTTGACTATTTTCACATAACTGATACACTTGTTCCCCTCCTTCCACACATATACCCCCCTCCTCCCCCATCACTCAAACACACCATCACTTACATTCAAATATATTGTAGGTCGTACTCATAAATCTTAGTTAACCCCCCCCCCCCCATAATCACATTAAGTGAATGTTTGAGATTTTTGGTTGTTTTTACTGAGCATGCTGTTTCAACTATGTGTGTTGTGTATTTGCACATAACTGATACACTTGTTCCCCTCCTTCCACACATACCCTCCCCCCTCACAGTCAAATATACTGTAATTCGTACTCATAAATCTTAGTTATTCCCCCCCCCCCCCACATAATCACATTAAGTGAATGTTTTAGATTTTTGGGTTTTTTTTCTGAGCTTACTCTTTCAAAGAGCATCTAGATTACATTTGCCTTGTATTGTCTAACCTTTGAGAGACAAGTAGGACAGGTTCATGGTAAACTGACTTATAAGTATATATCCTTTGCAGGTATCATTTGCATCTTGGCATTTAAAGTTTTGCAATTAGTTTTCTTGAGATTATGTTACAGTATTCTGACTGCATGCCAAGGTTATTACGCATTGTAAATACATGAATTTGCCTGCAGGATTCACCAATCTGGGACTTGCCATAAAGAAACAAGTGATTCCTTTTTTGGGTTATAAATCATTCTCTTTTAGTAAATTGGTGTCTTGTATTGTTTTGATATTCTCCCCCCACCCCCCCACCCACCACTTACCCCAATATTTTTGAAAATTTAAGATCCCGAAAAACAGCCGATATTTAGTTTGTATATTTTATGTTATTTTCATTTTTTTTATTATTTTCTTAATGACTGTTTGAGTTTATAATGCAGTTTATGAAGAGTACTCAATTATTTAACCACCAACTGTGTTTTATCAGAGGTCTTTATCCTCATCAAAAAGTTAAATTTTGGCACAGACCATCGTGTCAGATGAATCGCAAAACTCAATGGGAGAAATCGTAAGACTTAATGACAGCCTCAGAGGACAGGTTTCACAGTGTCTTAAAAAAAATTGTCAGACCTGTACAAATGGTGTTGAATGTCATCTAAAGTTCTCTGTTGACATTTATTATTATATACAGTTAAAGTCTCAATACGTGTTTGCTGATGAATTTCTGAAAACAAACTTCCGATGTAGATTCGATGTTTCTAAATTCTAAACCCACTCTGACCAGGTGGGTGGGTTTAATGGAGTAAAGCTGTGGCAATCGAAAGAAAGAAATTTATTTTCTTTTGCCCTTTATCGTAAAACACTGCGCCGTTCATTACACACATAGGTGTAGGAGGAGGGGGGGCTGCAGCCCCCCAACCAAATTTTTTTGGGCAATATGCTGAGAATTTTTCGGGCATTCACTGAAAGAAAAATAATTTGCAATGTGTTTTTCAATGGTTAAACTTATATTATTATGATCATTGTAACGATTTCCCCAATACTGTAATTCTTACCAATATGGAAGGGTAATAACACGGAAAATGATTGATTGATTGAAATTGATTGATATGATTACACAAATGTAACCTACTGTATATATCCGTATCGTCCACTAGTAAGTCCTATGCCTAACGGTCGTAAACAAAACAGAGAGATTTGATTGGCACATGATCTGTTGGGCGGGGCTAACAAAGTTTGAGTGAAGTTTGTAGAATCTACAAACTCGTTCAATAATCTGGCAAATTTTATCCAGCTCATAATGTTTAATGACAGATAAGTCAGATGAAAATAATGATTATTGATATGAAAATTGCATAGAACGGTGTTATTTTCACGGAGCTTTTAGGGCAGTAAGCTGGAAAAGTCAAAGTTGAAATTTGGCAAACACACATTGAGACTTTACAAGAACATGTTTTGGTTGAGATATTATAGAATCTATAAAAACAATGGATTAACTTTGACATTTCTTGCCAGCAAAGAGGAACCGACATCACCATCATCAATCTAGCCTTAAAGGAGCAATCCAAAGCTTTAGGATACTGTAAATTATCAAATTGACCATATTTAAATCGGAGCGGCAGATTAGAAACAATGTTTACGAGCGCTCAAATTTTTGTCTTTTTTCTTCGCCTGAAACATATTCTGCCTAAAATCATCCTGTAATTTAATCTGCATGCCATTCTATTAAAAAAGCATAAGATCAACAAGTACATTGTTACCCTGAAGGAGGACAGCTTAAAAGGAATTGAATTGGGATTTCACAAAGGTTCTTGACACATCAGACAGTCGTCAATCACCCCGGTTGTCTGTAATAGCTTTGAAGGGGGAAAAAATGGAGAAAAAGTCAGAGGATTGTCATCATGATATAAGTTTTAAAAAGGTAATAAGAAGTACAATGTTACTGTCTAGTATGATATAGGTGTGTGTTGCGTTTCTCTTTACATAAACACACAACCTCACTTCCCCATCTCCCCCCTCCCCCTCCAAATAAAACAATGGAAATGAATGACAATTATCAGAACCAAGTTTCCTTGTACAGTTAGTATATTTGTGACATAAAAGTAGTGCAGGTTATACATGTATAGAAAATATTGCAAATACATCATAAAGATGGAGATATTTCTTTCTTTAATCAATTGAATATAATATCCGTTACATTTGTCACTCTTAACTTGTTCACCCAAAAAAATCAGCCATTGAAATGGTCGACTAGCTTTATTTGTCCCCATCACCGGGATCGTTCATAAAGACACGTTCCATTAGTACTCGGTTTGCCGGTGGCAAGCGTACGATTTTAAACTACCCAATTCTGGAGTTGCTCAGTTTCCTGTACCAAACAAAAAAGAAAACCTCCCACTATAAAAAAAAACATACCATATCTGAGAGATTTTTATCAGACATGTGAATAAAAGATTTCCGTAGCGGAGGCTAAAAAGCCATAAATTTAGCATTTCACATGAAAGCAAATTTACATTACTTTCAGATTTGTAGAGGAATAATCCATTTCAATAGACAATAAAATTGATCCTTTATGGAATACTTTTAGCTCATAAATGTCTTTCTTTTGAAATATATTAAGTTGACTTTCTGAATAATCGTGCAGTGCTTCCATCTATAGCTGGGTAACTGGATGTATTATTTAAATTTATTGAAAAAATAACATTTATCAAGGCCTTATTTGGGGTGGTTTATAATAACTGTGGACAGTCTGTGGTAACGTTGAAAATACATTATCTTGTTTCCCATTGTGCTCTGTATAGAGATGTACCAGATAATCACTATGTTGTGATATGTATGTTTCAGTACCCTGCCTGTAGTGCAGTAAAGAAAAACTGCACATAGTTGTTTGTGTTCTACATTTTAGAAAAGGACTAAAATGTTCATGACTGGTGGGAAAGGAAAGTGAGGTTCAAGATCAGTTAGACAATCTCATAATAAACCTATTAAAAACCTAACATACACCACATCGGAGTGTGTGAGCATTGTGCATTAAAAACAGAGCTTTTTTTTGTCCTCATCTTGACCAAAAACCAAAACAGATGCCGTCCCGTAGGCAATCCTATTTTACACTGTCAGTCGACAGCTTGTAGAGTCAACTTTCATTTCCTCTGATCGTAGATTTAAATTATATAAAGTTTTTCTGCTTTGCTCTTGAATACAGTTAATGTTCACTCATGAATCAAGCTCATTAGTTACTTGTTCGTGAGGCACGTTCGTGAAAATGTCTGAATTTTATCGATTGAGGATCAGAAACTCAGTAGGTATGGAAAAACTAATCAACCAAACTGAACATTCACTGCTAAAACTAAGTTCTGGTTTTTAAACCTTAGTCGAGATATTAATATCCATGGCCAAAATCATGTCTTGCTTTATTGCACCATTAGAATGACATTTAGATATTGAGCATATGCCTGAGTGGTTATGTGACATTCTCATCAATTTGTAGTCGTTTGCCACGTAAACATCAGTAACTTGGATTTTAATTAAATTCTGTTGTATCCTACCACTTAAGAAGAATTTCAAAGTGCACTCACAGTAAAAAAACTGCAGCATAGCTTTTAACAAACCTTTGAATGTAAGAATAAAATAACTTTCCATGACCCCCTTGTCCACTCCCTTCCATCCCCTTCCTCCTATCTTCAACCATCTTGCTTTTCTCACTCCCTTTCTCTCTGACTCTCTCTCTCTCTTTATCCCTACCCCTTACCTCTCCCCTCCCTTCCCATCCTGCCCCAATTCCCCTTCTTGCCCCAGCTAAAAATTTGGCCTTGAGTTTCTCGTGTTCGGGTGAAGGAAAATTGCTTGACTGCGTCTTGTTGGAGAAAGGATGCAAGTGAATTTCAAATTATTTTACTCCAATCTCTCATGAATTTAGGAACAGATTCAACCAACCTTGTACAAAACACTGAATCTGTAACGGTAGGTAAACGTCTTCTGATTCTCTCAGAACAATTTTGGTTCGTTTCGTAGTTTTCCAGCTTGAAAAACTTGTTGACTCTCAAAGAGATAACCGCCGTCCGTAATGGGAGTGTGACTCAGAAAAGAACTAATTGAAAGCAAGTCATTGTGCTGATGGATTTTTCTGCTTTAACATCTTAATGTGTTTGAATGTTGTCTCCTCTCGGCCAAAATACAGAACTGAGGATTCGCTGGACCGTGATGCGCGGTTGAAGGATCGTATAGAGGATGCAGACTTCTCCGCTCTCGACTGGAAATTGGATGGCTATGAAATAGATGAGGACTTGAAGAAGCTCTTGTACAGCTTATGACGACCTTGATCATGATGAATCTGAGGAAATCAGTTGAGATTATCAACGTTTACCTACGTCTTTGATCGTCGATATACAGTAGTTGGAACGACCTTCATCAAAATGCATAAAGCTTGTCGGATTAATTCCAAGCAGCTTTCATCTAGCCAACTTTGATCATTTTTTTTTCCAAATTCATTCCGTACATAAAATCTTTGTATTAAACACAATGAAGGTCATAAGAAGAGTTGTCGTTCCAACTTTCATTTTCAAACGACGACTTAGAATTCAAAACGCTCGGTAAAAACACCGGAGCCTCACAAGGTAGGTCGGTCTTGTCAGATAGCCGACCAAACGTGAAAAGTTTTCTTTGAAAGTTACTCGTTTGTCATCACAAGACTTTCTAATTGAAAAACAGAAACTAGTAGTGTCTAATATATGCATAGCTATAATCTATCATTATGGGATAGGTCGCTTTACTACCTCACCATTTCTTGTTCCCATGAGGTAGAGTAGGGGGTAGGACATTGGTACATGTTTCTAATGTAAAGTATAGAAGTTCATGAATGGTTTTATTATACTGCACTGTAAACTATTTATCAGCCAAGTAAAGTTTACTTAATGAATATTGTTGTGTTTTCATATGGTAGGTTTGATTAAAGAGACATCTCAGGATAATTAACAATAATCAGTAACACGATTAAGGTCTGATTCGACTCCGATTTATTGATATTTTCTCTGCGTCTGCTTTCGAATATTCACTAATTCCCAACAACTCCCAGAATGTGACTCCTGGGAGAACCAGCAAAGATCCTTCAGGAGCTTCGATCTTGGTTCTCTTGACCACATCATGTGACATACACAATAATGAAAAATTATGAATCAATAACCAATCACAATACTGAAGATTATCTTTGATTTTACCGAGAGGCATTGGAAATCCTCTACACAACAATATGTATGACCATGAATGACCAAGACACATATTAATATGTATCATGAATAGTATAGTCAGAAGTACACTGTGATTGATAAATGAGAGATGAATCAGAGCTGGTTCCATTTTACCTCTCTCTAGCGACAGCAATCACCTCAAGTTTATCATTCCTGTGGTAAACACAGAGCGTTAATTAGCATTTGGCAATTACCAGTGGTATGTATGATGGAATTATTGATACCCCATTGATTACCTATTTAATGGTTCCGTATAATAGGTTTTATGACAGAGCTTATGGTTACGTGCACAGACCTGATCTTTTACTAGAGGTCAAAGAATTCTGCAGTTTGAACCAGAAGGTTCATTCAAAGGCAGAAGTTTGACCCGAGCTATATTACAACATGGAATGATTGAGATATCTCTAAACCGCTTACTGCAAAAGATGTCATGTTCCTGTTATCAGTTTACATTTCAGTTTTAAGAGCAAGAGACATCCAGGGGTTTGGATGTGATATTCAAGTAATCTACTGAAAATATTTGAAATAAATGTACCAAAATACCAGGGCAGGTGAGATTGTAACGACATAATCTGTCAATAGGTTTGACGTTCGATAATCGTTCATTTGCCAAGGTGGTCCTAATGTGGTCCTAATCATTCATTCAAGGTGGTCCTAAATTATGGAATGCCCTCCCACTAGGACACTGTGTCATACCTACAATTTGTCCTTGTAAAAGACATCTGAAACATATTTCTCTTTAATAACTACGATGAATGTTTCTTTAATTTAAACATAAGTTAATGTAACTTTTCTTCAATCTGTATGTATATTTTGCTTTCAGCACAGTCACACACCTCTTTGGTTGTCCGCAAGATAGTGGTTGTGCATAAACCCTTAATTCATTCATACATTCATCCATTCATTCATTCATTCCATTCATTCATGTTTTAAATTAACTTTGATGACAATAACTTCTCCTATACAATATATGATTCAAAAACACTGTGCACCTTTCAATAGAGAAGAGAACCAATGTTTCATGTGGAAGTGAAGGCATGTTACAGCGGTCAGAGGGTGTATACATCTATTAAGTTAAAAGCTAACAATGATTAAACTGATAGCATCTCTTTATTAAGCTCTTAACGATTCCCACACCTATTCAAGGATTTGATGTTCTGGTCTGTAAGCTTTCTCATTTTCTAATTTTGTTTTATGTTTAGAAGTCATTAGTCTTTCATTTATTACTGGCTTTTAATTTACTGAAATTGGTATCTACACCCTACTTACAGATTAAGTTCATTTCCACCATATACATATATAGTTGTGGCATTTGTTTGATGTCATTATATTAAGTTATTTAAGATATTGGCTCCAATATTTGTGAAAAGGTGTCGAGACATTGCAGCGGTGTATTGCTATGAATAAAGGTGATTTGAAAGACCTGTGTTATACTTACAAACGTTTTAATGTTTTAATCTGAAAGGGAAAAAATTATCAAAGTAGTGAGGTAGGAGTCTATGGATCCAGTCTTATTTTTATGTAAAGACTTAATTAGTATTTTGATGCTGACCATAATTGGTCTTGCTATTGTATTAATCAGTTTCCAATCCAACTCATATTTCAATAAAGTTGGTGAGATGAATAGTCGTCGGTCGGTTAACCGATGTGCATCATCTTCCTCTTACTTAATTTTTACGATAAGAAAGAAAGATTTCTGATAAAATAACAAGTTGGTGTTTTGACGTTAGAGGTGATTATCGTCCATGATTGCTAGTCTTCCACCCGACATATATTCCAATCCTAAATATGTCTTAGATAGCTAATGGATTTGTGATGACATCGTGCTCTAGATAATAGAATACAATCATATTTTATTTTTTATTTTATTGATTTTTTTTTTTTTTTTTTTGTGATAGATTGATTGATAATTGTAGGTGAAACTGTAGAAATGCCAGCAAGAACAAGAAAGGAAAAAACCCAAAGCAGCTGTGCAGATGTTTGAAGTATTAATAGTTCTAATTACGAGAAAAAACATGTTACTTGAGATGTTATTGGCGTCTGAAGGATGAATGCATATTTGAGACAATTCTGGCAGACACTTAAACTTTGCAATTGGGAACAAGAAATTAATGTTGAAAAAATTGTGTTTAATGACTCGGGAAAGTGACAAGGAGACTTCAGTAATTAGTCCAAATATCTAGTTTTCAATTATTTTTTTTCTTTTATTTATCAATATTATGTTATTTATTTATATATTTTTTTGATAGATGCAATTGTTGACGAAAATTTTGGAGTAGTTTGCTAATTAGTTGGTCTTGAAGGAAGTTTTCTTTTAATTGAAATATGACAAGAGGTAAAAAATACTAAAATATCCATTTCTCAACATTTTTTGGATTGTGAAATATGGAAACGAAATATATATATATACCTTTAGTTTATCATTATCTAGGCAGAAGTACACTGAGAGAGTATTTATGATAAAAGTCGTTTTAATTGAAAGTTGAAGCAGATATACTTAATGTCTTTGGTGATGAGTTTCCAAAAAATGTTTGCCAAACCAGTAAGTCTCAGTTACACAAAGGCAGATGTTAGATATTTTATCCAAGTGAACGTTCATTTGCGAGTAATTAATTATTCAAATATCCTGTTGCCTAGATACTCCATGTAGTATTGAACATATGCAAGAAGAAAAAACAAAATCACCAGAAACGTTTAAAAATATGGGGAAAAAAGGTTATTGTTTGATATGAAGAAACCTTTCTTAATCATCAAATATGAACTGAATTGTAATGGAAGTTAAGAGCCACTTGATAGTATGAACGATTTATACCAAAATCAACTCAGAAATTTGCATTTTAGTCAAAGAAATCCAGAAAGAGAAATGAGCACGTCTGAGGCTAATTATTGGCCTCCATTTTTAAATTGCTCTGTTAAACAATTAAAGTTATTCTGGTTAGGTGTCGGGTAGTCTTCACTTTGTGACTAAGTACTAGTGGCAAGTAATTAATCATAGTTAATCAGTAAAATGCTTTTAGGAATTTGGATAAAAATCAAATTAGATTGGATGTAAATAAGTTGTTAATGTAACATGTAATTAAATTCAACATTCCTCTCTTGTGCATTGCAGTACTATAAAGTGGCATTATACTTGTTCTTTCAATAGAGTTTGATTTGTAATATTTTTGTGTTTTATACATATGTGTTTTATACATATTTTACATATTCCGTCTTCCACTTACACAATTTGAGCACAATTCCGTCCTTCTTTTAAGAATATGCCCCCCCCCCCCTTCCCCCCACAATCTCTCTCTCTCAGGCTTCTATTTTCATCTGTAATATATTCATACTGCCAAACATAAAGTAGTTCCTTTACGAATTTTGACGGTTCCGTGGGAGTTGGTTCAGGTATCGTCGTCACAGAGGGAAGTTATGTCTGCAATTAATTAATTAAAGCAAAGTAACCTTTGATTACTGTGTGTAAAGACAAACATAAATTCAATCTGGAGGGTTTAGAGTACATACCAATAGGGATATTATTATTATTATGATTATTATGATTATTCCATTAACTGATTCCCACACTCGTGACTATTTCCTACCCGTTTATAAGTATGCGGTTCTAAGTATGCGGTTCTGTTATGTCTGTAGTTCATGGCAGTGTCCCATCAGGAGTAGTTTATGATCAGACAATAGATTCTGATATTTCATGTGTTCGTTTACCTGTTAGGTATTTCTTCATATTCTTTATCCAAAGTAAACAATTTCATTTTTTCTAAGCATATACCAAAACTACATTTTTGCCAGTCGTATAATATTCGCCAACCCATGGCCTTTTTTTTTTTTGCGTATATTTGTAACTCCCAAAAGCATACTATAAAAATTAAACACGAAGTCGGTGGATTTATCATGTGTGTAGTCAAGTGTGTCAGTAGGGACTCGGCGATCAAATAGGGGACACCGGAAATTATGGAGAGGGCCTAGGAGAATATGTAATCTACATTAAAGGAAAATGAAAGTATAAAACAACTGTTAGGAAACTGCTTATCCACTAAAGTGCCTGTGTAGGAAACTGCTTATCCACTAAAGTGCCTGTGTAAGAGAACACTAAAGTGCCTGTGTAAGAGAATGTGTAAAAGTAAGAGGGCCTGATGTTTCGATCCTAGCAGGATCTTCTTCAGAGGCTGAAATATTAAATGATTCTCATTTTCACAATATATTTATGAGTACAAAGAAGGTGTGGTCCTATAGTAACATAACTGTTCCTGGGCCTCACCTGTTCGGCATAATTCAGTACGGTAACTTCATATACCACACATGAATGTTAAACAGTATAGCAGAGTTTATCCGAGTGAGTTTGTTCATATGACCTGATTGACTGTACACAAACCATTCACAGTACTGGAGCATGTTGTGATCTTAAGTCTTTCTCGCCCATTGGGCGCCACTATTCATGGAAGTGTTGTTAGTACATACAAACACTAAAATAAACTGATAACTTTTTCCGATTTTTTGACAGCACTGTATAGCCACGTATAATTGTATAGAATCATATCTTCGTGTAAAATATACAAAAATAAAGAAATACCATAGTCGGGAATCATTTTTCGTTCTATTTTATTTGCTCTGATGAATCTGTTATCCATTCCAGGTTGAGGGGGTGGGGCGGTGGGGATGATTGAGTGGCTTAGGGGACCTTTGGTTTACAATGATACCATGTCAAATATCAATTCATAATTTAATGAGGCAAATAGCTTGCGCGTAAGGGAAAGTCCCCACCCCACCCTTCTTAGTCTGTACCCCTTCCCCAACCCCTCCAAACATGGGATGTATACAATTGAAGATGACAAATTCATCGATTATCCGAGATTAGTAAACTTCACTAATCTAACCTTGAAACCTCTAGAGAATGGTTTCCTCCTTTAAACTTAGTGTAATAGGCCAGGAAGTCGGTTATTTTACGACGCTAAACAACCGCAAACGTTGTGCATATGGTAGAAGCCAAATAGCGTATAACTTATACTTCACATTTTGTGGATATTTAATTTTCAGTTTTAGCTTATTTTAGGCTCTCCCTTTTCTTTTTGCCAATTTTGAAGACCTCCATTTCATTAACATAAAGTCTGTTCAAAGTATCTCTTTCAAGATCAGGCTTTAGGAATCACAAATGATTTCGAGTTGGTTAGCATCATGTAATTTGATCTCTAGAGTAAGGCAAAATATGTCACCAAAACAGAACTAGTATTGTTCGATACAGGTGACAAACGCCTACAGTGGAATTAAGACCTTCCTTAACGGTTTCGAACCTCTGGACATACAATCAGCGTCCATGGCCTAGTGGTTAGGGTGTCCGCATATAAAGCGCAAAGACTACAGTTAATCCTAATGAAATTTGTGTTGACTCTAGACTATCTGACTAAAATCTAACTAAAAAACATCGAAGATGGGAACCGTGTATATTAACTTATCCTCAGTGTACCGGTACCTCGATTCATGCATTTCAGAGAAGCAAAGCAATGACTTTACTGCCAATTTATATGTTTATTTATTTAGTTAGCTAGTAAGAACTTATTAATAAGTTAATAAATATCAATTACACTGCAGTCTGATAGAAATGAGCGTTTCAGTTAAAGCAAGTTATTTCAAACTTCTCAGTCCAAACGGTGTCTTCATCACGTTAGCCATGTATTGTATTAAATAGTGAATTGAAGAACATTGGAGATCATAGGAAAGTACATCATTGTGAGAGACCACAACACTCCAAAACTCCGTTTTTATCACAGACCCACGTACTGTGCACGTGTGGGTGAAGTGTAGAACTATGAACAGATATACATTACCATTATTGGCATAGCCAAATTCTGTCTCTTCATTCTCACTTCCTTCACACGGCACGAGCCCCACCCCTCCCACCCCTCCCACCCCTCCCCCTCATCCATTCCCGTCAAAAAGAGCTGAAAACGTAGATTCTAGTTAGAAAAGTTATCTGGGTCTCTGGAGCGGGTAGGTTAAATATCCTTGATACGAAAATTACCTAATACGCTAGCTGTAGTTAGAAGCCGACCCAGAGGTGATTCGGGCGGCCCCATTTTATCTTATTTTTTGTAAATTAGCTGCAAACATAAACTTTGCTCAGAGCAAGCATATGGTGAGAAAATAGCAAAATTCCTCCCTTGGGCATTCCTTACATTTTACCGATGTTTTACTATGCACGGCGCCGTTCGGTAGAATTTTCGGTATCTATTGATACCTCCAGGCCCCTACCAAATACCGACAAATCCTGAATACGCCACTGCAGGAATGTAGTGTGTTTAGTGTACTTAAATGCGAGGAGGAATGGACGTCAGTACAACTAGTTGTAACTATTTCATTAGACAGTTATCTCAACTTTGTTTTGAACTTGAGAGTAATATAAACTCAGTTTTGACAGAGCAATGACCATATACTTGCACCAGTCTGATATATATGATAGGCCTACAAGTCGATATACAAACATATACATTGTAATCCAGGTGCGTATCCAGGGGGGGCGTTGGGGGCGCGCGCCCCCCGGGTAAGAAAAAGAGAAGTGAAAAAAAGAGAAGAAAAAAGAGAAGAAAAAAGGAAAAAAGAGGGGAAAAAAGAGGAGGAGGAGAGGAAGGAAAGGAAAAGAAAAAGAAGAAAGAGAGAAAAAGGAGAAAAAGAGGGAGTAAAAGCAAAACGCGAAGACACCGGGAAGAGAAAGAAGAACAGTGACATCATTACAGCGCTGAAGGGTAGCCAGTGACGGATCAATGATTTCGTAAAAGTGTGACTCACCCTACCCCTTACACCGACAACTCCATTTTTTGACGTTTCCATTTTCCTCTCTCACTAATGATCTATATATATACTATATATAGTCTATCATACCGCGTGTGTAGAATTGTGCTATGAAACCAACTGTGGCTGGTCACGAACTCGACCGTGTCGTCGGGGAACATGACGCATTTTGGGATGGGGGCGACCGCCCGCCCCCCCCCCATTCAGCATTTTTTTAAATGATATTGCTAAGTAATTTCAAAATAGAAAGTGCTTAGAGGCAACTTACAAGGCCTGGGAAGTGTCATTTCCAGCGATCTGGAAGACATTTTCGGCCAAAATTTGCTTGTACGCTTCGCGCCAACCTATGGTGGCGCTACGCTGAGATAATTTGCCTACAGGCTTCGCCCCTCCCTTGGCAAATTCCTCGCTACGCGCCTGTTCGAATTTGTAACGCAAGCAGCAGATATCACATCATACCAGTGAGCATGAAAATGGCGTTCCAGGATGAAAAGCCTCAAAACTGTCCGACTTGCCTGAAAAAATAACCAAAATTTTTCAAGCGCGAAGCGCGCGTTCAACGTCTTCATGTCAATATCATATAAGCAAGCAACGGTTATTACATCGCATGCCATCATGTACCGTACGGTCCGTTCAAATTGCGCAGTATACCGCGGGATGCTAATGTAAACAACGACATGTCTCATGTAGATGTATAAAAAGCATGGAGGTCCAATTATGTCAAAACTCTCTTTTACATTAGTAATGGCGAATTAGGGCCTGCACCCCCGCCGCGCAGTGGCGGAGCGTCCATATGGTCAGGGGGGCGGATGCCCCCCCCCCCCCCTGACGGACTCAAATGGACTGCTGGAGCCTTTTTCAGCTCTTTACCACGTTTTGCTTATTCTAGATTATTGACTTTTTTATTGCGCTCTCATCTACTTATTGACATTTCTCACATTTTCTTGGTGTAATTTGGCGATGACACCTTCTTCTTCGTTTATCTGCAAATTAGCCAGGCCCGGAAAGGGTCATTTCCGGCGATCTAGGGAGTATCTTTACTCAAAACTTTTCTGTACGCTACGCGCCAACCAGTGGTGGCGCTCCGCTTAGATAGTGTCGAAAGCGCCCCTTCAGACCATTCTCGCCACTCCTAACCAATACCCCTTGCTCCGCCACTGCCGCCGCGCCTCCTTCGCTTATGTGTGTAGTGTTCGGTTGAAGGAAATATCTGCTATTTTTCATTTCCTTCAACCAAGTTTTATAATAGCCGTTATAACAGGTTTTAATATTATATATATTTTTTTTTATATTTATATATATATATATATATATATATAAATTAACTGTGTCTGAATTTTCCAAAATTTCTCACCAACATTCTACATCACACTTTCCTCTACTCGTGCAATTTTGACCGGTCTGTTAGGGGTTGAAGGAAGTTTTTTCTATATTGGTTGTCCATAGATGAAATTTTGTACAACATTATGGGTATGTTTTGAAGTGAGTTAATTCACGAGAAATGTGAATTTTCAAATTCTGAACAAATATGGGGCTTAAAACCTTGAAAAGTGGGGCTGACGGGTATTGTGGGCCGCGACGTAGAATCACCTACAAAAGCAAAGACCCACAGGTGTTGCGATCAGGTCGAACATGATGTGTGCCGGGTTGACAATCTTCAAAAAGGTTATGGATGGAAAAAAACTATTAGGAAATACTTGGTTCTCAGGCAAAAAGTGTACATCTGGTTGGTCATTTCAAGCCCGAGAAGTGCCGTTTCCGGTGATCTGGGGGTTTCAAAACAAGAAATTTTCTTGTACGCTGCGTGCCAACCGATGGTAGCGCTCCGCTTAGATAGTAATTCGCGCCCCCCGGGTTTGAAAATCCTGGATACGCTCCTGTAATCATCACTTCACAGTTATAACTTTTCCAAAATGTACATTTGGGAGTACGTATTTGAAGTGTAATAACACTTTGACGTCTGGCTGACGACCTGCGATATTTTAGGTAAAAGGCACGAATTAACACAACCCGATGTGGCAAATCGAAAGAATATAAGTCGCCATGATGGTGTAAAGTCATCGCTTGGTGAGAAGTACACGTTAATTGGATTTATGACATTTTTGGATAAATTACCTTTTAATACTCAAAAAAGATCTGTAATCCTTTGTTTATTTATATATTTATCTTTTCATATATATATATATATATATATATATATATATATATATATATATATATATATATATATATATATATATATATATATATATATATAAGAAATGAATGTGTAGCAAATGTATGACAGATATATATTAAATTCATAAAGATCAACACACCAGAAAAATTCCACTTCTCGACCGGTTTCGTCCTTTTTGGGACTCATCAGGCGAAGGTAGGGATCGAACACCGGACCTTTGTGTCACAGACCGAAGTCTTTACCACTCGAGTGAATGAAATTAAAATGGCAAATTTCTACGTGTAGAAAATAATAGGGGAATGGAAGCTGTGGAATATTAATTTCATCTATTTAGCAGCCATGGAGACCGGCATTTAATGAATGAAGGTAATTAAAATGCAGTTTGCGGCCCATTAGTGGCTAATGAGACGGATCCACAAATGGATCCAACGACAGGAGTTTGCTCCCCGAATAGACATTACTCTAAGCCCACGACTTGTAACTGGGGGATATACATCTCTGTAGCATAAAATGCAACGTAACGAAAACATTTGAAATTAGGCTATAGTGTAAAATATTTTGATAAATTTCTTCAAACTTGTTGCAGTTTTCCCTGAAGTTATTCAGTTTCAGGTCAAATATGTCATGTGTCTTCTTTACTTGGCTCGCCCAGCAGAACCAAAGCGTGACGATCCAAACAGCACTCAACAAGTCCTCACAGAAACACCCTCTACAGCAGGAATCATGTTAACGTCACCTGCCGAACTGGTATGGCGGGCCATCAGTCTCAAATCAAGGGAGAGCGACTTATACCGATTTAAATCGACATATACCAGTTTCATTCTACATATCATCGATTTAAATCGACATATACCAGTTTCATTCTACATATCATCGATTTATTTTACTTATCATCGATTTAAATCAGTTTTGACAGAGCAATGACAGTGGCGGAGCTAGGGGTATTGGTCAAGGGGGGCGAGAATGATCTGTAGGGTCGCTTCCAACACTATCTAAGCGGAGCGCCACCACGGGTTGGCGCGGAGCGTACCGACATTTTTGAGTAAAGATACTCCCTAGATCGCCGGAAATGACCCTTTCCGGGCCTTGCTAATTTGCATATAAACGAAGAATAAATAGGTGTCATCGCCCAAAAAATGTGACAAATGTCAATGGGTAGATGAGAGCGCAATAAAAAAGTCAATTATCGCGAATAAGTAAAAAGTGGTAAAAAGCTGAAAAGGGCGCCAGCAGTCCATTTGAGTCCGTCAGGGGGGGGGCATCCGCCCCCCCCCTGACTGTATGGACGCTCCGCCAATGAGCAATGACCATATACTTGCACCAGTCTGATATATATGATAGGCCTACAAGTCGATATACAAACATATACATTGTAATCATCACTTCACAGTTATAACTTGTCCAAAATGTACATTTGGGAGTACTTATATGAAGTGTAATAACACTTTGACGTCTGGCTGACGACCTGCGATATTTTAGGTAAAAGGCACGAATTGACACAATTCGATGTGGCAAATCGAAAGAATATAAGTCGCCATGATGGTGTAAAGTCATCGCTTGGTGAGAAGTACACGTTAATTGGATTTATGACATTTGCGGATAAATTACCTTTTAATACTCCAAAATGATCTGTAATCCTTTGTTTATTTATATATTTATCTTTTCATATATATATATATATATATATATATATATATATATACATATATATATATATATATATATAAGAAATGAATGTGTAGCAAATGTATGACAGATATATATTAAATTCATAAAGATCAACACACCAGAAAAATTCCACTTCTCGACCGGTTTCGTCCTTTTTGGGACTCATCAGGCGAAGGTAGGGATCGAACACCGGACCTTTGTGTCACAGACCGAAGTCTTTACCACTCGAGTGAATGAAATTAAAATGGCAAATTTCTACGTGTAGAAAATAATAGGGGAATGGAAGCTGTGGAATATTAATTTCATCTATTTAGCAGCCATGGAGACCGGCATTTAATGAATGAAGGTAATTAAAATGCAGTTTGCGGCCCATTAGTGGCCAATGAGACGGATCCAGTGAGAAAAACACAAATGGATCCAACGACAGGAGTTTGCTCCCCGAATAGACATTACTCTACGCCCACGGCTTGTAACTGGGGGATATACATCTCTGTAGCATAAAATGCAACGTTACGAAAACATTTGAAATTAGGCTATAGTGTAAAATATTTTGATAAATTTCTTCAAACTTGTTGCAGTTTTCCCTGAAGTTATCCAGTTTCAGGTCAAATATGTCATGTGTCTTCTTTACTTGGCTCGCTCAGCAGAACCAAAGCGTGACGAGCAAAACAGCACTCAACAAGTCCTCACAGAAACACCCTCTACAGCAGGAATCATGTTAACGTCACCTGCCGAACTGGCACCATCCAAACGACAGTACAAAAACCGGTCTGTTCGCGGATCCAAGAGCGCCCCGACCCCAAGCATCATCGTCCCCACTGTCAGGTGAAACGAAATAATTTTAGAAAGAGTAAAGAAATTATATGCTGCAAATAATATATATATCTATATCCATATATCTATATATCTATACATATATATATATTTATATATATATGTATATATATATATATATATATATCGATACCTCGATTCATGAATTTCAGAGAAGCAAAGCAATGACTTTACTGCCAATTTATATGTTTATAATTTATTTAGTAAGTAAGAACTTATTAATAAGTTAATAAATATCAATTACACTGCAGTATGATTGAAATGAGCGTTTCAGTTAAAGCAAGTTATTTCAAACTTCTCAGTCCAAACGGTGTCTTCATCACGTTAGCCATGTATTGTATTAAAGAGTGAATTGAAGATCATTGGAGGTCATAGGAAAGTACATCATTGTCAGAAACCGCAAAACTCAGTTTTTATCACAGGCCCACGTACTATGTACGCGTGGGTGAAGTGTAGAACTATGAACAGATGTATACATTACCATTATTGGTATAGCCAAATTTTGTCTCTTCATTCTCACTTCCTTCACACGACACGAGCCCCCCCCCCCACCCCACCCCTCCCACCTCTCCCCTCATCCATTCCCGTAAAAAAAGCTGAAAACGTAGATTCTAGTTAGAAAGTTATCTGAGTCTCTGGAGCGGGTAGGTTAAATATCCTTGATACAAAAATCACCTAATACGCTAGCTGTAGTTAGAAGCCGACCCAGAGGTGATTCGGGCGGCCCCATTTTATTTTATTTTTTTTTTTTTTGTAAATTAGCTGCAAACATAAAATTTGCTTAGAGCAAGCATATGGTGAGAAAATAGCAAAATTCCTCCCTTGGGCATTCCTTACATTTTACCGATGTTTTACTATGCACGGCGCCGTTCGGTAGAATTTTCGGTATCTATTGGTACCTCCAGGCCCCTACCAATTACCGACAATTCCTGAAAACGCCACTGCAGGAATGTAGTGTGTTTAGTGTATACTTACATGCGTAGAGGAATGGACATCAGTACAAATATTTGTAACTATTTCATTAGACAGTTATCTCAACTTTTTGCAACTTGAGAGTAATATAAACTCTAATACAAACTAATATAAAGTAAATAATATAAAAGTTTTGACAGAGCAATGACAGTGGCGGAGCTAGGGGTATTGGTCAAGGGGGGGCGAGAATGGTCTGTAGGGGCGCTTCCAACACTATCTAAGCGGAGCGCCACCACGGGTTGGCGCGGAGCGTACCGACATTTTTGAGTAAAGATACTCCCTAGATCGCCGGAAATGACCCTTTCCGGGCCTTGCTAATTTGCATATAAACGAAGAATAAATAGGTGTCATCGCCCAAAAAATGTGACAAATGTCAATAGGTAGATGAGAGCGCAATAAAAAAGTCAATTATCTCGAATAAGTAAAAAGTGGTAAAAAGCTAAAAAGGGCGCCAGCAGTCCATTTGAGTCCGTCAGGGGGGGGGCATCCGCCCCCCCCCTGACTGTATGGACGCTCCGCCAATGAGCAATGACCATATACTTGCACCAGTCTGATATATATGATAGGCCTACAAGTCGATACAAACATATGCATTGTAATCATCACTTCACAGTTATAACTTGTCCAAAATGTACATTTGGGAGTGCTTATATGAAGTGTAATAACACTTTGAGGTGTGGCTGACGACCTGCGATATTTTAGGTAAAAGGCACGAATTAACACAACCCGATGTGGCAAATCGAAAGAATATAAGTCGCCATGACGGTGTAAAGTCATCGCTTGGTGAGAAGTACACGTTAATTGGATTTATGACATTTTTGGATAAATTACCTTTTAATACTCAAAAAAGATCTGTAATCCTTTGTTTATTTATATATTTATCTTTTCATATCCGTATCCATATATATATATATATATATATATATATATATATATATATATATATACATATATATCACACGTATAAGTGTAATCAGTAGTAGCAGAAAGAGCTCAATACCGTAGTAGAGCAATAATATCACAAATAGACAAGATATACAATTTACACCATATTGCTACCCTGGGTTTCACGTCTATGCGTACGTGAAACCCAGGGTAGCAATATGGTGTAAATTGTATATCTTGTCTATATGTGATATATATATATATATATATATATATATATAGATGAAAATCGTAATGAGTTGGAAAATCAAGAACAGTGAAAAAACTCTCAGCCTCCACCGGGATTCGAAGCACGGGCCTTCCGCTATATATATATATATATATATATATATATATATATATATATATATATATATATATATATATATATATATATATATATATATATATATATATATATATATATATATATATATATATATATATATATATACATATATATATACATATATACATATATATATATATATATATATATATATATATATATATATATATATATAAGAAATGAATGTGTAGCAAATGTATGACAGATATATATTAAATTCATAAAGATCAACACACCAGAAAAATTCCACTTCTCGACCGGTTTCGTCCTTTTCGGGACTCATCAGGCGAAGGTAGGGATCGAACACCGGTCCTTTGTGTCACGAAACGAAGTCTTTACCACTCGATTGAATGCGATTAAAATGGCAAATTTCTACGTGTAGAAAATAATAGGGGAATTGGGAGCTGTGGAATATTAATTTCATCTATTTAGCAGCCATGGAGACCGGCATTTAATGAATGAAGGTAATTAAAATGCAGTTGGCGGCCCATTAGTGGCTAATGAGACGGATCCAGTGAGAAAAACACAAATGGATCCAACGACAGGAGTTTGCTCCCCGAATAGACATTACTCTACGCCCACGGCTTGTAACTGGGGGATATACATCTCTATAGCATAAAATGCAACGTTACGAAAACATTTGAAATTAGGCTATAGTGTAAAAATATTTGATACATTTCGACAAACTTGTTGCAGTTTTCCCTGAAGTTATTCAGTTTCAGGTCAAATATGTCATGTGTCTTCCTTACTTGGCTCGCCCAGCAGAACCAAAGCGTGACGAGCAAAACAGCACTCAACAAGTCCTCAAAGAAACACCCTCCACAGCAGGAATCATTTTAACGTCACCTGCCCCATATATATATATATATATATATATATATATATATATATATATATATATATATATATATATATATATATATAAAGCGGGAGGCCCGGGTTCGAATCCCGATGGAGGCTGGAAGTTTTTTCACTGTTCTAAATTTCCAACTCATTTCGTTTTCAATTATATATATAAACATATAAATATATATATAAATATATATATATATATATATATATATATATATATATATATATATATATATATATATATATATATATATATATATATATATATATATATATACTTTGGGAGATGGAATTATTTTGCATTATTGGAACTAGTATCTTGATTTTCCTTAAAATAAGTTACCGAGTAGCTCATAGTTACATGTTGTAAACCAAAACGAAGCTTTGAAGTTGAGAAACTGTTTTTTTTTTCCTTCGATGAGCCTCTTCACCCAATTACATTTAAGAATAGTAACACGAGACAACAGATGTGCAGCGTTTAATTAACACTCCGAAATATGCCCAAATAAAAGTAGAACAGGCTAACCTTACGTTGAGCGTCGTATATTCGATTAGATAACGTACGTTAACAAACATATACTTTTCTAACATATTTACTCAAGAAAATCACCCAGAGGCCCTGTAAAAGCATAGCTGTTGTCCGCGCGCAAAAAAAACACAAATATAAACAAACAGGCAAAAAAATAGCGATGTACTAACGAGTCTGAATTGATGCAGGACAAGGTAACGCTTACTGTGTCAAAGCCCGTTTGAAACTGAGAAAAGACCTTGTTTCCTCTGTTTCAAACAAGTGAAGTCAAAGATTAGTAGAATAAATCAAGATTTGATCTTTGCAAAATAACGTTAGAAATTTTTCTCAAGGTAGTAAGGCCATATCTTGGGGAATAATTCATATTTTAAGTTAGTGATGTAAATCGTATAGGTCTGCAGTGGCGTGTGGTCAATATGCAGAACTAATGCCAATCCGTGTAGATGTGTTATTTCATCTCTTTGCTTCTTTGTTTTGTTTACTCTTAGATAAGTGACCTTCATTTTAGAACTTCAGCAATCAAAGTGACTGAACTACTACGTCTACCAATCAAACCATTACGTCACCTCTTCAGGATTAACACACACAAAACATGAGAAGAACGACATAATTAAACCGTTCGTGGCTTGAAACAACACGCTTACAGCACATTTATAAATTTGCTAATAACGAAACGTTGAATGTCATCCATGGGTTATGTCTGCTGTTTGTTCGATTAGATAAAGTAATCCCTGGTTTAGGTTTTAAGAATTTATTCAATAATGCGCTCTGAGTTCTTCGGAAGATTTTGCGCCTTATAAGTACCATTTAATATTATTATTATTAGTAGTAGTATTAGAAGTAGAAGTAGTAGTAGTAGTCAGTGGCGGCGGAACCGGGGGGGCTTGGGGGGGCTCAGCCCCCCCAATGAAAAAGTTGAGGGGGCAAATGCATGATAAGCCCCCCCAATATTTACCAAGGCTCCGAAACGTGCATCTGCCCATTTTTCAATGCATACTTGTCGATCTGTCCGATGCACACGTATACTATATAGGTGTAATAATTTTAGTAAATGCTGGGGGACCCTCGGCCCGTCCCCTGGCTATAGACCACATTGTCACCCCAACCGCGTCTTCACGCCCAGTGAAAAGTGGAAGCGATGAGTGTGAGTACCGGTAAGCGCAACACAACTTCGTCTTAGGCCAATGACTTGCATCATTTCAGCCAGTTCTCCAACATCCCCTTACTCAGTGGCGGAGTGTCCATACAGTCAGGGGGCCGATGCCCCCCTGAAGGACTCAAATGGACTGCAGGCGCCCTTTTCAGCTTTTCACTACTTTTTACTTATTCGCGATTATTGACTATTTTATTGCGCTCTCATCTACCTTTTGACATTTGCCATATTCTGTTGGTGTAATTTTACGACCAAATGGCGACGACAGCTATTTATTCTCCGTTTATCTGCAAATTAGCAAGGCCCGGAAAGGATCATTTCCTGCAATCTAGGGAGTATCTTTACTCAAAAATTTTCTGTACGCTCCGCGCCAACCTGTGGTGGCGCTCCGCTTAGATAGTGTCGAAAGCGCCCCTACAGACCATTCTTGTCCCTCTGACCAATACCCCTAGCTCCGCCACTGCCCTTACTACACTCAAAACCGTCTTTGCGAGTACACTACGAGTAATAGCTACTCTCTTAAAACACCATCGAATATACAAATTACAATGTTTTTACAGACTTTTACGTGCAATCTCAGAAATTGCAGGCTTGAGACCCATATTTTAGGGCTAGGTATTCGCAGCATAAAACACTCGGGAAGTGCCGTTTCCGGCCATCTGGGGGTTTGAAAAACCCCAAAATTTTCTTGTACGCTCCGCGCCAACCGATGGTGGCGCTCCGCTTAGATAGTCTCCACACATTAGCCCCCCCAATAATTTTCCCGTTCCGCCGCGCCTGGTAGTAGTGGTAGTAGTGGTAGTAGTAGTAGTAGTAGTAGTAGTAGTAGTAGTAGTAGTAGTAGTAGTAGTAGTAGTAGTAGTAGTAGTAGTAGCAGTAGTAATAGTATAATGGAGGAACATTCATTTGATAAACATAGAACGAGGAGCCGAGGTTATCCTCGATGATACACATTATCCCTCCCCATGCAGATTCTCGTTAGGCCTGAATATGAATTTATTTATTTAAGCCTCTATGTGGTTACAACAATTTCGTTCTTCGTAGGTATCCGGTTAAAATGTAAAAGCCTGCAGTACGGAAAAGTTTACGTACCACAACTCTAATTTAGTGTATTTTTTTTATTTGACTAATTAGCAATACTTTTGACGATTATGCCTAATTTCATCATGTCTTATGCGATTACGATATAATTAAACTTAACGGTACGTTGCCAATGTATCTCATCAAATTGGTTAAAAACTTATAGCAAACTTCAAATGTAATTTAACCCCTTAGAGTCGCACGTCAGCAGAGAGAATGCTTCCGCATTTTTACACAAAAGCACATTCAACCGGAGAAGAAGGAATAATACGTGGGTATGATTTAAATTGTGAATAAATCAAGCCATGTACTACAATTTAAAATGTTAAAGTTTAATTCTTTACTCTCAATAGTAACTAACAGGTGAGTGTAGCTTTTGCTTGTGAGGAAAATGTTAGGAAAATAGTTGCAGAATAGAACCAATTTTGCACTTAACCAAGCTTCGGAATTATCGAGTTGAAATGAAACATGCTTTATCATATGCTGATTTGGTGAGGAAACCCAAATATAATACAACAGACAGGAATGATGAGGAGGATATAATTTTAAGGTTAAAATTAACATGAACTGATGACCAAATACTCGCAAAGCTACTTTAAGTATCTGAAAATGCCTCTAGAATTGTCAATTTTATGACCAGCGTTATATGAATGACCATGAAACCTAAAAATACTACACAATTTTATTGAAACGAACTTGTTTTGCTGGTAGATTATAAATCAACAGCGCAACCTTTAGTTCTACGCCATTTTTATTATACGGCCATAGACTAGATGAGAAGTACCCGTGCCCTATACAATAAGTACAGATAACTTTTGTGGATGAAGAAAGCATTAAACAGCCATGCAATACTAAACGCTTTTACAACTTCATTGGCACTATAACCATGTGTCTAAATCAATTCATGTCAGTGATTCATTAATTAACAGTGGGTACTTTTTGGGTTGGTTTGCACTAGGTAACCTATGAAAGTAAACATAAGGTTTCTTGTTTTTATATTGTTCACTCAAAAGTTTGGTCGTTAGTAACGTATTTAGTAGCTGGCTTGCTAGTGGTTTAAAACAGGAATTAAGGTTTGAATCATCCAATGAAAAGACCTGAAACATTGCAAGTGTTTTCCCTTGTTTATTGAATAATTTAAAAACTTGTGTCGGTAAATAGCTAACGTTGATTGTTAACAAAATAGCTGGAAATTGACTGTCTATCTCCTCTCCTCTCCTCTCCTCTCCTCTCCTCTCCTCTCCTCTCCTCTCCTCTCCTCTCCTCTCCTCTCCTCTCCTCTCCTCTCCTCTCCTCTCCTCTCCTCTCCTCTCCTCTCCTCTCCTCTCCTCTCCTCTCCTCTCCTCTCCTCTCCTCTCCTCTCCTCTCCTCTCCTCTCCTCTCCTCTCCTCTCCTCTCCTCTCCTCTCCTCTCCTCTCCTCTCCTCTCCTCTCCTCTCCTCTCCTCTCCTCTCCTCTCCTCTCCTCTCCTCTCCTCTCCTCTCCTCTCCTCTCCTCTCCTCTCCTCTCCTCTCCTCTCCTCTCCTCTCCTCTCCTCTCCTCTCCTCTCCTCTCCTCTCCTCTCCTCTCCTCTCCTCTCCTCTCCTCTCCTCTCCTCTCCTCTCCTCTCCTCTCCTCTCCTCTCCTCTCCTCTCCTCTCCTCTCCTCTCCTCTCCTCTCCTCTCCTCTCCTCTCCTCTCCTCTCCTCTCCTCTCCTCTCCTCTCCTCTCCTCTCCTCTCCTCTCCTCTCCTCTCCTCTCCTCTCCTCTCCTCTCCTCTCCTCTCCTCTCCTCGTTGCACTGCTAATCGTGCTATGGTTCGAGACAGGTCGGTGGCCATCATACTCCGACTTTTGGTATGGTGCATTTTGTAGCCTAGGATCCCGTGTCATGTCTCCCTTGTTGTCGTAACCGAACCCCGGAGGGTGCGAGGAGGGTCAGTCGGTCAGAGGTTGACCAGAAGCAATCTAAGTGGCGTGCTTGCATCCTTACCTAAGGCTAGATGGTCTAACCACCCTTTGAGACCGGCATGTGTGTAGGCCCTTGTCCACTGAATGCGTGGCCCAATGAGGCGCTATTCGCCTAACATTTTGTTTACGGAAGCTTATAAAAGTCATCGCAATACTTCATAAAATGTTTAGAAAACGTATGAAAATAGCGCCATCTCTATTCCACCCTTCCAGTTTTCAAGTTATAAGTTATGACGTCATTATGATGTTAATCTATGCCTATTTCAGCAATCAATCAATGTCACATTTATTACCAGGGGAGCAATTTAAAATACTATAAGCTTTGTTATCAACCCTTTAAAAATTCGTTTCTTAAAAAACAGGGCCTCAATTTCTCTTGTAGATGTAAAGTGGGTAATCGGTTCTGATTTGTTTAAACTTATTGATCGGAAAATAACACAGCCTTGTAAAGTTCAATGTTTTCTTTACCTATAGCCTATCCAAGCTATAACTTGGCTTTTCCGGTACTTTGAATACAATGTTTTAGGTCTTTTATGTCCTATTCTATTTTAACAGATGAACAAAGCATTTTTCAAAGTCGATTACCGCCGTTGAGCTCCCACAGTATCATCAGAGTTTGCAAAGTAATCGGTTTCTAAATCGATGCAAAGGGATATTAAGGTACTTTAGCATGGCTCGGGATGTTGCTTGCTTTTGGGGCAAAATCAATTTATTGACCAATTACATCCTAATTCCGATGTGTCTCCATCCCCGCTATAGTAATACATATTGTTACAAGTATCCTCTGCCACCTCTGTAAGGCTTATGTGGCAAGTGAAGGTATTTCATCACTACACTGTAAATACCGGCTCTGCTGGTCCAATAGAACCTCTCTGTAAAGGTCCAAGACAAACGGTGTTGCAAAATAAATGCATACAGAGATGTTGCGGCATTCCACGCCTGGGTTTCACAATGATTTCATGGAACTTTACAAAAAGGTCTCTATATGTTGATCCACATCGGTACTGTGGACTGTAAGTACTATTAAAGGATTGGTTCAGTTGTCATATATGTTTATGTTATATGAAAGAGGACAATAAAAGAAACACAATGGTGAAAAAAAATGTTCAAATATCTTTTTCGGTTAAAGAGATATTCAAGTGTAAAGTTTTATCATATTGTGTAGAAACTGCTGAAATCTGACTAGCTGTGATGTCACATCCTCACATTCCTGAAAAGTCATTGTTTTTTTCTCCAAATATTTTGTGAGATTTCATGACTTTCAACCAAAAGATATGTCAGGAGATCTCAAATTTGTCAAAGGAAGTATTTGAGATTAAACATCTGAATAATTTTTGATTATATTATTTTCAAATGTGTTCAAAAATGTACATAATTTTTAAAGAAATATATTCACAAATGTTAAGGAAGTGAGGATGTGACATCACACCCTCACAGTAAGTCTTTCTACACCAGTCGCTTTCAAAGAATTTTGATATCTTCAAGGTGTCATATCTCCTTAACAGAGCATGCTATCATGGTAGATTCTTCACTGTTCTTTTTGTCTTTTTGTGCCCTTTTATACAAAAAAGACATGTCAAACACCTGAACCAATCCTTTAAATCGTAGTTCATGCACCGCTATACCGCCCTTACCTGTGAATGCTCTGATATTATATATCTATCGTAGGTGACTTTTCGCCCACCCCCCACCCTCCCCCCACCCCGCAAGAAAAAGGATTATTTGTCAGTGACATAACCCGAAGTATGTTCATTCAATAGGTTCAACTTTTTAATTTTGTTTTCAAAGGGAATTATTTCCAAATCAGTGAGATAGATTTGCCATTAGCAAAATTCCTATCCCCATTCCCCCTACTACTAGATCTTACTGTTGTTATATCGATGAATTAATTCAAGAAACTGCCATGTGATCTCCAGCACATACATTTATTAGATCATATCACTGATCGTCCATTCGAATGTCAGTCATATCCATATCCTGAAAGATTCTGTCTTCAAGAATTGAAATGCTAAGTTGAACGCTCCAAGGAAAAAAAGACTCGTGCTTGTTTAGTGCAGTTTCCGTGGTATTTAGAACCGTTTGTAATGTATTTTCCATTTTTAGGTGTTATCAGTTGGCTGAAATAAAATTTGTTTGCTTTTTGACCCCTTGATATTCTAACCCAAGGGCTCCCTTAATGGGGTGCATGAATCCCCAGGGGTTGCGTGAGTCCATCCCAGGGGGGTAGTGAGACGTTTCTGAAAGTCAAAACTAGAGTACTTCTGTTGAACTAAAATCTGATATATCATATAATTTAGTAATGTACAAAAATCGTGTCTATCCACAAATAATTTTCGCGTTCCATTCGCATATGTTGCCATAGTAGTACCGTACCGTGCATTTTTCATATATTACACTATGAACTTGTTCTTTTACGAAGCACTGTTATGCGTATTATAGTATAATAATGCCTCAGATCGTGTCTCGAAAAGTCGGGGATTCGTGGACACTTCTGACATTCACAGGGGGTGCGTGGGGGATAAAGTTAGGGAAACCCTGTTCTAAATCTTATCAAAGAAAGGAGTTACATTATATCGCTCACCAAATCTATAGTTAACTTAGATCATGCGTGTGTAATATCTATTCTCCTACCACGAGACTAGTGATACTTCCCATGACGTCACATCGCAATGATCATACAGTTACAATCTCGATGTAACGGCTCTGGGGTTGAGAGGGGATCAAGTTGTTTGGTATTCACGCTCAGACTCTATATATTGATTGAGTTTCCTTAAAATAGTTACGTTCTGCTTGTCGCACTGATATCTTTCATGCCAGACTTTTTATAAAAAATATAATATATATATATATATTATACATATATATATATATATATATATATGTGTGTGTGTGTGTATATATATATCAGATATTGTACATACGTCCATTTATACAGTTCCGTCATGGTATACAAAGTCATTTGTGGACAAGGACATAATCAAAGGGAGGTTTGTTATGGACATGGATTTGGCTTAAAATAACTCCAGATAACACCCATTACCTTATCCTATTCTTATTTACGTCGCGTCATTGACAGGGCTTCCTATGTCCCTTTTAAAACTAGGCCTATGTATGGTCACTCTTCCCCCAAAGGGATGGGGAATCTATCACACTCTATAACATATCCCATCCGATTCACACAGAGATTACAGTTAGTACTGTAAATCTTAAAGTTTTATAACACTGTTATATATACACAGTTTTATAAATACTGGATCGTGCGGTAGCATGTGCTGTTAGGTTTACAGTAAGAACTGAGGATATTTGTAATTCCAACAAATCCCAAACAACTGGATTTGTTGGAATTACACGTATCCTCAGTTCTTACTGTAATCCTAATAGCACATGCTACTGATTTATAGCACGATCCAGTTTTTACTGTGGTACAAAACTTAAAGATTTACATTATCAAGATCTACATGGTCTACAAGATCTACAAGATCTACATGGCGGAGTGTATAGCTTAGTGGTTAACGCCGGCGTCTCCCAGTCATGAGATCCCCGGTTCGATTCCCCGCCGACAGCAATGTGTGTCGTCTGGCAAGGGTGTTGTTCAATAACAACTTCCCGACATGGACGTTAAATGGATGTGTGCCGAGAGATTGGCTTCGGTCAGCTTGCGAGTCTACAAGCCTCCATGGCTTCTTTCGCGAGTTCCTGCTTGCGGGAAGATCACATATACATACATACATACATACATACATTAGTAACTGTGTTCTTTATGTTTATCGGGTGCATATCAACACAATGACATTGACGGTAAAAACTTATAGAGTGATATGTTTAACTGACAAACACTATAACAGCGCCTTAGGAGTCTTGTATGTATTGATCGCCACTTATAGGCTGCACGTTTTTCGATCATTTCTAGCATGTGAGTTTATCAGAAAAATTGTTCAATTATTTTCCTTATTTGTGATGAATTTTGAATATTCATGCTATTGAACTAACGTTTCGTGGGAAGTTTGCATCAAACATCATTTGAAATGTGTTAAACTCAATGTAACTTGTCTGATTGGCTGCAAGGGTGTACCTTAACCTTAAGATGCTTCTATGTCATTGTACCTTAGTATGTTTCATTATGTTTGACGTTATATATTTTTAAATGTCACGGCTAAACTTCATGAAATGTTATTTGAGTGCATGCAATTGACGTTGAAATATTACAAAATATAAGGAATGTTGCGCACACCCAAAAGGTTCGTGGTTGGAGAAAGGTTTAGTGTATGTATAGACTTTACGAACACATTCTATGATGGTTATAGTTTGGGAGAAATGACCGTGATAAGAAGCATTGATGGTGGTATTCAGGTCTGACGAGAAGAGGGGGTCAGGGGGATACAGCCCCCGGGGTCCGGATCAATTAATTGGTCTGGGAAAATACGGGATAAGAGTTAATTTATTCTTAGTATCAAAATATAATAAGGCAAAAATGAAGACTTCAAGAGGGGGTCATATAATAAAAAAAGTGGGGGGTCAGGTCACATAAATAGTCGCTGGGGTCCCAACCTTGCTCTCTGCACCTCTGCGGGAGGTATTACGTCATGCGTATCCTGTGTCACGTGGTATGAATATCCATAAGCTACCTCGCATATAAATCCTAGTATGCGTCACTGTTTCTGTAATGTTACGAGAATAAATCAATTGATTCATACAGTACCAGCTGCTTGCGCAACGATGGGGAGAGGCGGGTGTTAGAATGTGGGGGGGGGGGCGGGTTTTAAACAGGTTTTACTCTTATCGTTCTTCCTTAATGCCTTTGTTTCTCTCTTTTTCACTCTTTTTCAAGCGTTCGTTTTGGTTTAATTCCTTCTCTCGTGATATTTTGTTCCACCGTCGAGAACTCGTTAATTGGCCGCAGCGCGAATATAATTCCCTGAGCCGTATGCTGCTGATCTAATGTTCTTTTAATTGCTGTTTGAAACAATGTTTTACAGTAAAGAATGTCACTACTAGCAATTGCGTCATAGACTTTCCGCGGAAAAGGGCCTTTTCTTTCCCGGTGTCACGTTCAGTTGTGCCCAACTGTCGTAAGACAGTGTCGCTAATTGTGCATGCATCCTTAAGGTGAACGATAGAGGTTTGTGTCCGTATATTACACGGTATAAACTACTACCAGTACGTGAAGGAAGTTAGGAGTGTTCTATTCGGGCAGATAGGAACCATGTACCAGTCGGGCCTTTTGAAGCGGAATGGATTATGAACGGTAGCCAACTATAACCCAACAAAATTTGAGATGAAGATATGATGCATGGACGAGCGGTTGTTTGGGAAGAGTCGGATGCAGTAATAAGCTGCTAGGCCGGTCAAAGATATGATGATAAACAAACTAAAACGTGAAAGCATTTAATTCACGGATTTGTAATTTATTTAATTTGTCTAATAGTTTTAATAACAGTCAACCAACATGATCCCCATCTCTACCCAACTCTACCCATCTCTACCAACCAACCAACTCTACCCATCCCTCTTACATTGAGACTGTACCCATTTGATCATGGGGGTGCTACCTCATGTGAACAATCACGTGATTGAAGGAGAGCAGTCGTAAACTTACTACTCTTCACACCGGATTCGACACAGCATATACTAATCCGATCATTGCGTAAACAACTAGTTGCGACAATTTCCCAGTGCTTACACCACTCCATACTGTACTCTTGCATCACGCTTAAGATCACTCCTACTGACAGTTTGAACAGTTTCTAACTTCTTCTTTGTTCTGATAGGGACGTACATTCATACTGTTCATACTTTCAGTACAAGTGATTTGAAGCAAAACATGGAAGTATACTTTAACAACTGGGTGGCACAAAAGTTATTGTAATGTATATTTTATATTGACATGAAACAAAAATAATCAACATTATATTCAGACTTCTCAAAGGTAAATGAACAATTATCAAGATTAAATGGACCTGCATCCCCTTCTAAGCGTTTTCTTCCAACTATCGATGAAGGCTGGGGTTTTTTGTGGGGGGGGGGCGGGCATGTCTCCCTGCCCTACCCCCTTTTGGGCAAGCCACTGTCTCTCTATAGGTGCTTTTCCGACTACACTAAATGACCGGAGGTGTGACAACCATCAACTACAAGCAATGACATTGCCTACATTTTGCAAGGAGGGGAATAACCTCCCTGTAAATTCATGATCACAACTAACCATGACTATAACACTCATTTAGATGTTCCTGCTAAGCAGATGTACATGCAGCATTTTCATTAATAATATAAGTATATTTTCTTTCATGTGTCGTAATGTGTAGCCTACCGGGCTTTCTTTTTATAAATGTGGTGACAAATTTAACTTTTAATCTTCTTCTTCTTCTTCTCCTCGTGTTTCTTTGACATTCAGGTAGACATGTTTACTCATGGCTCACAAATATAGGATGTCTAGATTAACACTAAAACGAGAAACGTTCTGTCAATTCTCATCAATGACACCTTTCATCAAAATGAGATAACAGTAATGCATGGGATTGTTGCTCGGTGGGTTACTGACATCCATTTGGCACATACCATGATGTTGATAGAATACTTCAATCGTGGATTGACTGGCAACCAATGTTTGATGTAACCAAGGACTGTTTTATATGAATATTTTAAATCTAGGGTCGTGTTCAGGAAGAAATGAGTGGGAACCTAATATAATCTAGGTGTAGGCCTACATGCAATTTACACTATGCAGTAGATATGTCTTGCACTGTTCTTATCTAAAGACATTTTTGACGTGCTTCTATAAGTAAGTCTGCTTGTAACTGGTTATGATTCTGGTTCTCGTCCTTGTCCTTGTCCTTGTCACCGTCCAAATTCTTTTTCTTTTTCTTTTCCTGTTCGTGTGCTTCTTTTTTTGGTTCCTATCCGTGTCCTTCTTCTTGTTCTTGTGCCTGCTCCTGCTCCTGCTCCTGTTCCTATTCCTGTTAATGTTTCTGTTCTTGTTCATTTTTCTGTGCCTGTTCCTTCTCCTGCTCCTGCTCCTGCTCCTGCCCCTGATTCTGTTCCTGTTCCTATTCGTGTCCCTATTCCTGTTCATGTTTCAATTCCTGCTCCTGCTCCTGCTCCTGTTCCTGCTCCTGCTCCTGCTCCTGTTCTGTCCATGTTTCTGTGCCTGCTCCTTCTTTTGCTCCTGCTCCTGTTCTGTCCATGTTTCTGTGCCTGCTCCTTCTTTTGCTCCTGCTCCTGTTCTGTCCATGTTTCTGTGCCTGCTCCTTCTTTTGCTCCTGCTCCTGTTCTGTTCATGTTTCTGTGCATGCTCCTGCTCCTGTTCCTATTCCTATTTCTGTTCCTGTATTGTGCCTGCTCCTCAGGCTCTTGCTCCTGTTTCTGTTCATGTTCATTTTCATGTTCATGTTTATGTTCTCGTTTTCATTCCTGTTCCTGTTCATGTACAGTAAAAGACTATCTTCATTTGGCTATAGTACAGGGTTTATTTCATGTTCTAGTTTATTTCATCATAGGGAGGCCTATTTCTTTTCGTTTCTGGTCATTCAAATTCTCAACACACACAGTAATTGGCTTCCTTTCAGGCAAGTTTGACTTCGTCCTATATCCGTGAACTAAATTCAAGACACAGAGTATATAGCCCATCATAGTGTTTTGCCTTGAAACGAATTGAGAAGAACATGTCAATTCTTGTCAAATACTTGTTTAACTCTGAGCGCCAATATTAACACATTTCTAAACACAGTGTTGTCAATGCCTAACACCTGCCAAATTCTTCATGAGGCCCAACTAACCTAACTAACTGTCAGCACTTGAAACAATATATATATATATATTATTAACAAGCATTTTTATCACATTAACTCGATCACAAGTATTTTAACAGCACTAGTGAAGTTACGGTCATATCGTTACCTTAATTAATAAGGTTCAGTTTAGTTTGAACCTGGTATAGCTTATGTTTTGTCATTTTCCTACACCGATACAGAGATAACTTTATATTAGTTCATTTGAAGAAGAAGAGACACTTGGCAAATGGTGAATTTTTTTCTTTAAACAGCTGCCAAAATTCATTAAATAATAATTATATCTCAATTCGTTTGCACTGCTTTTTGCATTTTAGAAATCTATTCTTGGGTGTTCTTTGCATTATTTTTATTTTGCTATTTTTATTTTCTATTTTAAGTTGTTTATTTTTGCTATCACATATTATTTTGAGGAATCAGAGACGGATCTTGGATTTTATAAGAAGGAGGGATGGGTCCTGGGATCGTTGAAGTCGGCTCCACATGTAGTCCATGGGCATTTCCAGAAGGCCTAAAACACAAGTTTGTGTTTAATACCTACTGTTGCATGTTTGTGTGAGGGTGTTAAGTTCACCCTTCTCCCTTGCCCTTGCCCTGTGAACGGTTCTTCTAACATTTTTCTTTATCACAAATTTATTGTACATTAGATAATACCATAGCTACGTTATAAGTACGACATTATACCCACATATCACCGAATTTACCTTATTCAAGATGGTATTAACTGACGGATAGGATTGTGGACATGCAGTAAGAACGGAATTTATCTTATTCAAGATGGCGGCTATAGGATTGTGGACATGCAGTAGGAACGATGAAATTGACACTAGTAGTTTAGACTGTTTAGTGGAAATCTATAGTTGACGATAACTTTTAAGATTTCTTCTTTTTCTCTGTTCTTATTCCTCCTGCATGGACATTCGACTCCTATTTATCTCCTCTACGTTGTAAGTTAGAGGCTGATTATTTTTAAGAGGGTCTGGCGTTTAGATCCCTGCAGGGTCTTCTTCAGATCAGCATCTGAGAACGATCCTGCTATAGGGAACAGTCAGACCCTCTAACATTTATATAATTACATATCCACATGCTTTATGCAGTAAATAAGCAGTTTGGTAAAACTTTTCTCTCTCTCTACCCCCCCCCCCCCATCCACCTCCCTCCACCCACGCACCTCTCACCCTGTCGCTCTCCTTCACTCTCCACCTCTTTGTCTTTCTCTTTCTCCCCCTCTCCACCTCTCTATCTCTCTCCTCTTTGTTTCTCTCGCCACCTCTTCCTCCACCTCTTCCCCCCCCCCTCCCCCACCTCTCTCTCATTTCTTTGCGTTCATGTGTTGGGTGTCAGTTATAGCAACAATACATCCAAGCCCGATGTTCAACATATCAAACTTTAAACAACAGCAATACACTTAAAAACGAAAAAGGGGTGTTCTTCACATGTTTCCATCGACGCACATGCACGTTAACTCTGCTAAACTAGACTATATACAGTGTTCAAGTTTGGGATGCAGTATTATAAAGATGTTAATATGATCCTATAAAATCGATCTTTTTTGCCCAAATATCAAAAGAAAAGAAAACCAAACAGACAAAATGCATGGAGAGTGATATATCGGAAAAGACTCCAGGCACGAACTGGATATCTTTGCTGCTAGTAGAAGTTAATCGATTTTGTGATCTATGTAACGAAGGGGTTAGGTTAATGCTATTTACCGGATAGAAGGAGGATAGGGTGCCATCACGCCCCACCATATCGATTAAATATAGGATTATTAGGAAATACAAAAAAGAGGCCCATAACAATACCAGTAAAAAAATGGCGTCCCTTGGAAATATACTCGCCGGTGCACAATACGTCACATTATTGGGTTTTCTTTTTTTTCTTTTTCTTTTTTGATGAAATTCATGACTCTTAGAGTTATTTACACATGATGCTAATCTTTCCATTTACCAATTCCCCACGAGAATAAAATTGAACGTGTTGAGCAATAAATCCTGACGGTTAATTTACCCTTTTGAAATACGCGTTACTAATAATAACCGGTCTCAAATGAGGGATTAATTCCGTTCCAATCTTCGAAGAAAATTTGCCTATACATTTGTCCTCCGTTTACAGTTTCCGTACATCTCTTAATGTCCTAACAGTATACGTGTTCTTTTCGGAGGTAGATAATACGGACTCGGGAAATGACATGGCGCGAGAAGGAATTAATGTAAAATTAAAGGTGGACGGTCGTTTGATTACTGAGGGACGATATTTGCATGGATCCATGTTACTATGGTGACAGTAAAATGCTGTGTAGGGCATTGAAAATATCTCCCCAGTAACTGTTTACACCATTTAAGTGACATAAGTTTGAGTATGTATGGATGTATTTCCCCAGTAACGTTTTACACCATTAAAGCGACATACTGTTTAGCGTTGAATTTGCCACAGTCTATACGGTATTTTTCTCGACCGTAAAGAAACGGTAAAGATACGGCATGGTACTCAAGAAAACGTTTTTTTTCTTTACTACACCAAACAAAATCCAACTATGGAACAACTGGTTTAGACATAATCTTAAAAAATTGGCAAATGAGAAAAATAAAGCGCTGCATTTTATATTAGATGTTTTGCTACAATATACTAAATTACCAAAATAAACGTCTAAAAATAAGAAATAAATCTTAATAATGAAATTGCTCAAACTAGACATCTCAACTGGAAGGGACATACATGTGTGAATATTACATTGCCCGGTATGACTAATAAAAAATATACGTATTAGCTCAAAATGCCGTTTTAAGGAGAAAAAATTGTTAATAATTTAGAATTCCAAAGGAGTTTTCGATATGAAGGAGGTTTGTCGGAAAGGGGCAGTGATTTAGACCGTCAACTTACTTAAAGTTGGAAGCCATGTACGCAAAGCTTAGTGTTAGTGACGCAGTTATCCAATGCAATATGAAAGTTTCAACTTGTTTCTTCAGTTTTCAAGTTCCGCAATGCTTTAAAATATTCGTTAAATCTGTTTTAAAGTAAATCACAGTGGATGTCTATACGAAAGTATGTGTTTACTTGGAATTAGTATCAAACGGCTAGGAGCAAGGGCAAAGTCTGTCCTTCCTTCTCCTCGTCCTTTTCACCTTTTCTGTCGGAATCCTTGAGCTGTAATTTCCTCAGGTACACAAAATGTGTACACCCCCCCCCCCCTTCCCGCCTTCCTTACATCCCTCTACCACCTTTCCACTCGGCTGAATAAAGTTGAAGTTTTAATGTCATCAGTAGGTTACTCTAGCAAAGAACGATAAGTAACACTCATTTACCACATTTAATGTCACAAGTCTAAATATTTGACAGCCTGCCCTAAAGCAATTTTCGTCACAGAGTCCTTTTCAATTGCCTCATTGAATTTTTTCAATGTCTATAAAACCTTCCCAAAAGTTCTTTTTGGAAAGATCGGGAGCCATTTTGCTACACGCTACAAAACTTGAAGACGGCCTCCGATAGTAATTCAGACACACAATGGACAATTTTGATCAACATGTACGGAGTGATAGGAACATAAGCAAATAAATTAAGCACTAATTGGCCTATACCCACATTTGGTTACCCCTTCCTGTTATAACTTTTGCTTATAGGCTAGTCGGTAGATCGCTTTAAAAGATTTATGACACCAAGCCAAAAAAAAAAAAATCCAATTTGCGTAGTGCACTGGTAACGCTTTAGAAATTCATTTGCAAATATGGAAATTCAATACATTTTGACACCTAAAAGGCCATCGTCAATTGTGTCGAATTTCTTATTGTGTTGCGAATCAAATGCTTCATACCTAGTTATATCGATCGTCAGATTCTATACCAATTATGTAAATATTGCTTTTAAAAAATTGATTTGGTGTTGTGGATCAACGCTTACTAACATTTTCTGTTTTTTTTCCCCTCTCTAAGTTGATAGTAATGTCATATGAATTTCTCGTACAAGTTGTATGTAGAGCATGATGTACAAGGCTATACGGTCGAATTCCTCAGGGTGGATAAAAGCTTTTAACTGGATTTTTTTTCTATCAAGTTTTATTTATTTTACTTTAGTTTTTTTTAACCTTCTACCTTTCAAATGATAAGTCATTCTGGAGGTTAAGAAACTATACCGTGCATGATGTAGAGGAACGGAGAAAGCACATTGTTCCACCTCCCAGCCATGGGTGTCGGGCAAGGGGGTGAGGTGCGTCGCTTGCGCCCCCCCCCCCCAACACCCCCTTCTTGGAAGTCATAGTAGTAAATGAAAAAGAATAGGATGAAGCGGCTCGATTTTTACGGTTAGCGGAATAGAAGGTTCATTTTTCGAATTGTTAAGAGATTATCAAAATCCAGAAATTTACTCCTAGACGGCTTCATGTATATCCATACTGCTGTAACATTGCCTACAACTATCTCACTGTTGAAGCAATGAGGCTTAGGCAATCGGGAGGATCCGGGTTCGATACCCGGCCGGGTCATAGTAAGGTGGGTTTTTTCATCCAAGCGCAATCTACAGTTTTCCCATCTGAAATGACTTTTTAAATTGAAAAGGTCCTAAATTTGAGTTGAAATGTTGAATTGGCAGCTACCCGACGTGTAAGTTGTAATCCATAAGCCCTTGCGGTTTTCTCTAACATTTGTGGTCTCTTAAGCGTCGTAAAAATAACTGCTGATTATTATTATTATTATTATTATTATTATTATTATTATTATTATTATTATTATTATTATTATTATTATTATTATTATTATTATTATTATTATTATTATTATTATAACTGTTTTAGAACAGGACACCTTTAATTTACTTGATTGCATAGAGAGTTATACACGAAACTTTGTCTGTAGTATTTCTGTTAGTAAATAGATTGGTTTCTATACCTGCCTGCGCTGTTATTGTCTGTAACGATACACCATAAGAAACAAATGCGCCCTGGTGACGTCATCACTTGTCTTAAAGGGATATATAAGTAACACAAACACAAATTTCCTCAGTAAAATCATTGCTCTCAATAAAATGCACAGTAATTTCCCATAAGACAGATTGCAATTGAATGACATTGATAAAATTAATTGATACCTTTTTACACTTTCTATTTATAAAATGATCGCTGCGGAAATTTGAAAAGTGAAATTGAAAGTCCTGGTGATCACCACCCCTCACCATCCCCTTCCTCCTCCTCACTTCATGTTGTCAACCTCACACAAAATTCAAAAGTATGTAATATTTAGCAGTTTCCCGTTTAGAGCTATAATTATGAACCTAATTTACAGAGTAAAGATATGCATTAGAGTGCACCGTTTTGACGTTTTCATTTATATTTACTAGGTGCAGAACCTCCACCCACCACCCCCCCCCCCATGTGGGAGTCTGCTTCAACGACCCCAGGGCCAAACCCATCCTGTATATAATCTCGGAACAACCCTTGATTTAATGTGAAATAAAGAAAATAATACCGATGTTGTTTACTATACATTGTGACGAATGCTGTTTGCAAACAGTCATATCATATGAAATTGATATCAAAAACATATCTTGCTGTCAGTGTTCAACTATTGACAGCACACGTGTTCGTTTCAAGTGCAAAACATGTCACCCTCAAATCTTCTTATTTCGAACACGATATAAAGGACTTAAACGCAAATTTCAACCGGATGCTTAGAATATGTTATTCTTTTATCAGTCAAAAGTAAATAGTCAGCTAGACTATGTTCAGTCATCATAACGATAACGCATTCATCTCTGACTGCTACACAAGCTAATACATCCGCATATACTGTATATAACTTTTCCAGAGTTAACACGTGTAATATCTTCATATATTGGTTTTACTGAGTGTAACTTAAGACACTTATCCTTGTATTTCACTATTCGGTATACTTATCTTCTGCATTTTTCTCTGTTGTCCAAACGTTCTCATGCGTTGTATAGTAGATATGCTGTATATTTTAAAATATTTTAAATTAACCAATTTAAAGCGTTTACATATATATATATATAGACGAATAGCTACGAATTATACACTTTAACAATTTAAAAAAAGGGCTCGTTTTCGAGATTAAAATTTATCGATATGATTTGAATTGCTAATAAAAAGTAATTATCACATGTACTTCATAAACTTTATGACAAGAATTAAATTATCCGTTTTTCAGTCACGTTTCATTGATTCAGCTGTGCCTCTTTCTGCTTCTGATTTTTTATCGTTATATTTTATTTTTATTTTGTGGTGGAGCTTGTGAAGGATGGTTATAAAATGCGGTGTGTTTTCTCCATGCTCCTATACAGTACCTACAGTGAGCCCCCATTTTTTTTTTTTTTTGGCAGCCGTGTTTTTGATCAGTGATTTCTGTACTGCATATACATCGAATTAAGTAAAAATTCCCGCAGGAATGCAAGCCTCTGTCTCTTAAAATGGAAACTATAGAATATTACAAAGAGTAAGAGGTTTGGTCAAGTTCGTAATGTTATATCATATCTGACATAATCAGAGCTAACAAAATTCTTTTCTTTTCTGCCTCTTTCTTCTTCTCGTTATATATTTATTATTTTAGGATTCAACGGGGAGCAATCAACTCCTGTTGTTAGATCAATTTGTCGTTCATCTCGAGATCCGTCTCATTGGCCACTAATGGGCCGCCAACTGCATTTTAATTATCTTCATTTATTAAATGACGTCTACAGGCTGCTAAATGGATGAAATTAATATTCCACAGCTCTCACTCACGTATCATTTTCTACACGTACACTCTTATATGTATAGATGTGTATATATACATTAGTCTGTTCAAAGTATCCCTATCGAGATCCGGCTTTAGGAATCACAAATGATTTCGAGTTGGTTAGCATCATGTTTGATCTCTAGAGTAAGGCAAAATATGTCACCTAAAACAGAACTAGTATTATTCGATACAGATGACAAACGCCTACAGTGGAATTAAGACCTTCCTAACCGGTTTCGAACCTCTGGACATACAATCAGCGTCCATAGCGTAGTGGTTAGGGTGTCCGTATACAGAGCGGGAGGCCCGCGTTCGAATCCCGGTGGAGGCTGGAAGGTTTTTCACTGTTCTTGATTTTCCAACTCATTACGATTTTCAATTATATACATATACATATATATATATATATATATATATATATATATATAAATATTTCAACTCATTAACTTTTCAATTATATATGTATATATACAACATATATTTATATATATATACACGCATTAACATACACGTATACTCGTATGTATGTATGTATGTATGTATGTATAGATGTGTATAGTAGTGTATATCTATAGATGTGTATATAAACGTATATAAACATATATATATATATATATATATATATATATATATATATATATATATATATATATATATATATATATATATGTTTATATATATATATATACTCGCATATACATACACACATACATACACATAAATATGCTTAATTACAGTACCCTATAAGTTACACTTTCCTTGCATGAACGAATCCGATAGGAATGGAATAATGTTCACCACAATTTTAGCAATGAAACGTTACCAGCGGCTTTTAACCCATTAGTAACCGAAAGTTAACCTGTTTCAGGAGATTCTACGAAAATAAGCAATGAACGTTTCTCTTATGATAACGTGGGAGTTTCTAAGAAAGCACGCACCTTTAACGTTGTTTTTCGAACACGACTGTTTGTTCAGGTGTATGATACTAAGATTAAAGAAATATAATTATATGTTCACCTTTCCCATTTTGATTTCTGCTTGTCATAACATCATCCCAAATTGCTAATGTTAATTCGATTGTTTTTGAGGGATTTCATTTCAACTTGACATTTCCCACTACTCGTTGATAAAAGTTTACTCGGTCTATAGACAACAACAAATTCAAAGATAATTGCTATCTACAGATTGGAAATGTTATCAGTTTTGTTAGGCATTGATGCTTATTTCATCCTTTCTTTATCTCTATCTTCATTCTCACATCCTTCTTGTTGTGTAGGCCACTCTCGTCAGTCCTCTTCACGTTCTGCTCTACACATTCATGCTTTACAATGTGTTCAGAAGGCATATCGTGCATTGGTTTACGAGCATAATGAGACAAATCTATGAGAGAGGTAGATGACAAATGGCCAAGTGATGTGCGATGCTCTTAATACTTTCTAACATTGTTACAGTAAAGCAAAAGGGATCATTGTTATGTATTCAATGTCTGGGAGGACAATAGTATACTCCGTGCACCGCTTTTCTTAATACTGACAATATGAGGTGACTGAGATCCACGCAACATTATACCGTAGTGCAATCATGGAATATATTGGCAATATTTCAGTTAGTCCTGTATGATATGAGGACGTATCATGAGGTATGGGGACGTATGAGGACGTATGGGGACGTATTAGGAAGTATGAGGACGTATGAGGAAGTATGAGGACGTATCAGGAGGTATGGGGAAGTATGAGGACGTATCAGGACGTATCAGGAGGTATGGGGACGTATGAGGTCGTATGAGGACGTATCAGGAGGTATGGGGAAGTATGAGGACGTATGAGGACGTATGAGGAAGTATAAGGACGTATGAGGAGGTATGTGGAAGTATGAGGACGTATGAGGAAGTATGAGGACGTATGAGGAAAGGACGAGGAAGACACAGTCACTCAAAGTTGCGGTTTCTTTGTAATTGCCTACTTCTCACATTCCCAAACTTTCGCGAATGTTTTCTTAGCAATATTGTTTTGACCTTTAGTTTTCACCGAATTGTACGTAAGACCAAAATACCATCCCATACATTTAAACTGACAGTTGGCTGCGATGCATGTTTATTCGATCCTTATGTTAGATATGCAGCTGTTCGAGGTCATCCAGTTGGGACAATTCTTGCTATACTGTACTTTCATGTCCGGCTTCAAATCACTCGTATTGTCAGTATGAGCTGTATGAAAATCATGTTTCTATCGGATAAAGGTTAGCAACTGTTGATACTGTCAATGCGAGTGCTTCGAGGCATGACATAGGAAGACAATTTAGAGAGGTATTATCATAAGCAAACTACCCCAACTGGCTGTCGAGGTGTTGAGGTTCATGTTTATTCATCATTACTGGTAACACTGCGTATGCTGCACAAATTAGAACCAATGAAATACCATCAGACGACAGCAAAAAAGAAAACAGTTACCATCAAAATTGTGGCTTAGTTCTTACCTCGTTTCCTTTTTGTGTTCTATGTTTTCTTTTGTTCTCTTTTGAGATATAATTATAACGAATCATAATTAATCCATATCGTGTATCCATTTTAACTTCTAACTTCTAACCCACACAACATACTGTTAAAGAAGAAGTCAAGAAACAACACTAGCGAATGTAATAACACACCTAGTTTGCCCAAAAGTGATAATGAAGTTGTCGGAAAGGCCTGAAGTGAGAAGTCTCATCAATAATGTAAGTGGTAAAAACGTGGGGTAACAAAAGCGAAATGTCATTGACTTTACTGAGTACGAACTAATACATTACACCTCAGATTGTAAAATAAATGTCAGTTTACAATTTACAGTATGGCAGATAACGCGTCAATTACAGCTTTTGACTTTTTAATGACAACTCAAATTTGAGTCAAATAAATATATAAATTAAAGTCCCAAAATACAAACAAAACGAAAACAAAAATATTGATGAATTGCTGTTTGCTGCATGCTAAAATGTAGTCATTGCTGGTTATGACACGGTTAGTATCCTTGTCAGTCAATAATGGGATACATAATCTATCGCATACATATATGTCGGGAGAAAAAACGACACTTCTGTAGAAAAATTAAATGTCATGATGACCTTAGAAAAAGACAAGATAAAAACGATAATAATTAAAACGTAGGTTGATTCTTCGAAGTGTTGATATTGAAAGGTTAATATTATTGGACCGTAGCGAAATTGTTTCTTATAACTTATGTTATTCAGCTATTTCTCTCCACGAAACCCGACGAAGAGAATATAATGATATATTTTGTCCATTTGTCTTTCCGCACCCTGAAAGGTTAACCAATTTTCATTGCGAGCAGTGACAGGAAGTGGGCGGGTGGGGGTTCAAAGGTTATGGCGTCATCTTTCTGAGACCGCGAGGGAGTCGTCGTAGAGGTGGAGACTCGTTATTTGTCTCGTTCTTTCAGTCGTTTTTAATAATGCGCGACGACAAAACCGCCGATTTGCTTTTGCAATCCATCAAACGTATAACCACAAAATGCAGGCCTATACTTGTGCGGCTGTGTCGATGCGTATCATCTACGCGTGGTTAACCGAATGAAATGATGCGGCAATCACGAATCAGTTTGCGCGTATAGGCATACAGCTCCATGTAAACCTGCACTTGGAGCGTGGTTGCTCGTGGTTCCATATTTCTGTGCATCATGAAATTCGTGCTAAATATTATCACACAGAGAACATGATTTACGGAAAGCTGTGAAGCCCCATATCACATCGCTTTACTTCACATGTATACCTACGATTAGTGACACGTCATTTAGCAATATGACTGCGTTATGGTAATAATGTTACTGCAATAATTACATGGTATTGAAACATTCCGATCCTGATTAAAATGATTATTTTGTGTTTAATCGCCCTGGGAAAGGTCTACCGCGTCCCCCTTGGCATGCACTCGATGGTACGTCATAGGTGCCTCGTTTTCTTATTTTCTTTACGTAGACAAAATAATCATTTTCATGAAAGCATTCTAAACAATGCCGGTATATTTCATTCCATATTGTTAAGCAATATTTCAAATCCTGTCGCTATGAGCGACACTGCGTTAGGTTTAACAACCTTGCGGATGTGGGTTATATCTAATCACAGATAATATACAACTAATTGCGCATGTCAATTTCGCTAAAATCACTCGTTATTACAAATTCCTTTCGTGTTAATTTCTGTTGATATACAAATATATACTGTAATTTGTAAGAGCAAAAATCGCATGGCAATGACTAGGATTTCAATTGTAACAAAATACGGATGCTTCAACCGAATACTTTACCTCTTAATTATCAAATAATCTTGGATTTTTGCTTCGCACTGTCAAAGTTATTCTTCACTATATAATTTATCAATGGAAATATCTAGCAGGTACCCCCCCCCCCACCCCGCCTTCTTTCTTTTCCGATGTCCTTACAATCTATTACAGACTTATTTCCATGACAATTAACTCCACCACCTTGAGTTCATCACGCTGTTAACGAGTTTGTCACAGCAGTTCAGACCGTGGGCAAATTCCTGTTGTCACCCTCTTCCGTGAAGACCTTCCTACTGTGAACATGCAAGTTTTTTCCACCCCTCATCCTACCCCTCCGGTCTGACGCTCCATCCTCTCCATATGGCCCTTTTCTTCTGGTCACCCCCATTTAACTTACATATGCACGGAATGCCTGCTAAAGCCTTTACTGATCCCTCTTAGAAATAAGTTCAAAGTTATAAAGCTGAAACCAATTAGATGGTCATCAATTCCTGTTAAACTGACTCTTCTGTATGAATTAAAATTTTGTAAAAGACATAATTGTGAACCTGTATCGGCAACGAAGATTATTATCATAAATATTTATTTTGGTTTTTAATAATATTTATAGAATTCCATTTTATTGTCGTTAAGGTATTATATTGGAAGTTGTAATGTCACTTTATCTATATCTATATATATATATATATATTTATATATATATATATATATATATATATATATATATAAATATATATATATATATAAATATATATATATATATGTATATATATATATATATGTATATATATATATGTATATATATATATATATATATATATATATATATATAGATATAGATATACAGTTGTAGCTGTCAAAATAAAACCATATATAAATTGGATAAATGGCTTTATTTGTTAGTCTGACAGCTTATAAGCGGTACAGTAGCCTTACTGTCTGAGCGACGAACCTCTTGACCTATAGAGTATCTAAACGATGTCACATAAAATTATATGCATTTGAGCCCCCCCCCCCCCCCCACTCTCCCCTTTGTTTTTTAATACCGAGCAAAGTTTAGTGTAAGCCGCGCAGCAAGTTTGGTATAACATGGGCGATTGAATTTGGTTCGGTAATCGAACATCGATTAATATTGCCCAAAGATGTCGAATTCTTTACAACTGACTAATACCCGATTATTACATATACGTATACGTACCTGGCTGAAATCAGTCACCGAATACTTATATTCAGACCAAAATGCAATCAAATTGTCTTCGTTTACACAAGACCACCGACAACAAGTTAGCTAGACATTCATGATTGCTGTTGCACTGCAGTGCACATTATGTGCAAAGACCTAACAGAGAACCAAACGAAGGCGACCTTTTTGAGATCAAATCTGGAAGACACTTTTCACGACAGGGCAAAATAATTCGAGCATGGCAAGAAACTATTATATTACGCATTTAATGCAAACAAGAGGCATGTTTCTATATTTGACCGTTGCGATTTCTAACAAAATTGCGGCTTTGTGCTTACTCCAGGGGCCGAGATCCCTCATTTGAAGAGAGAAGAATATTAATGCCATGAGAAGTGTTCAAATCAAGGATGTTTGGACAAGGTTGGTAACAACATCGTATCAGTGGGTAGACACATATGAAGGTAGGTAGACACATATGAAGGTAGGTTGTAGACACATCCGATGGTGGATATTGGCATATCTGAACGTGAGCCAAACATGGTCCCTGTGCTGATGAGGGGGGGGGGCGGAGGGGGGACTGGTGCAACAAAGTTATAAACATCACACGGTCAATGAATTTATTATGTGTGGAGTTTTACCTGACAGCGAACCTTGCATTATTACACAGTCGGCATCCAATAAGGCAACCTTCAGGGAAGGAGAAATATTTCGCTTGCCTGCTTCAAGTATTGGATTTTATGATCTATTACAGCTTCAGAAGATGAACTGATAACTTAATCCCGAGGAGGTCGTTTCAGTTACTTGTCTCACTGTATATAACATCTCAAATATGCGTATCGAGTGTATTGAAATAGATGACCTTTCCTTTCGAAACGAGTCCCGCGTGAACGGACCTACTTTTATAGCTCCTTGTGTAGAGGGATTAATCACCGTATTGGTGATGATAGCGACGATGATAACACTTGTTACTGGTGCATGGCGTCTTGAGTGTGTAAGTCAGCGAACTATTGATTATTAACTTAACTAATCCACAGATTAAGAAATGATGTCCCGATTAAATACTAATGTTTATATGATAATGAAAATATGATATAATAAAATAAAATAATTAACAAACAAATTAATTATTAGAATAAATGGATAAGTTAATATTAAATAAATAATGCAAATTAACATATTTCCTATTTGCATCGCACTCATCGGCTTTTGTACTATATTTTGTTTTAAATATTTGCCAGGGAAGGCAGTGATTATATACGACGCTAAGTCGCCGAATGTTCATGTGGGAGTACATGTGTATGTGTGCATGTGTGGATGCGCATGCGCATGTGGGAGAAGCCAAATGGATTATTACTTAAACTTCACGTCGGGGTGACTTATTCAATTTAAAGTATTAGCTCCTCTTTGTTTTGTTTTTTACAATTTTGAAAGACCGTCATTTCAGAGGAAAAAACAACCTTACTTCGATCAAACCTATAACCTCCCAGATTGTTTTTTTTTTCTCTTGCTTCTAATGCCACCGCCTTTATCCACTGTTTTCTTCTCTCTGTGTTTTTTAAATAATGCTTGGCATTCGCAATAAAGTATTTCGATAACGTGATTTAAAGGTTTACATCTTGTTCAATTTTAGCACTGACAGACAATTTCAGGGTACAGGGTTACCGAGTACTAAACACATAGTATCGTGTGACTTCGCGAGTACTCGGAAGTGACGCGAAGTGATATAACCCAATTCCGTTTCCACTTTAGATGTACTCATATAAAAGGCTCCAGACTTCCCTCTTTTTTCCCTTTTTTCCCTTACAAAGAAACTGCTCCTCTACCAATAATGACCAGTCTTGTCAGGTTAATGCAGTGAAAGTCACGAAATATTTTTAGGAGGACGTAATGTAATACCAGGGGACCCAGTGTGTTGCTATTGATGCCTTTAGAATGAGCTGGGATGTAAATACCTCGTAATGTTGGATAAATCTCATGTTACATTTGATCGGCGTCCAGATGAGGTGTAAAGAGAGACAAAATGAATTGAAAACCACAGCACTATTACTTTATCAACCTTCTCTTAAAGTTATGCTTTAAGACACAAACTTAATTGATATAGGCCTATGTTGTAGATCATTAAAACAGCCGATTCACATATAGATTTCAGTAACTACTGTAAATCTTAAAGTTTTATACCACAGTAAATATTGGATCGTGCTGACAAATCTAATAAACCGGTAGCATGTGCTATTATGTTTACAGTAAGAACTGAGGATATTTGTAATTCCAACAAATCCCAAACAACTGGATTTGTTTTGGAATTACACATATCCCCAGTTCTAACTGTAATCCTAATAGCACATGCTACCGAATTATAGCACGATCCAGTTCTTACTGCGGTACAAAACTTTAAGATTTACAGTAGTTACTGTGTTCTCTATGTGTATCGGGTGATTAATAGAACAAACTGCATTCAGTCCATGCTTTGGTTTTTCTATACCACTTTTCATTTTTAATGATCCTTTTAACAACCGCGCTTAATCAATGAAAGTGACTGAACTATATAGTCTAATCCTCAGTAGATTTTTCCCCGCTTAGACGCAACACAAACCTCAACGGGAAGATAGTAAGTATTTTAACGGCCTCAAACACCGACATGTTTATAATCTATAACAATATTTACAAGGTTAACTGGTATTTTAATATCATCCATGGATGTTATGTTGTTGCTTATATGATATTTGAACGAACATGCTCGGTGGAATTATTACAAGCTTTCAAACTGCGGATAAACATTTAGACCTCTAATTATACCTAGGAGTCGACGTTAACATTAATTAAGTATTAAGCAGATACAATATGTAACAGATACAATATTTTGCATGTGTAAAGAACAGTATGGTTTTCGCCCTGACCATTTAATTGAACTTGCTTTGGCAGATGCTATTGAAAAACTGTATACTGAAATTGACCATAATAAAACATGTATTGGCGTCTTCATTGATCTATCAAAAGCTTTTGACAATATCGACCACAACATTTTATTGAACAAATTATCCTTCTATGGTATCAGAGGAACCGCGCTTAACTTGCTAGACAGCTATCTTTCTAATAGATATCAATATACCTCATATAAGAACTCAAAATCTGAACTTGCTAAAATCACTTGTGGGGTACCACAAGGATCTATTTTGGGCCCCTAATTATTATTCATTATATATGTCAATGACATTTGCCAAGTCTCTAAAATTGCAAATATTACATTATTTGCTGACGATATTAATAGTTTCTTCCCTGCTGATCATCTAGACACACTACAAAGTACTGTAGTAAAGACATCACAATGAACGGTAAAATTATTAATCATGTAACTATACTACGAAGTTTTTAAGTTTTGATATTGACTGTAATTTTTCATGGCGCAAACACATATCATCGAGCTGTAACGAAGTCGCAAGAAATATTGGAATACTCTCTAAATTGAAGCATTTCTTCCTACATCATATACTTAAAACGCTTTATCAAACTCTGAGCTAACCACACCTAACATACTGTACAATTAATGTGAATCTTGATCACCTTAGCAAACTCCAAAAAGGAGCTATTCATCACATTACCCATTCAACACCACGGGAAGACATTAGTCCGCTATTCAAGAAACTAAACTTGCTTAAACTCGATGATATCATCAAAATAAAGCTTGCGGCTTTTGCTTACAAATCATGGATTGGGTTACTGCCGGAAAATATACACAGTTTTATTAATAGTAACAAACTATTTATCATTATCAAATGAGACATACTTATAATGCACACGATAGGAGCCTATAGCTTTCGTAAACCGTATAATTAAAACATGGAATTCCCTTCCAGATAATATGAAGACTAAAAAGTCGTTAAGTTTAAATTTATTTAAGAAGTATATTTAAGGAAAAACAATCATCACAACATACTAATACGGTCTTTATGCTATATTTATATATATAAGTAATTACATGTATAGCTAAATTCTTTATGAACTAGGATAATGTTACCCTGTCTAGTTATTACTCCTTAAAGTATCTGTATCATTCTGCTCATTCAACTTGTATTATATTTTCTTCTTTACCAGGGAGTCTTCTACTCTGTTAAGCCAATTCAGGCTTTATAGAAGACTTCCTTTCACATTGTAATTTTTTGTGATAAAACAAATAAATAAACAAACAAATTAAAGGGACCATCAGACCTCTATAGTACATTATGAAGCTGAATATCTTTATTACTGTACATTAGCAACATTTAGAAACATTAGTAACACTCATTTCTAACCCCCCCCCCCCCCTCCTTTGGACTATTAAATATCAATACTAAAATTCAGTCTAAATTATTTTAAATGTTAGATAAATAAGTACGGTAAGATCTTATATCATATCAATATCTCTGTCAATATATTATTTTTGTGTTCCACAAATATAAGTTATGGCGTATCTATAAATAACACCAGCTTTTAAATTTATGCCTTTCATTTTTTCCTTGGCAATTTGGATAGACTAAAAATCACATATTATATGTTTCAGTTACCTATAGCCTACTAGACATTTAACAGTCGGATATATGCGTATTTCTAGATTGGGGTAAGTTCAAGCCACAATTTTCTCTGTAATCGAATTTGATAAAATTTTCGAGGATAGCCTTATCCGCGATAATTCTTTCGAGACTTAACATTTTAAGAAGAGTAAATTAAACTTTTTCTTTTTGTTTCTCCTTTTCTATCACAATTTTTTGTTCCGATAGCTGACCTTGACATTTTGCTTGCCATTTCCAATTTTATTTATAAGAATGGTAAAAATTATGATTTTAGCATTCAAGTGACACGAGAAAGTGACGAAAAGAAAAACGTCAAGAAAAAACCCACATCTCGGTAATTACTTTTTTTGTTATCGCTTCTCACAAGGCTTTTGTAATTAATAGGTAATCAACCGTCACTCTGATTAAAACTTATTTTTTAATATTTCTTCCTCCGGTTCAAAGACGTGGCAGAATCTTTCCCCAAACTCAGGGGAATGTTCCATTAATAGATCTCCCAACAATATCACTGTCGTTAGACGAAAGGTATATCATTTCAATATGATTTTATGATTTCATGAAACAAAAATGCTCCAGTGGTTTACCTGGTTCCCTTTGTGACGGATAAATGAGGAATGTATTCACGTACTATAGATGGCAGTAAAATTATTTCCAAGAAAAAACAATATTTGCTTTATTTTTTATTCTATTTACATTTACTTTAAGGATATGATGTGTACAAATTAGAAATAAATGTGGTCTTTTAATATATCCCTATTTTCAAGTAGAACATTCCATACATATATGTTAACAAAACTGTACACACATCGTGACATTCTCCCTTATCCTTTACTTCTCTTACCTTCCTCGACACTGCACCCCTCTCCTACCCATCCCCTCTCCCCTAGATGTACCTTATTCGGGCGCCATTGATACCATGAATAAGCAAATTAGTATGCAACATCACGCTGATATGTTTAGCGTGACTTATACCTCAAAACGAATTCATTCTTTGTTATCATTATTTTCTCAGAGTGTCTGAACCAAGAACTATTTTGATTGACAGGATTCACTCACCGACGAGTGATTTACACCCTGGCCCATCTAACTATCCACAACCCGCTCCCATACATCCACATGAAATATTCTCGTTTGTGAAGGATATGTGCGAAGGTAAAGCGTACGTTTGTTCATGGAAATTAAAGCGGATATATCCTTACAATAAAAATTAAAAATAATTACGAATACCCCCGCCCCCCCGCTCCCCCTTTATGAAAAAGACGGTACTGAATACTATATTCTCCTTTAATTGGTAGATATTTCATTTTCAGAGAAAAGGGGTACTTAAATTATTCATTTGAATGATTCATTATTTGTAGACACTCTTAACCGAGTGATTTATCTCCCATTGGAATTAAAATATATGCAATTTTATTACAGTATACTTCGATACAGGTTGAACTTTTCAAAGTAATTCAACATCCTTATCACTGCATCCCAATAACTAAAGAATTTTGGTAATTATTAAAATAAGTCTCTCTTGTGAATTTGAAGGAAAGAGGTATTGTCACTCTGCTAGAGGTTTACTTTACACTGGAAAAGTTGAAATGATTTAATAATTACAGAGTAGAAACCTGGGATTTTTTTAAAGATCTTTTCTGCAATAGTATCGAACCAGAAGTATATTAACATTGGGATATGTATTTTAGTCCTATTTTATTGTTATTAAACTTAAAGTTATTTATTTTATTTAACGTAAAGTCTTTCAAATATATATGTATATAATATATATATATATATATATATATATATATATATTATATATATATTTGTCACCGGGCCCCTTCGTGTATATATATATATATAAATATATATATATATATATATATTATGTCACCGGGCCCCTTCGTGTAGTCTACCTTTACCTGTAGTAGATAATGAGCGAATTTCTCGTATTGACCTGGGCATCACGTTAACCCCCCCCCCCCTCCCTATCCCGCCCTCGACAGGATTGTAGATAACCCTCTATATCTCTATTTCTATTATACAAACTTTAATCGCTATTGTACTCTACTATACAAATTTACAACTCTATCGTTTTCTTATATTCAAACTTCCATCTCTATTGTTATAAAATTATACAAACGTACATGTCTGTATGGTATTCTGATACAAATTTTGGACATTTTAATAGGTAATTTTTCTTTGAAATATTAATATAATAATTATTTTTGTTGCAAAGAACTTATTATACCAAGCATTTTGGTAGATTATGCACAGAGGATTTACTATGTCGGAATATTTTCTCTAATATTTGCGGCTACCACCACCCCCCTCCCCACCCCATCCCTCTCGTATAAAATTCACATGCCCCCTCTAATTCCCCGTTTTCCGCCCCTCTCAAGATTCAATTTCTTCACCCCCCCCCCCCCGACCACTGGTCTAGTTAGATATTTTTATCATCTTCAGCGAGTCCTCCATATCATTAATAATATTAATTTATGGTTTTCCTATCGAGATTTATTAATTTGTCTCAGCTCAAAAGCATTTACCTTTTAAGAGATTTCTCTGTCATTCTCAACGGGTTTCTTCTTGCCTTTAGAATCATAAGACAGATTAATGGTGTACAGGCGTGAGATACCTGCTTTCTTCATAAACAATTTGGTTATGGGCAAAGAAAGGAAGAACCATCAGGAGCATTCAGTTAGGCAGTAATAATTACATATTTGATGGAAAAATTTATTCTGCTTCATTAACTTTAGTTTTTTTTCTTCATTTCATACGTAAATGTTAAAAATTTGAATGGACGTTAGAAGCTATTTTGACAGATCAATTTAATCGGTGTAAATTGACGCTTAAGGAAAATAAAACTCAGTTTAATGGCGAATTTGTTTTGGTGGTTATGTGCTTGAGATAAGTTCATATAAGCATTTCGAAGGTATACAAGGAAACCGCTACATGTGTAAATTTGTCCACACAGGAGTATGTATGTATTTTAGATCCTCCTGCAAGCAGGAACTCGCGAAGAAGCCTCATTGGCTAATCAAAGCCGCAAGCTGACCGAAGTCAGTCTCTTACATTCATATTTAACGTCCATGGTTATGTATTGTCAATTGTCAACAACTCTGTAACTGGACGACATACATTAATCTTGGAATGACTCGAACTGGGGACCTTATGATTGGAAGGCACCGGCGTTAACCACTGAGCTAACACTCCTTTAGTGGAGTGGGGCATGCGGTCATATTTTCGAAAGGAATCTTTTATAAAAAAAAAATTTAAAAATTGTCAGACAATACACAGACAGCTGGTCATATAGCTTCATAGTTTCAAATTTCGCCCTGATTGATAAATGCAAAGCAGGCTAGATGTGGTAAAGTTGATGTGAAAGTTTTGTTCGCGTGGTCAAGTTGGTGATGCGTGTTTCAAATATAATGGGAATTCTAGCGTTTGTGAGCGTCTCGTATTTATATAGTTAGATTGTACTTCCCATCATGCAATTCTTCGGATTCCAGGATATGTATTGAATCGAATGACTTCAATGTTCAATCCTGTACACTACCGTTCATGTAAATATATCTAGTTTATACGAGAAAATTCAGTCCTATAGTTTGTACAGCACGTTGCACGGTTTATCTAATGTTTATGCAGAGTAGCAAAAAAAGAAGTTTAATTAAAGTTGTAATGGAACCTACAGGCACTTTGTTTCTATTTCACAATGCCATTGTATAAGGCAATCCCCAAATGTATAAGCGAAAATGGCGAAGTTTTTTTATATATATTTTTTTTTTACAATATCCAAATTAATGTTGATATCTCACGCAACGCAGAGATGGATTTCGCAGAAATATTCCATTCGAGAAACACCTGGTCTATTATTACTTTAAAAAAACATATTTAATGGAAATCTTGCACGAATGATCTATGATTGACTAGATTGCATATGCACGATTTTTTCCCTCCTAAATGCCATTTTTTATTCTATTTGCACAGGTGTATTTTATAGGTATGTCTGCACGAATTCTGCACGCTATATGGAACGCTGTTCTGTATACCAAGATCATTCATGAATAATTCATGAGTAATGTGTACTATAACATAGCCTACCGTCACCACGGTGATGACATGAATATGACTTTTTTACACACCCGATTCTCATTGCTTTATCAGTTAATACTGGTGAAGGTTAGTACCCGTTCATCCGTTAAAACCGATGTTCGTTATAATTCTTTATCATGTGTTACATTTATGACCAGTTGCTACGGAAGACTTAACAAAAAGAAATTGCTAAACACACAATCATATGCATTATGATTGACTGGACTAACCAGACTATACCCTAAAGGTTTCGCCAATTATTTCGTCCACATTTTAACTGAAAGTGGATGACACTTTACTGCAAAATGCTTAAAAATCTGCAATTTGAACCATCTTTACAAGGTATACTTCCTAGTCAAACATCGGGACAGTTGTTAAGACTCCTAACCAATCATTAGTTGAAACAGCCTTTGAGTAATGAATTCGTCTGTTATTAAGTTTTCTACAGTTTCTGACAGGTTTAAACATGTGTTACGTTGTTATAATTCATGTCAGTTTATACTGATTAACGGTTGTCTCTTATTCACAGTATACAAGCTGATCAAGTCATTTACATTGTGTGGCCTCACATTGAACTCTATCAAATTAAGCTCTATATAGAGTGAAAGTATTTACTCTTTTTAGATGGGTGCATACATGATGCTTTTGTTTAAAATGATTTTCTTTCTTCATTGTTTATTGAATAACATAATGTGCTACTGTTATATATTCGATTATATCTTTTTTGAAACAAACTTTCGCGTTTTTAATCAGTTTAAGAGAGACTTCAAAAGATTCGAAAATATAAATGAAGAATGAAAGCATTACGATAACCTTTATATTTGTGGACCGACTTCATTTGTAGTATTTAAATGAATAACTCACCAATTGTTTGTAATCACATGGTTGTTATAAATCACTCTTAGTTAGATAAACTGAAGGGAAATAAGTAGGCCTATCCGTGTGAATAAGACACTGATAGTTCAGAATGATAAAAAAAAGTTACACCACAACTTTATTTGAAATTTAAGGTGGGATTTTATTTATGCCACTTTGGACGGGTTTAATCAATCGGTGATGTGTTCATAACATTCTTACAACGTTAAGAGTCAAGATGTTTAACTAGGCAATATAACTTACTACTTAGTTTGTATAACGAGAGCTAGGTCGAATGTTATAATGTCGTTATAATGTTAAACTGCTGCAGGGCTATATCATTGCACTGACAGAAATAATTACGTCATCGCTTAATTATCAAAGCTTTATCTGAAGTGAAACTAGGCCTATAATATGCTTTTTATACGTCATTGGTTTTTACATAAAATATCGTTTCAAGTTAACTTGTCAAGTCCTGACATCTGCTCATTATTTTCTCGATTCTAATTTATTTTTCGTTTTTCGTATGAACGGTTCACTCTTTTGGTTAAGATAATTGTCTCTACTACCTCATTCACTATTTATTTACTTTTTTAATTATGGTTTTTCCCCCCTTCTTTTCTTAGTCCATTTTGTTGCTTTTTATGAAACCATGAAACATTTTGCTTATCAATGTCAACTAATAGGCCTATTCTATGGCTCTGTCGACCATACATTTGCTTCTGGGAATTAGGGCACGTTTGACCTTCGACGACACTAAGCATATCTTCGATCCTTTCTTTCAAACGGTAAATTTCATTAATCACATCGCCGACTGATTCAGTCTGTTTGACGAAGCGTGAAATAGCTCAAGATGACCACTAGGTCGAAAATGTTCTTTATCGTTAGTGCTATGACCTTTTAAAGCCTTCACTAATCAACGCGGCTCGAACTCAGTGATCCAAAGCTGATCCAAGGAAAGTAGATGATTTCCTGGTATGAGCGGGGATCGGATCTGCCATTTCGAAATGACAGTTCCCTAATCTGAGGAATTCTATACTGGATTAAAAAACCACCGGACTTTTGGATTTATGTTAGTTTGTTTTCAATGAGCTTTTAAGCTATAATTGAGTCGATTGGGTTATGCTATATGACTCCAAAAGTCATGATCATTAGTCTTAAATGTTGTAGAAAGAAATAACATTGGGTCGTTCATTGGTTGACCTACATGATATTAATAAAACAAATGGTGTCTTCTCGAATAACCGTTCCAAACTCTGGTGAAAATCATGATTGGATCTAAAGGGACTTATAGTTATGATCACTCGATGTGTGCGAGTGACACAAACTGATAGTAACCATTACTTGATCTGAACTATACGGTACGTAATCAGTACGTGATCTGAACTATGCGATACGTAATCAGTACGTGATATGAACTATACGATACGTAATCAGTACGTGATCTGAACTATACGGTACATAATCAGTACGTGATATGAACTATGCGATACGTAATCAGTACGTGATCTGAACGTAATCAGTACCTGATCTGAACTATACGGTACGTAATCAATACGTGATCTGAACTATACGTTATGTAATCAATACGTGATCTGAACTATACGGTACGAAATCAGTACCTGATCTGAACTATACGTTATGTAATCGATACGTGATCTGAACTATACGATACGTAATCAGTACGTGATCTGAACTATATGATACGTAATCAGTACGTGATCAGAACTATACGATACGTAATCAGTACGTGATCTGAACTATACGGTACGTAATCAGTACGTGGTCTGAACAATACGGTACGTAATCAGTACGTGGTCTGAACGTAATCAGTACCTGATCAGAACTATACGATACGTAATCAGTACGTGATCTGAACTATACGGTACGTAATCAGTACGTGATCTGAACTATACGATACGTAATCAGTACGTGATCTGAACTATACGATACGTTATCAGTAGTGATCTGAACTATACGGTACGTAATCAGTACATGATCTGAACTATACGATACGTAATCAGTACGTGATATGAACTATTTGATACGTAATCAGTACCTAATCTGAACTATACGCGTACGTAATCAGTACGTGATATGAACTATACGATACGGTATCAGTACTACGTGATATGAACTATACGATACGGTATCAGTACGTGATATGAACTATACGATATGTTATCAGTACGTGATCTGAACTATACGTTAGTTTATCAGTACCTTATCTGAACTATACTGTCTTCTATCGTTTCACGTTTTGTATTGCAGCATAAAATCTTATCTTTTCGGAGGATTTTGAAGCTTGTGTTGGTATTTGAAATAATATCAAGCGGTCTTTCTAGTATAAGGTTGTTCTATAAACTATAGGAAAGAAGTTACTGCCTCACATCAGGTGACTTCTATTAACTCGAATCTCTTGACAAACTGAAATAAATTCTACTTTTTCCCCCTGAAAATCCGTTTCCTGTTTTCGTGTTTCCTTGTTTCAGTTATCTTGTTGGATGTCAATCGTGCTTCAGTGCGATTCTCATAAATTATCAATAATTTTTAGTATAATCTTGAATTGAAATAACACACTCAGCTTCTAAAATAGTACAGAGCATATTTTTTTACTCTAACCAAAGACTTGAACATAGGCTTAATTTCTTAAATTGGATTTAAAGGCTTTCTTAGCAACTCCCAGCGTCTGAAATTCACCAAGACATCACACAAAAAAATATATGAAACTTTCAAAATAAAGACATTCCATTAGTATATTTTTTTAAACTAAACACACAGATGCCCAGACAAGTGGCATAAAAAAATATACTACAACTGTCGTCACTCCAGACAGTTCAAGAGTTCAATAAAAATACGATTTTTGGTTTCTTGAATATATAAAGGATAATACCAAACAGAAAAGTACTCACACTAATGGAAACGGGTGTTATACAATATCATCGGAAATCCTAACTTGAACTCTTATAAATCTATGAAACTTTAAAACTGTAAAACCGAAAGCTTGTCTGTTTTTGATTTCTGAGGAAAAATGATCTTAATTGAATCCACTTTAGCAACCCTCACACACGAAGTAAATTAAATAAAAAGACATGACGTAGAGAAGGGGGGGGCGGCTGACTTGGAATATTGCGAAACGAAATTTAGAAGTGGTACGCGTAGATGGTCAATGCTCTTAGCTAAGCTTTATATCTGTTAGAAACAAAACGACTGAATTATTTTGCGATTCATGAATTCATTTCATTTCTCCCTTCTTCTTCTTCTTCTTCTTCTTCTTTCTTTGGAGTTGAATTTATTTAATTCAGTTTAAAGATCTCAGAAAGTTGAAGGCTAAAAGCAAATATTTGATATCTTTTTACAATAATTACCAAGCCTACCGAAGAGTACTCAAAATGAGGTTCAATTGTTCAACTAAGATAGTCTACTATACATTATTAACACCAAATAAAAGTAATTAACTATTCCCATTGGGGGTTGGGGTGGGGGTTGGAAGGAATGAATGAATGAATGAATCTGGTAAAAGAGAGGCACGAACTTCGAAAGGAGGATGGAGATGAGAGTATGATTTGAGAAACGACAACATTACCTAGAAGCTGTCGAAAGCAACGAATCCTCTATATTGAACACATGCAACTACTTTGCAAATTAATCAAAGGACACTAGTCATTTTCCATTCCAATGCCCGTTCTAAAACATGATCAATCTACATATTTTTCTTATGAAAAACAGAAGTTTTTTTGTTTTTACTATGAAAACATACATAACTTTGCCAGCATAGGTATAGCTACTTTATCAATATTAAAATAACAGAAAAACAAGGAGTGCTTTAAAGAGCGCTTCTGTAATTCTTTCTAAAGGTTAAGCATGAAGTTTCATATCAGCAATAGTACTCCATTTTGACAGTTCCTACCTTGATTGCACTTACACGTCGACACAGGTACGACCCTCAAATATCTGATATTAAATATCTAACTTCAAGCTTTACGTAAAAGAAGCTAATTTGAAAGTCAAATGTCCAAATATTTGTATTGAGTTCAGTCGAGTTATTCTGTAAAAGGAATGTGATCAAGGCTCATGTTTATAAGGGTGAGGTACAGGGGTACCTTTGCGGCATCAATCGCCGAAATGAACCATCGGGTAATCAAGGTATTTTCTGTTAAAGTAATATATATATATATATATATATATATATATATATATATATATATATATATATATATATATATATAATATATATATATAGATAAATATAAATATATATATATATATATATATAAATATATATATATATAGATATATATATATATATATATATATATATATATATATATATATATATATATACATATATATATATCTATACATAACTACTATAGATAACTACTACTGCTACTGCTGTTGCTGCTACTACGAATATTGATATTACTACTGCTACTACTACTACTACTACTGCTACTATATTAGTAATAGTACTACTAATACCACTAGTATTGCTACTACTGCTACTACTACTACTCTACTACTACTCCTACTACTTCTAGTGCCACCTCTACTACCACTGCTTCTACTGCTACTGCTAGTGCTACTACTAGTAGTAGTAGTACTGCTACTGCTACTACAACTAGTAATACTACAACCACTACTACTAATACTACTACTACTACTGGTACTGCTACTACTACTGCTGCTACCACCATTACTACTAGTAATTCTACTACTTTAACTTCTACTACTACTATAATTTCTAGTACTACTATACTACTAATACTGCTGCTGCTACTACTACTTTACTACTAGTACTATAAAGCTACTATCTACTGTACTCAATACTCTCACCAATACACCTCACTGTCTTATTCTTTAAGTGATGTTATCGCGGCCAAGCCCATCCTAAAGTATGTTCGTGTTATGAAATATTCATATACATATGCCGGTAGTTATCATGTCAAGATAACACACTTTTCAACGTTGGTTATCGCTCAACATCTATTATAGAGTACCTTTATCAACAGTAGCATTTGCACTGTGTACTTCCTCCAAGTACATGTTAACTACTCGGGAACCTCCGTCTACCTCCTACTACACCCCATATCAACATTTTGCATGTACACTCGCTTGTACGAATTTCAGCTCATCTAATCAACAACGAACCCCAACCAATTCAAATTTATCAAAACATCTTCCTCGAATGATTATGAACATGTTTTTGTGCCGTTTGTCCTAAATGTCGATGACAAACTTGTTTTGCAGCCCCAAAGTGTTCTTTGAGTGCTTTGGAGCTCGAGATATAATGGTTATCAAAATAAAGGAACGTCGCTATAAAAAGGCGCTTTGATGTCAAGAAGTATTTTATCTAGACTCTGGACTGTTACATTTAATTATTCACATTCAATAAAATTCTTGTTTTTTTTTTCTTAAGTCCAGCTGGCTCATCACATGACCAAGATTATTAAAAGCGAGATAAACTAATAGATGTATCGTAAAAGCCGCGTATTTGTCTAAATATCTGGTTGATTTCAAACCAATTTCCTCATCTCCTTAAAGGGGTATTCTGGTGACAGATAATGTGAAACTTTATACGGAAGAGAAAAATATCCTACACTGTTAGTTGAAACACCCACCTCAATATCTTCTTTTCTAACTCGAGATACAGTTACTTGAAGGTAACCTATTTGGACTAGATACACGGTTCCTTACTCCAGATAGTATAACTAGTGGGTAGTCTCTGATGTCATCATGGTAGATATATTCCACAAGTTTTACTTTCCTATTATAATATCAATGGTGATTTATCCTTGAACTTTTATATCTTTGTAATTTTGCTCAGTTGTATACAAAATGCTCTGTACTGATATACGTTTCTGTAAATATTATTTTCAATAGTGGATATTACGTTATTTAAACATTATTGAGAACATTTTAATCTTCAATCGTCATGATGACGTCATTACCTCTGCTTCTTATATACTGTTGCCAGATGTATTTGTCAATTTCACCGAATTTTCAAACCCTTTATCTCAAAGAATTAAAACCCTATTTTGGAATTTAGGTCTTGACGTAATGATGCAGAAAGTGTGAAAAGCATATTTACTTGGAACTTCAATTATAACGGAGTGGAGTGTTCCTTTAAATTATAATGTTTGCTGAGAATATACAAACGTAGTATTTTATAGCCCTGTAAGTGGTCCCCTGACGCATTTCATAAATTATATTGTCTTCACTGGGAAAGGTGTTACAAACTATTTGTGACAGCAAACCTCGAATTTAGCCCATTTGAGAAACTTTCATGTTCTTCTCTTAAGTGAACATTAAAATTTGAAGCTGACAACTTATTTTGGTTCCCTGTAAACTGACTAGTGGCTCATTAATTGTCAGAACATGCACAATCTCAAGAGCCGTTTCCTGTTGTTTAATTCATCTTGAAGAGACTTTGGCGCCATATAAGTATGGGGCTAACGCGGGAATGGGCCCAGGTCCCTATTTAAAAAAAAATTCCACCTAAAATTTAACCACAAACATATATCAGTTTGATCTTAACAAGATACAAAATTGTTGACAAATGCCTTCCCTTAAATTTTACTGATGGTTCCTTTATACACGGCTATTTCGGTAGTAATTTCGATATCTAACAGTGCTTGCCTCGTGCCACCCCCCCCCCCCATCCCATTTGGAGAAATCCTGGAATTCCGCACATAATCACGGCCAACCCCACCCCACCCCCAACCCACCCAAATAATAATAAAAAAACAGGTCGTACTAATATGACACAACTCAAACAAACTGGCGAAATAATTGCTCGATTGTCCCCTCACAAAAAAAAAAAAAAAAAAAATGATAAAGTAACCTTGTCCACTTCGTGCAAAGTTGATGATAAGAAGTCGCTCCACGGACATTCTCAACATTTCACCCATGAAGAGGTTTCCATTTTGGTCTGTTATCACCCAAAACGCGTCATGTGCTTGCCTTCATAAACGTCTCCAAGTGTAACTCAGGACTAAAAAAATTGAACATTTTCTACTTGTTGCTAAGGAGAGTTGAGAAAGATTAATCGGCCGTCAATTTCAAAACCAAAAAGTCACATAAAATTATCAACCAGAGCATATTTGGTAAGCTAAGCACGTTTTGCTGACTTTTTCGTGACAACTGATATTATTAAAATGAAGTATTTGAATAATTTCAAAAGAAACAAGAACTCAAGAATCGTGTAAACTGTGTGAATGTCATATTCTCTCTCGTGTAGGATAGGTGGTGTAAAATATGGCTAGTCTCCAATATTGATATATGCCATCTTACGTTTCACCCAAAGTCACGAAGATATCATGAATTATTAATTACAAATATCAGAAATAAAGATATTATAAAGACGTTTTGCGTCAAATTGAACGGCTATTCTAGTTATAAAAGAAAAAGTAAGCCTGAGATATAAACGTAAGACGGAAACCGCTGTCTTATATTTTTTTCATGTGTTCATGACATACTACACGCTGCACAATGGCATTGTGAAAGATGTAACATAGTAAGAAGAGGTTGTATAGTGTTGGGCACGTACATGTACCATATAGTAGTATACATCCGCCCGAAGAGATAACGATGGAAAATTCCCTAAATGGACCCATTCCTACCTATATACTGGGATATGTGTTTCCATTCATAACGGCAACATTTGGTTATATATTATTATCCTTTAAAGGGGCCACAAAACCCTAACCATCATCTTTTAGCTTTTTAGCAAACAACTATCCCCGAAAAAGCTAAGAAAAAAGTTGTTTTTTTTAGGAGCTATCATGTGTTTATCTGTGATGTCATAGTACCACTAGGATTTAGAAGCCGTTTAAAGTTCTTTTTTTTTTCATATTTTCATTTTTGACTGACACTTTGAACCAATTTCGTCATCAGGTGCAACAAGTTAGATTCAACAGATGCAAAACTCATCTAAATAGTATAAAGAAAAATTAACATAAATCCATTTAAAACAAAAGAGGCACATGTGGCTGGATGATGACATATTTAGACATTTATCAGGTCTTTTGGCCTTTTATTAATTGAATCCTATAATACCTCCAAAAATGGAATAAACATTTTCTCAGCTGATTTGGTGAAGTAGTTCATGACATTTATTTCTTCACATAGATCAATAATGATGGTTGGATTTGTGTCTTCTTTCATCCTCCATCTCCTCCTCCTCCTCTACTTCTTATTCCGCCTCATCCCATACCTCCCCATTTGCCTCATTCTCTACTCTCCTAATACATAAGAGTGAAAATCACTCAAAAAAAGAGTGAATTCTCACTCTGATAAAGACTGTATAGTTAAGAACCACTTTACGTGAAGTAACATAAACCATATTGTATGTCTGGTCATGAGACATAATATATAACGATTATATAGCGAATTAAACATCAATTGAAGGTGAGAGTAAAATATTCACGATACATGTAGGCTATATGCCTACATTATAAGTTTCTATACTGACTGCACATCGTCTGGATTCAAATGTAAACACAACGACTCTCTTGTCTCTATCACGATCAGTTGGGCCCTAAAACTGAGCTCTAACACAGGGCCCTCAAAAACTAAAATCAGTCCTGACCTCTACCTTCTCAACAGCCTCATCCTCCACCTGATCCGTCTCATCCTCCGCCTCATCCTCCGCCTCATTCCCTACCTCCTCATTTGCCTCATTCTCTACCTTCTCAGCCGCCTCATCCTCTACCTTCTCAGCCGCCTCATCCTCCACCTCATCCGCCTCATCCTCTACCTCCTATTCCGCCTCATCCTCTACCACCCCATTCGCCTTATCCTCTATCTTCGCCTCATCCTCTACCTCATTCCCCGTCCCATCTGTATCTACCTTATCCTCTACTTATTCCGCCGCATCCCCTACCTCCTCATTGCCTCAACCTCTACCTTCTCAGCCGCCTCATCCTCCGCCTCATCCTCCGCCTCATCCTCCGCCTCATCCTCTACCTCCTATTCTGCCTCATCCTCTACCATCCCATTCGCCTCATCCTCTATCTTCGCCTCATCCTCTACTTCAAGTGTCATCCACTACCGTCGCCCGATATTATGCTCTCTTTTCTGTTGTTCCAGTGATCATGACAAAAATGAGATCAAATATTATTAACCTTTAAGTTCTCCGTAAAAGACGTATTAATTGACGATAAAACTTGGACGGGTGGTGTGTCGGCGAATGATCTAAAGTTAGACGATATAACCTTCATTTGAATCATTTAATACAATTTTACAGTGTGATTTATATTTTATGAATATATTAATTTGTCGAGTAGTTGTCTGAGAAGTTGAATGACGTGGGCTATTTCGTTGCAAGTCAAACACTACCTAATGCAGTTACTGACGTCTTTCATGCTATTAAGAATAGCACATTTTGTCCTTTTTTTTACATCATGAGCAGTCATGTAACTGTCATGTTAATCTACCGGCACTGATATGCGTACACTTTTAACCATCATTTATAGTTCGTTATGTGTATACTTCTCCGAAACATCACAAATATGTTCAACACCTCTAACGTTGTGTATTATTCCGGCTCGGTTTAACCATATGAGCTACCTCAATACATTTCGGTCATGATAAATTTATAGATTATGTAAAGCATTCTTCCATATTAATTCATAAATGTGAAAACCGTATATCCCCCCGCCCCCCCCCCCCCCTTTCGTTGGTATCGTATAAGCTTATACGTATATGAGTTGAACAATACACGTATAGGCATATATCTAAGCATTCGCAGTTAGGCACGGATGGTTCACACATAGCACGTAAATAACTTTCCAAAGTGAGCATAACTCTATGATTTGCTCTTCCCCTGTTTGCTTACAATGCTCGCTAACACTGGAGCTTATAGACGCAGGCCTAAATAAACACGTTTAAGAACGAGCACGCATTTTATAATCTCGTAAACGTAAAAATAGCTTCGTCACCTGCATATGATATTACTCACATATCTTATTACGCCCTTTTGTATAGTTTAATTCTGTGTCCATCAAGATTGACACGATTCTTTCTAAGATAAATAATGACAAGTGCAACCGACATCAATTTCTGTATTCCTTTTCTATCCAAAACAGTTTTAAAATGTAGTTGGGCTTTTGACGTGGTCGAGAAATGCTTTGAATGCAGAGAAAAGTGAAAAGTAACTTATATTCTTCACCTAATGAAAAGAAAGCTATTAGAAAGACGTCATTCCCTCACGCCATACATAACTTCCCTATACAGTTTGCTTTACCATTTCATAATAAAGGGATGTTTCACATGCAAAGCTAAAAAAATTGAAACTCTATACAGAGTCATTTCTGTAGTTAATGGACGCACTTCAATTTTAATGACTTATAAATAATCTTTAGATTCCTTAAACAAATAGAGAATGAAATGTGGAAACAGTAAAAATGGAGAGAGCAAAAAGAGATCATATTTGCGGGTATCACGAACCACTGGATTGTAAAGATAAACGCAATTTGTTAGATGGTATACTGCAATATTGTGTATGCATGTGTAGGAATTGGTATTCAACAGCGCCACAGAGATATTAATGACTAGAAATTTGTATTGAAGTGTCTTGTACTCACTTGCTGTTCTCGAGGGGGGAAATGTCTTGTACATCGGGTTTATAGGAAGAATGGAACATATGTATATATATATATATATATATATATATATATATATATATATATATATATATATATATATATATATATATATATATTTATATATATATATATATATATTTATATATATATATATATATATATATATATATATATATATATATATTTATATATATATATATATATATACATATACATATACATATACATATACATATACATATACATATATCAAAACAGTGAAAGGTTAATTCCATTTTAATTGATTAAACCCCAAATCAATCAACATAGGTAAAGCTTGGCCAGCACTTTATTTTTAGCAAATTATCATATATGTTGATAGAAGAAGGTAATGTGGGTGGAATGAGAATCGACTTGGGGGGTTACTTTCGGTTTCGTTCATAATTTTTCATATCTCTTTAATTATTCTAAGTAAAGAGAATCCAGAAGCCTACATGCATGATTGTACAAATTACTCGACATCATAGAGATCTCATTTGCATTCTAAAAATAGAAATTCGCAAATATTTTACTTTATGATTCAGGTTATTGGTCGTGTATAACTTTTGATATGGATCTTCATTAACCATTGTGTCGAGAGTTTGCAACTTTCTATTTTCAATGCCAACTCACCCCCCCCCCACACCCGCCCCCTCTTTTATCATATCCCTTGTCTCACGTTCCCTTGTACCTAGCTTGAAGCACCCGGCCATTTGCCTCATCGCAGTTAACAATTGTGCTATGTTCAAAAATGTCAATTTTCTTTTTTGATAACCACAGAAAACAAGCTGGTCACTGTTTCTTAAGAGTTAAATTAACCTCCACCTCCCATCCTCTCCCCATCCCTCTTGCCTCCATCTACACCGACAGGCACCATATACACTATTATATACCTCTGATTTGAAAAGGAAAAGTTTAAAAAACTGCGCAGGTAATTCTTGGAAAATAAAATTACATTCCACCTGTTTTTTTTTCTTTCTGACTTAAAAGTCACGAGTTCGTATAATACCCCATGAAAGTATATTATAGCCAATATCCATACCAAAAAACAAAGAAACGGCTGAATACAAGACTAAAAGATCTCCCTCATCACGGATGCTTCAGAAATTATACACACTGTTCGATGATATTAAAATTACAATCGGTTGAGTTTGTCACCTCACTTTTAACGGCGGATTCGATGTGCACGGCATCCCACAGTTATAAATATCGCAGAGCAGAGCACCCAGGAATAATACGCAATCCTGCCTATTTTTCTCCAACTCTGGTACGATCAAACGGTGAGATTGGAAAAATACTTCATTCGAAAAACGCAGTGGCGGCAAGCGAATTAACAATTTTGAATATGCTAACGTAGAAACGAGTCTTCGATCCAATTGAGCTTCTAACATAAATTGGCCAATTTTTGGGAATGTTTTTTTCGGATATTTGTTTTGACGATTTAGCAAGTTTCTTACGCTACTGATGTTTGGAAATCTGAAAACGGTACACTGTACATGGAAATATTTCTTGTAACGAAAGTTTTTATGCTTTCGGTTTGAGTCGTACCGTATCTCCTACTTGAAGAAACCAGAGAGTCTGTTACTGACTAACTTTATCAAATTTACTTTACAAGAGGCAACTTCAAGGATATCCTTTAAACGTCATAGAAAAATAAATGGAACGCTTTGAATCTGTGATCTGACTAGTTTATCTTTTTGATTTATTAATTTTTTTTTTTATTTCATTCTTGAAGGAGAGAAAATCAATTTTGTTTTGCTACGTTGGAGTTGAAACATGTGCACGAAAATGGCAGCCACAAGGAGGATTCGTAAATTGGGCAACTTGCTAAGCGATAGTTTTTTCGACTATGATACCCCTAAGATGGTGCAGATCAAAAGTTGGAAAGCTGGTGCCGTGAACAGATTGGTGCAATTAATAATCATATTATACGCTTTCGGGTAAGTTTTGACATACTTTAATATATATATATCATATTATATTTATGATATTTGTTAAAATCAAATTATAATCAATAACTTGACACAAAATAAAAATTGAGCGTTACAACTGCCTTTTTTGAACGATTATTAGATGTTTTTCTTCTAGGAAGTATAATTAAAGACTTAATCGTAAGATCGTGATTTTTGCTTTTCAGGTTTCCCCTTTAAAATTGATATATTTTGCGTTAAGCTAATCTAGATAAAGATAACCTACCGCATAGCATAGGAATGTTAAGTGACAGAGGGCATTGGTATTCAATGAAGAAATCACGATTTCTGGAAGCGTCATTAAAGGTTGTTTCTGACTTAATTAAGCTTACTCACAAAAGCTTGTGAAATTAAAGCAAAAAATCATTCAACTATTTGGCAGGGCGTATTATATAACAGAAACTATCGTACCAGGAAAACGAAAAAAAAAGCGTTTTATTTATGTTGTACTCAATGGTGTAAAAATTATTGAATACAGAAGTAAATAGATGACTTTGAAACTCGATTTAAATCAATAAAAGTTTAATGAGAAATAAGCGTTGAATTGCTTTTATTGAGCAGTTTATAAATTTGAATATTACACAGCATCTCACATGACATTAATTATTAGAAAAAATGTGGCTTCACTAGAATAAAAATAAATTATGTTATAAAATAAATCAAGTAAAACGTTCGCTCCGTTTTTAAAATATTGATGAAACACATTTTCTAGACAAAAAGAATTTTGCCATAATAGAAAGGAATGTTTAACTAATCAATTAATTAGCAATGCTGATTAAGTTACAAGAAACCCAGGGACGTTGAGTCAGTTTAATCAATCGATACCATATCTGAAAATTAATTTTAAAAAAAATCCTGCTTTCTATATATGTATATCTGCATAAAAGTCCGGAAAATAACAATTAGCAGCAGTTTGCGTATTCCAAAGTATGACAGTTTGGAGAGAGAAATCTACAGTTTGTATTCACCAGATTCGTGTTAATATTTCTTCAGGATATGTTTCTTGATTTCTTTCGTTGTTTCTTACTTTCTTAATTTGTTTGTTTGTTTTCTTTATGTTAAAAATTCAATAATATCTAATCTATCCGTTTGGGTGTTTATGCTTTTCAAAACCTATTGAGCTGTGAAAAACAAAGCATGGTTTGTTCTTCAATTATACATCTTAATGTATTCATAAATTGCGGTATACTCTTTCAATACCGCACTTTGAGGTTTTAGTCTTATACGGTACATAGTAATATAAGTACATTAATATGCCTATAATTATTGTAAAGTTTCAATATATTAAAATGATGTAGCAATTTTTGTGTTTGAACTTCCGATTTAACTTTTGTAAGTGATACTGGTATGCAAAATGTATGGCGACGAAAGTTTAAAGGTACGAACTTAGGTATTCCTCTAATAGCGTTAATTGCTAATTAACACTCATTTGGGTGAGATAATGTACACGGGTGCTGATATTTCTTGTATAGTCATACATTGAATAATTGCAATAGCTTTGTAAAAGCTGCCCAGAAATTATCGACAATGCGGGAAAAACTGCCTTAAATGAAGCGTTATTCATATTTTAATGTAGCGGGTTTCGTTTCCATGGTAATGTCTGTTGCCAGACAAGAAGATTCGCGCAAAATGTCTTTCTGGCTGGCTAAATAAAAATGTGAAAATATGGATACAGAAGATCTGGTTAGACTTCTGCAAATGTCAAATAAAAATACGGATATTCAGCCGGGTCGAAACTTAGTTCGTAGCAAATGAAACTACTATCTATAGTCTAACCTACTTTACATATAAGGACCGGGGCGATAGTGGTACTCGGTTATGAATTACCAGCTTGTTGCACCGATGAAGACCAGGAGAAGAAATAATCCATACATCGTACGTAAGGAACTTGGTAGCAGTAACTCGAGAAACGTCGAGTAACTTTCTGGTGTGGAATAAAGCCATGCGCAGTATTGTTTTAATTTGTTTTTAAGTGCCACAGAAAACAACTTTATAGGATAAATTGTTCAATACGTTTCTATCGATCTATACTCACTTTCCAAAGTTTCTGGCAGTTTTTGAAGTATCTATTTTGTATAATATTCATAACTTTCTGACAATCGTGATGTCCAGAAGAGACCGTGGTGTCATAAACAGAACAAGACAATCTTAAAGACGTTTTGATACTGCAAAGCGATGCCTTTTTTTTAATTTTTCACCTTATATCCCTTTAAAATAAGAACAATACACAATATAATGCTTTAAATTACGACGTTACGAAGACGCTACCAGGTCAATTTAATTGTTTCAAACTTCCGGACTGATCCAGAGAGGGTATGAGTGGGGGGGGGTGTGACGGTTCCCCTTGTTCTGCAACTATTTCTAAATAATTAGCTGCAAATATTTTTGTCGCAAAAGCAGGCTCGTAGTGGAAACGGTTATCACGATTCTCGCTCGGGCATTCCTTGCTTTTTATCGATATTTTTTATGCACTATACCTTTCTTTTCTAACAGCACTTGTCTCTTACCTCTACCCCCCCCCCCCCGCCCCCCCCTCATCCATGCATTGCCCTCACCCATGCATTGCTCCAGGCCTGTTTATACGCAGCATACATATTTTTGTTTAATTAAGGTTCTCATTGAACTAGCCTACTTAAAGCTAACAACATCTCGCACAAACGTTGATCAACACTTGTAGCTTTTGTCACTATTAAGTCCCAATAAGTCTTTTTTTATATGTTGTTGTTTTTTCTATAAACAGACGAACTCAATTAGTTTGAAAGTGTTTTTATATTACTTTTTCTTGAATTAATAAATAATATTTTTTTACACTGTTTGTAACATTTTCAAACGCGCAAGTACTTGTTATTACGACCTTTCGGCCATTTGATTTTTGTCGCAAGAAACAAACATTTTTAATTGCAATTGTAGCATCATACTTTAGTATATATTCGGTTGTTTGTTATCTGAGGAAAAGGCAGTAGCATTGCTTCCATGATGAAACAGTCACAACGGTTATCTTCGCATATTCTTCAACAATATTTTTTCTGTGAAAAATGAAACTATACTTTTGGGACTTTAATCTATAGTGACAAACAACCTGCGGGCAGGCTGAAGATAAGAGATTTGTCAGTTGGGTACAGTCCGGGCGTCCGTAGTCAGCTGAAGGGAGTTTGCTAGAATATATAATGGGTTGGCCGGAATAATATGTGATGAAGAATAATGTGCTCTCATTTTCATATCATACACAAAGAAAAAATGGGGCAAAAAAATGAATGTATACCGATGATCCAATGTGACCTTCTAGTGCGTTCTATAGAGTATAAACTGCGTCAGGATTTTAATTGGAATTTCAATTGAAAAGTAACTTGATTACCCATATACCAAATATTTCATTCTTTCTACTCTCTTTTTACAAAAAAAAATTATTGCTTATTCCTTCTTCCAAATTTTTTAATCCCTGAGGGAGAATAGCCGGAGAAACTCTCTCCAGAAAAGTGAATTTTTGACGTCATGAAAGAAAATACAGTCATTGGAAAATATGATATAGATTAGACAGTTAGGTGACATTGTGTACCACTGAAAGTTTACATGTCAATATTCATGACGTCATAAAAAAGGAAGTATAGACTACATATGTGATCATTTTTTTAAATCATTTTTTTTAAATTCAACATGGTCGTCTGCAGACATTCAGGTGCAAAACATCTTCGCTATCTGTCTTCGTTATCTAACTTTGAAGGGGAAAAAACATGATTTGAAAGTAAACCTTCCCTTTATTTTAATAAAAGTATTTTTTAAGAAATCATAAATCGACTGGGGAAATTAAAGAGATGTTATACAGATAGAAGGAAATATATTACAAATGTTATTATGTCGGTATTGTAGGCAAGTCCCCCGGTAATTTCACTGACTGAAGTCAATTTGGATTCGTTTTGCTTCACTTGTGGAGAATTTGTGGATGGTACTGGATATTAAGCAACATATTGCATGTCGTTAACCCCAGTAGTTAACTTTTCATTTGCTTTAGTGAAAGACAACAATAAAACAGTCGTAAGTTTTGACCAATTTTGAGGTTTTTGTTTTATCTCTCTTTTCTTTCTTTTAGGGAGAGGATGATCAATATATGTATGACATATCGTCTGGGCGACGAAAGTTTAGAAATTGAAGCCATATCGTTAGAATATTCCTTTGGTCAAAATATCTCTTTAGTTTGTCTAGTTTTGAGCAATTACAATTTTCTTTCGCGTAATACTTTAGATTAAATACTTTGGAGTATATAAATTCGCAGACGAAAACACCCACAAAAAAAATCGGCTTTAAGTTGTCACGTTTGTTTAATCAATTCCCAGCCTTTATCATAAAATCCTTTGGAATATATCAGGCTCTTCCTCAAAGGTTCATTCCTTAACTAAATCAGTCGGAGGAATTTAGAATCCCCACCACCACCCCTACGCCCCCCCCACTCCCACTTTACAATTGATATCCTACGCACGCCAGTAACGTTTCTATGAGTCAAAGTCACTGTAATCAAAAGAGTGACTTGATTTCCAAACGTAGAGAATTATTTCATTCTACATGAGCTAAATTTTTTGGAATTGACTCTGCAGAAAAAAACTGAAATCAATCCTCCAAAGATTGATCAAACTAACTGTAGCCATTCTCAACGGAGTGAATTTCATTCTTTGGCATATAATGTATTACACTATTTGAATTGGCAAAAATATTGAAATTTTAGATAAGTAGAAACGAAACGGTGTTTTATAAATCAAACCAAGGGGGGAAAAAAACTTCCTGATCAAAACTAAATCTTTAACATCTGCCATTTAGGCAGCTGTTAATTATTTATCTTTCAAAGCTGATTGGATGAGTTAGTGATTAACTAGTGTCCTATTTGCAGCTGTCGGAATTGATGTTGGAAAATGTTGGACACGGTTGGAAAACTCAACTCTCATAACAACACAGCTCGTTAGCTTAACTGAAGTCAAATTTCACTTCAAATAATGAAACACAGACACCACAAAATCACACTTTTTCACAACTTCCCATGCGGTAATAAATTATAATATGAACGAAAGTCCGGGCGACGAAGTTTCAAATTCCGGTGTGCTGATTGGACAATCACTTATAAATATTCATGTGGTGAACGAATTGAGGAGTTGACCGTAGTTTAGAGTTTTGCAATAGTTTGTGTATACTCATTATTTTGTAATACTCAGAGAATATGTTCAATACAAATCACGAAAATGATGAACAAAACACCACTAAAACACAACAGCAAAAAACTACAGACTTTAAACACGTCACGTGTCTGTCACGTGTCTTGGGTGTTCTTTGTTACATTAGTGTACTTGGAAACTGTTGTTCTTTGCATTTTAGTCGTTTCCAATTTCACATTGATATGGTTTAACTATATGTAATGTAATAGGTATAGGAATAATTGAAATCTGTTTTTTTCTTCAAACAAGTGTTCTATATTTGAAAAAGAAAGACGACACTCAAATTAGAGAAATGATATCCGAAAAATAAAATATTTAGTGACAATTCATATAAATAATGTATAGCTTCTTTTTACTGAATGTGTAAACATTAATGCATACCCATTACCCCAATGGACGTATATAATACATGGCTTATTATCGTGTACATAACACGTATGTTATATGTTGTCTATACTACTCCAAGTGGAAGGAATATTGTCAGTAATGTAATACCGTCAACCGATTCACCAAATGCAATTTGTTTTCAATAATTCACAAACTTGTTCTCTTTTGACAAAACATCAATTGTCAACATCCAGAGGTTTATCTCCGCTAGAAGAAACACATCTTCTCCTTCTTTTCTTATTCCTCCACTTGTTTTGTATACACTAAAAGTGTATCATTTCATGTATACTTGATACTCACGTATCTCGTGCTTACCATTAAAATCATTTAGTAATCACTGGGTCATACACTTTCATAACGTATCTCCAGCTTGGTTCATTCCAGTTGAAACATTGTACATTAATTTACTCATGTGCAGGCTATACACGAAATGTGGTTCGTGGATCAAACGTGTACACTCAGATTAGTATAACTCATCGATCAAAAATTGCAGATCAATTATGGCGCGTACAATATACCTCCACTCAGATCAAGAACTCATCAAGGGCGTAGGAACCGGGGGCTGGGGGCGCCAGCCCCCCCAGTGAAAAATATGGGGGCGGAAGTATCATTCCGCCCCACCCCCGCTTCGCAAGTCAGAAAACCCCTTTTTCCTTTCCAAATGAGAAAAAAATCTCATTTGGAGCACCAAATTGCATCTAAGGCCAGGTGAAAATGCAAAATTATTTACAAAATGGAGTGGGTGTTGAAGTGTGCTATATTGCACCAAATTACATCTGAGGCCACCTGGAAATGCAAAAAAAAATCCAAAGGGGAGGGGGTAGACCCCTGCCCCAAGCCGGCCATCAGTCTTCAGCCCCCCCCCCCCCGACTCAAAAGTACCTTCCTACGCCACTGGAACTCATGCATCATAAGCAGATCAATTGCAGATCGATTAGCTGCTTGTAGGGTTCTATAGGAATCGCTCATTGATCATGTATAGTAGGCCTATACTCAGATCAATACCTCATGGGTCATACATTTCACATTAATTGTAAATGGGTTATTTATGAATTGTTCATGGATTATATGTTTACACTCAGTTCATTCACTCATTGATCATGCGTCACTGATTAATGTGTGAAACGAATGATGGCTCATGGACCATGCTATAATATAATCATATCATAATTAATGGATTATAAACATTACAGTTCAACTCCTCATGGGTTATATATTCAATCGCTTGTGTATCGTACATATAAACCTAGATACATTATTATTGATAATATACTTGTGGATCGACTGATCATGGAGCAAACGCACACACAGGTCAAGCTATGTCATAGTTTTGAGGTACATATAGTTACCTCTACATACCTATATATGTTTGACTAATTTTTATTAGCTGATGGATGTCAGATGTCATACATACAGTTGTAATCAGATCATATCACACAGACATTTGCAAATCAATTTAAAGGATTTCAATAATGATCATAAGCATAACTGCTCGTGCTTGGTCGTACGTTCATCCATAGTCCAATCACAGATGAAATGCTACACATACTTCACAGAAAGATTGATCAATTTATAGTTTGGTCAGATCAATAACCAACTTATCCGATTAATAAACATATCGCAGGCGATCAATATTATTTTTTAATATGACTATTCACGTGGTGATTAATCCAATCCATGTTAATTACATTTATGCGATATTACACACAATACAGTGTATTAAAACAGAACACACACTTCATTATTTCATCGGATCAAGTGATATGAAAGATATGCTAATTAACTTTCATTATGAATGTCTCGACATATATCATGCATGTCAACACGAAGACCATTTAAACATGATCTATATTCATTCTAATCAGTGAAAGCTCGTTTTTTAATTTATTTATATAGGAAAAAATCACCATGGTTACTTGGGTGATAAGTATAGTTGACATTAGTCTGTATCTATGACGTAATTTAATATCCACATCCATAAATTTGGCGTTCCAATCTACTACAGTTAATATTCTTATTAATATTGCCGTTATCTGAATCTAATATGTCACGGATGAGACTTCAGTTGTTTCATATAAGTTTGTATGTCTTTTCAGCATATGTCATCTTTTGGCGGCTTTATTGTTCATTGACTCAAGCAGATTGATTCCTTGTTGCTTGTGTTTTGCTTTAATAATATTTTCAATTCAATTAATTTATTCACTAGGAATTTAATTTAGTCACCATGTATATATAATGTACATATATATATATATAGGCTATATATATATAGGCTATATATATATAGGCTATATATATATAGGCTATATATATATATATATATGTTGAGACTAGTTGAGACTAGCGGAACACTAGTAGTTGTAACTCAGAGTTTCACGCGTTGAGCGATCATCAGACAACTCTTGTTGTCTGATATGTATATATAAATATGTATATATTAATATATATATATATATCATATTGGGAGTGACTATAGTCTCGTACACACATTCAAGTAAAAAGAAAATAGTTCTACAAATTAATGTACAGCTTCAAAAGTTTATGAGTTCATTATACTGCTTTAACCTCTAATAATGTGAATTTATCCTTATAATAATGAAATATTCATTAATATGAAAAGTAAGAGTATAATTATCTTACACAACTCCTTATATATATACTGACGGCTATCGTAGTGTGTCAATTTCTTGACTCATAAAATTCTAGTCTAATAAAAGATTCAAACGGACGACGACAGAAAATACACAGATGGAATAGTCCTCCCTTTCCTTTTTAACACATTATAAATGAACTTCATCGAGCAGAAATGGGGCGTGATTGAGCGCTCTGTATTGTAACTTTTATATGTTTTATAAGTGTTACCTTAAGGTGTGAGGACAAGTTCCCCATGGAATATATTCTCGACAACTAAACAACCTTATACCTTACAATTCGATTCAGACCGTCTGAAGTTATGTGTGACTGATGTATTATTTGTGTGAAATTCCAACACAAATGTTTTTTTTGGGGTTTTTTTTTTTTGGATAGTTCAGGTCTAGCGAGCATTCATAGCTCACTTCCTTCATCATTTTGCATTAGGGTGTGTAAAAGAGCATATATATATATATATATATATTCATATATATATATATATATATATATATATATATATATATATATATATATATATATATATATATATATATATATATATATATATATATACATGAATGTACCCACACGGTTTAGAACTACGTCGTAACATAAAATACCACATGTATTATGAGCAACAAGGTTTTGTCTTTGTTAGTCATGATGCAAATTATTCTAAACCCTATAAAAAGTATCTTTTTTTTTTTTAAACTTCGTTGATCCTATTAGAAAAGTTGGTATTATTGTGTAAGAGCGCACCGCAAAAAGAATGACAATATATATATATATATATATATATATATATATATATATATATATATATATATATATATATATATATATATTAGTGGTTAGGGTGTCCGCGTACAGAGCGGGAGGCCCGTGGTTCGAATCCCGGTGGAGGCTGAAAGTTTTTTCACTGTTCTTGATTTTCCAACTCATTACGATTTTCATTTATATATATATATATATATATATATATATATATCTATATATATATATATATATATATATATATATATTTATATATATATTTATATATATATATATATACATACATATATATATATATATATATATATATATATATATATATACAGGACTATATATGATATAGGACTCTATATAGAAGTTGGTCTATATGTATATAGATATTTAGACTATGATAGACTATATGCAAATATAGATCTATATCTAGATATAGGGTTATACATAGATATAGGAATATATAGGCTGTTTAATCAATTGAAAGAAAACACAAACAAAAGGACAAGTATTGTCATGAATTCATTGTAATATCTCGCCAGTGGTCGATATAATGCTTACAAGCACCTATTCCATTCTGTATAGTGATTGTTTTGGTTAGGCTTTTTGACACTCCTAGCTTGGAAACCCAAGACAAATATCAACTGGTGTTGTATAAGGTCCTTCTGTTACGTGTGGTATGCATGGGCGGCGATCCTGGGGGGGAAGGGGGGATATAACCCCCCCATGAAAATGGGTGGAGGGGATGTAATACACCATATCCCCCCCCCCCACCAAATGCCAGGGATAAGAATTTTTTCATGCCTACATTTATGCATCATCGTGAATGTACGGCTCTTTTTTAGCTTCATTTCTCGCCTACCATAAACGCAGTGCGATCTTTTCAAATAAACCGTCTTTATAAAGCAAGAATAGTTGACTGTAGGCTTCATTGGCCCTATAACAACAAAATGTATTATTGCGCCCACGGTATTGATATAGTATATGCACCCTCATAGTATTCATATAGGCCCCATATAGTAGGCCTACACACGTACATGTTCCCTCGAACAGCTGAGAATCTCATGTTACCAGGGTAATGCTTAATACACGTCTCACATGGATGCCCTAGCAATCGGTACCTAGGAATGTAACTATGTGTAATTGTGTATTGCATGTGTATAGGCCTATAATAGCCTGCATGAGGCAATTTTCTTCATCGAATAATGTAAAAGAGCTCTCGAACATTCTAACGTAGCGCCTGAAACAAGATTGACAGGGGCAATTTTCCCAAAATAACACCCGAAATTAAAAAAAGAAGAAGTATTTTGGATCCTGATTATGAGATATTTCGGACATGATATCCCTATTTTAAAGTTGGGTATATGCCGCTTGGAAACCTCGGGAAGTGCCGTTTCTGGCCATCTAGAGGGTTTGTAAAACCCAAAATTTTCTTGTACGCTTTGCGCCAACTCATGGTGGCGCTACGCTTAGATAGTCAACAAGGTCATATCCCCCCCCCCACTCGGAAGTACGGATCGCCGCCCATGGTGGTATGTATTTTGCAAGACCTTGGTGTTGGCGGGATGGGGGTGGTTCGGGGGGTGGAAAAGTAACGTCAACGGATCAGCTGTATAAGAGGTCATCGGCCGAACGGGGAATTACATCTGATGGCAAATTTCTGAAACAATATGGCGGCGTGTCATGTGGCGTTGATAGGATGTCATCAGATTTCCGCTGTACTTTGAAAAGCAATTTCATCTGTTGTTATGTATTATGTGCATACTAAAATAGACAGCTCTGAGGCCGATGTGTTTGGTTATTGCGAGAAGTTGGTTATACTTGTAATTTACGGACGAATGAGACTCTTGGATAGTAGTAAGAGAGAATCAAGACTATGGGTAAACTGAGTTTTATCAATGACATATGTATATAAATGTGTAGACTTACAGAAACAGATGTGATGAAATTGATAGCATTTTGCAGTTATTGTCACTACATGTGTAAAGCTAACCAGTTTGTCTAAAATTGTAAAACTAAGTTGAAATATGGACAGATATAGAAATAAATAATAAAAACCGGATAGAAAGACAGACAGACAGACAGACAGACAGACAGACAGACAGACAGATATCTCACAATTGTATAATAAGAACTAAGGATTCTTGGTGGACCTCGTAGTACTAAATAGCTTGAATTCAAGTACATGTAGCCCACACGTTACCAGGCTCTAAGTACGAGTGGGAGTAAAAGGTTCGAAAAAAAGCGAGGACGGGGACTTGATGATACAAAATTCCCAAACTGCATGACTTCTAGTATAAAAGTTCGGTACCAATACTCGAGGGCGAGTGCATTACGAGAATATGTACTCAAGGTATATGTGAGAATATACAGTTATGACTCACTACTCCCTGCTATAAAATCTGCTAATAAATAATATATATGTTAACCCGCATAATATTTAAACCCGCATAATTTGGAGGAAATTTGCAAGCAATGGATTAAATTACGTGAAGGGTGTAAACAGAACTAGAATTCATAAATAACATGATATCTTGTTTATAAGCAAAATGAAAAGTAACCAAAAACCTGTCAGATTGTACATGAGACTGTAGTTGGAGGATTACCATACATCATATACGTGTGGACACACCTTACTTCATTATCCCTTTGGAAATATAAGTCACAATATTAGAATTGAAGGGAGTGGAGCCAAAGTGTAATACATAACACCAATTTGACTGTGTTCTTTCTAAATATGAATACGTAACGGAAAAATGGTTGCCTATATATATATATATATATATATATATATATATATATATATATATATATATATATATATATATATATACATATATATATATATATACATATATATATATATATATGTATATATATATATATACACACACATATATATATATTGAGGCTTCTGTACATATTTGTGTTGAGTGACGTTGTGAAGGTTCCCTGTGTAGATGTAATGACTATAACTGAACCCTGACAACTGATCTAAAACGGATGCCTCGGTGACAAATCATCTGACGGTGCCGATGTGTTAATTGCATTTTATTAACTAATGGCATGAACTCCCAATATACGCGCACAGTTCCACTTTAATGATATATAACCGTTTAATGACTTTTGCACCTGTTTCGAGGTCAGTTAATTGATAAGTTATATTAATTTTCTTTTCGCTATAATTTCATAAAATGCACCTGGAATTTCTTTGTTTTAATATTTAGCACAGCCAACGACCCATAAAGAGAGTTCAACACACTTGAGACTTCGACACACTTGAGATAAGCGGTTTGGTTCAGTTACAAAGTGTCTACTGCAGACACTGAATTTTTAAAAATCACAAAAAAAACTTACGTAACAAAATGATGAGAATTATAATATCCCATCAGGGCTTGCGAAAGCAACGATGGCAATATATATGGCAAGGTCACCTTCAAACATCAGTTGTTTTATACGCATTATAAGCCTAAAAGTACTCACTGCATATGCATAGCTTTATACTTTACTTACTCTTGGATTGACCCACGTTAAAGCCGTTGTTTGAGCTCAGTCGTTTATGTGAGTATCGGGTAATTCTCAAAACAAGATTTAAATCGAAGGAATCAGAGAATGAAACTCTAGCCGAGTTTTCTTTACCTGCCCACTGAACTATTCCCCTCACCCCCCCCCCTCACTGGCGCGGACCCATGGAGTGTGGATGTAGACCCCTCAGAATACCGAGTCTAAACCTTTATTTTATTATAGGGGAGGACGAGCCCCCTCCGCCTGCATGCATGGCGGTAGGCTTCAAGGACATCAGGACCACCCCACCCCCCTCTCTCTTCTCGCTTCCTTCAGTTAACAATAACACATAATAAAACAAATATACCAGAATTCCTACAACATGCTATATTTACATTGTCTAATAAAGATCATATTGTTCAATGTCGTTACAGTGTGTTACATACTATACTATGTTCAAGCATATATACTGCATATATGTATACTGTGAACATGATGTTTCGCTTTTTTCATATATTTTGGCGGTTGATTGATGGTCGGAGCAGCCGACACTGTTGCGATACGGAAAGCATCAACTAACAACACTACATCTTTCATCGAAAATACTGTGCTCGGCGGGTGTTAATCTTACTACTATTATATGTGTCGCCTATATGTACGTATTCAAATAATGACACATGTGGTGTATGGTCTGGTGATCACATCTTGTGAATTATGTGACAAGATATTGACGTACTTTAATAAATCGCTTCTCGCGTCAGATACAGTCCACTGCACGCTTTTTGACCAACAACAAGTATCCTAGAGAGGCGCAAAATTATTTGCATCTTTAATTCTGGACAGATTCTTCTTGTTATTTTGCTGCGATACTTAAATTTTGCTTACATTCATAAAAGTTTATATATATATATATATATATATATATATATATATATATATATATATATATATATATAATATATATACATTTATATAATATATATATATATACATATATATATATATGTGTATATAAATATATATATATATATATTTATATATATATATATCATTATTATTGTTATTATTATTATTATTAGTAGTAGTAGTAGAAGTAGTAGTAGTAGTAGTAGTAGTAGTAGTAACACGTGCATGCGTCATACGCTATATTTATTCATCTATTTATTTATATTTCATATATATATTTATTTATACGTTTCACTTTATAGGTTCATATCAATCTTGGTAAATCAATCGATTTTGAATACTTGATGTTAGTGGTACAGTGTCTACGCTAACATGAACTATAAAGCACTCGCACAGGAACTATACCTATGTTTGTGAATGTGAAGTCAAACGTCCCCGAGTTGACGATTCAACACACAATTTCTTCATTGGTATATTCAGTACTTTATAGTAATCACTATAGGAGGCTGAAATGACTCTCACATCTCGATTTACCCTACCAACTGCTGCTTCTTCTTTTTTTTTATTAAAGTGGCTGTTGGTAAGTCTACACCATCATTGTCAATCAAACCGAACTTTCAAGTGGGTTAATGAAGTTCCACAGTTGTGTAATCAAAGTTAACCAAAAATATTCGCGCTATTCAGAAAGAAACTTTTATTAAATAATGGAGTACTTTAGCATCTGCTAACTGGTGTCACCTAGAGTGAGAAAGAAGAACCGATCGAATTGCCTGTTTGATACAACTGTGGATTAAAGGATTAAGACATTATATATCAAGCTGTAACGTGTGTGTACAATAGCTGTCAAACCGTACTCTTCCTTTCTGTGTTTGGGAGGGAGGGAGGCGGTGAAGGGAATTTGTAAACATGACCTATAAAAAGTTCGCATTGTACAGAAAGTTGGGAAGAATTTGAAATTTCTAAGTGCCGAGATACGCCTATCTTGTTTTTCACATCATGATCATAATCATTCTTTTTAAAAAACAAAACCAATAATTTATTAAGATTCGAAGATCTCATACAACATGTACATTGCCATACACCGTAAAAGGGAAACGGAAAAAAAAAATTATTTTTATTAAATATATATATTTATTTGATTGAAGATACGCATATATTTTTTTATCACATGATGATCATAATTATTCTTTTTAAAAATACAAAACCAATAATTTATTAAGATTCGAAGATATTATACTACATGTACATTGACATACACCGTAAAAGGAATAGTCGAAAAGTGACAAACCCTTTATTGGATGAATGTGTTTATTAAAAACTCATTATATGCTACGCCGTTTCCTTTGCTTAAACTGTGTGCGTGTTTGGTGTGGGTGGGTGCGTGTTTGTAAAGGGGAGGCTCCTGTGGAGGTGGTTGTTAAAGGGGGTTAGAGAAGAAAAAGTTTTCATTTTCAAGCCTACTAATTTGTTTAATTTGTTTGACATTTCTGTCTTCTTTAAAATACTAAAACGATTGTTAGCAGTGATTGATCAAAATTAATAATGGAGGGAACAGTTTAGAATCGACAGTCTTGATCAAGTTTTATCACATTTCAGCGTTACTAGATATCGGTGTGTGTTTGGTAAAGAAATGATTATGTAGGTAAAACTTTACTAAAAAAAGTTTAAAGGGTTTTTCCTGCTTGCGAACTATTCTCAACGCAGAAATAAACTTAGATAGAAACATGTTAATCACTCTAAAAACAATAGAGTTAAATTCCACTCTATTGGAGTGAATTCTCACTCTTTCTGAGAGTGTAGTGAGTGATCACTCCATGAAGAGTGAAATTCACTCTTTAAAAAGAGTGATAATATTCACTCCTTACAAGAGTGAGCTTTTCACTCTAAAAGAGTGGGCTTTGTCACTCTAAAATGAGTGAAAACCATTCGGAGTCAAGAGTGAAATTAACTCTAATGATATTTTACTGCTGCTTTTAAGGAATGGGATTTGTAACTCAATCGATTAGTCTCCATTTGCCTTAGCATATATTTATATCGAATGACCGAAAAATGATTGAAATTGATCACAGATATAATCCACCATTTCTATAAATTCCGAGTATTTGACTAATCCCTTTTACCATGACAAATCTGTCTGTCATTGTAGATATTTGGATATTAGCTATACCTGCAATCTCAAACTAACACCGTATTTTTTTTCTCTTTTTCTCATTTTTTTGCCCATTTATTTATTTGTATGTTTTATTCGTCGGATGATTATTGTAACTTTTACTTTTCTTGTTTCTGTTATTTGTATTTTATATATCTTACTTTATATTTGATATCTTGAAATGAATAGTGGATAGCAGAACTATGCCATGTGAACTGTAGGTAGGATCAACCAGGATAAGCTAAGCTTATCAAATGAATTCCACCTAACTAAAACAAGGTAAGATCTATTAACAGTTGGATGACGATATTCGAGAAATACTCATATACACAACAACATTTTTCTTGAAGGTTATTTCACGAGTCATTGGATTCAAATTTCAAGTCTTTCCGCTATTGGTTTATCTAGTTTTACCTCCAATGGAGTGGTTAAATTGACTAGATAAGGATGTCCGAGGCCAGTTTCCCCATCTGAATGTGTCATATTTAAAACTCCGTCTGAAATGGCGATTTAAATTCACAAATAGATCAGATATATACTGTTGAAAAGTGTCTTCTTTCCATAAAATTTGTTTCGAATTTCTCAAGAATATTTTCGAGGGAACGAAAAAAGAAAAACGTGCCTTGTTAGAAGTTGCCTGTATAGAAAGTTTTTAACCCAATCGGTAGATCGTACCATTTTTTGCTAGCTCGATTTTATTTTATTAAAATATGTGTAAAGTATGTGTGGGTGTGTGCGGGTGCGTGTATGTGTGTGTCTGTATGTATATATATATATATATAATATATATGAAGCCTATATATATATAACCTATATATATAGCCTATATATATTGCCTATAATACATATACAAAGCCTATATATATATATATTTATATATATATATTTATATATATATATATATATATATATATATATATATATATATATATAACATTAATACAGTAAATATTATATTATTTATTTGACGGCTATTTTGTTACCAATATGATTCCACTCTTGGGTTGCCCAATGACGTCACCAAGCTCCTTCATGTACTATCAATAATGTGATACATATATACGTCATCAATGACGTATAATCATCATCAATAATGCATCTGTAGAACTATGAACTATATAGTACATACTGTATTAAGTGCTACTATTCCTCGCAGGGTGTTTATTATTGGCTCTTTTGGTTTTTCTGTTGCCATTTCTTATCAATGATGTAAAGAATTCTCAAATTCGTATCTCAAAGACAGTCAGAATTCCCAATGTTCATTATTTATTAATGCAAACGTTACACATAGTACAGGCCGTTATACTTTAGTTGTAGATATTGTGACGAGGGTTTGATACTTGCACATACGGTGCACATGCATGTACCTTCGAGAACGATCAAATGTTGTAGAGTCACGTTAGCTGCTATATTTCACATCACACTCGACTGAATTTCAGACGTGGAAACAGATGGTATTCTCATAATGTTATAATTTTTTGTCCTCAATCACCCTTAAAATTGCTATCGATGATGACAGGACATTACATACGGCGTTGTTGTTGTTTTGTTTTTTTTAATGAAAAATTCCTTTAAATAAATCATAATGAAAATATTACGACAGGTCAGTACATCACATAGAGGTCTATGCATGATGATGATGATGATGATGATATATATATATATATATATATATATATATATATATATATATATATATATATATATATATATATATATATATATATAAATATATATATATATATATAAATATATATAAATGAAAATCGTAATGTTTTGGAAAATCAAGAACAGTGAAAAAGCTTTCAGCCTCCACTGGGATTCGAACCACGGGCCTTATATATATATATATATATATATATATATATATATATATATATATATATATATATATATATATATATATATATATATATATATATATATATATATATTATATATATATATATATATATATATATATATATATATATATATATATATATATATATATATATATACATCCTATTTTGTTAGGATGAAACGAAAAGCGCTATACTTGTGATAGTGTAGGCTACATGTGATATGTATAAACAGCATGTCGGTATAGCGATACGGTATATTTTCATATATTATTACCATATTTATATATTCATCATTATTCGATCGATTTTTTCGATTGTATGAGGACTTACGCTGACATCATTATAAGTATTGTTCACCAGCTTATTGAAGGCAACAGAAGACAGGATAGTGTCTTTCATCGGCATTGTACATTTTAGTAAATTCTGAATCGATATTCTGTTACCAGACATATTCATAAAAACCGATTTCAGAATTCACGGCCTTTTTTACTCACTAACATTTAAATATCGTCATGGCTTTTACAGTAAATATTGTCGTCTGCAGACAACGAAACAAAGTCGATGAGTGTGAAAACCATTATTTGTGGCATGAAACAAAAAATCACATTTTGATTAATATCAGTTAAAAACTCAATGTAAAACAAACATGATATGGAGCGACGTTCTCTTTTGATGATAAATCCGTTAACACACCAAATGTGAGACAAAAAGGAAAATAAATTCCACCCATCGATGGGTTTTTTTTTTACTATAAACATGAACACAACATAGGGGAGCATTTATAACACATGTAACTTCTCATACCGACGTATACGTAAAGTGCGTACGTACATAATGCACGAATTTAACCCAAACCTTCCAGTTAATCTTTGTTCAGTTACTACAAAAGAGTGCAAGATTATTGAGTATAATATATTCTTTATACCCCAGGCGTAACTCCATTAGGACATTCTCAAAGAGTTTGCGATAACATTCATGTCACACTCTCTCGTCTAACAAAATTACCTTCTTTTCCAACAAATCTGACAAGAATGTTGCCAAGTGACGTTCACATTTTAATTTCACATGGTGAGTGCTCACAAATGAAGCCGCAACGCGGTCTGTTAATTCCACCATAAAAAATTTAAAGGAATGTGCAGGCGTGTTAATAAAATCATCTACATGGAATCCATAGCTCGAATGATCGGTATAGTTGAAATTACTTGCTGTTACAAAAAGGCCTCAGGGGTGGGGTATGGAAAGCAGTTTGTTGAGAGCATATCATTAAAGGAACTAATAAATTGGGTATTTTGCTTTAATAGATTGAGGGACAAAATGTGGTCAAATCGAATGAAATGATGCAACGATTAAATCAGCTGACTGTTATTCTTCTCCTACAATAATTTAAAAAGTTTACGTTAATAACTACTTTCTTTAAAAGTCGCCCAGGAAAATACCTGGGCACGAAAACCAATTACCGAACGACTGATCCGCTCTCAACCCCAGTCCCCTTGCATCGGGACTGTGACTGCGTGATCATCGTCGGGTGTGCATCACCATTCCCCTCGAAAGGGAACAGATACTAAACATGATCTTAGCCAAAAGGCCGAGAAGCTAATGCTTTTCAGCTACACGCATTACTCTGTTGCCACGCAAGTTTCGTTCGGTATTGCAAACGCTACGCACATTTTCATATCGTCTGCCTCAATTTGCATTTGCTGTGAACTTAGGCCGTTCAGTTAGTCCAATTAACGCTATAGCATTAGCGAATATAGTCCATACATGCAAATGATGTAAACCATGGGTTCCCAACCGTTTCCAATGCATATGTGGACCACTACATGGATAATGGAGACACATTCACGGACCCTCGGACATACATAATGGGTATCGCCATGACCTCAGCATATCACTATACGATAGGCGCCAAAATGAGGGACCTGTTGATATTGCTGTGTCCGATATGACACGTTAAGGCGTGTACTCGATGACGTTGACAACTTACATAATTCGGTAAAAATGTTAGCAGATGTGTTCGCCTTCTCGAACTCCAATCTTTTCTTGTCGTTGGCCTCCTGTGGATCCCTTTTCCCTCAAGGACCCCCCCCCCCTCCTCTCCTAAATGTTTTAGCAGATATCTTGGGGTCCGACGGACTCCATGTTGAGGAAGATAGCTTTAAACATTTAATTATATCTATGGTATTCCTGTACCTGCATTTTAACCGTGTTGAATATAAGAGGCCTATTATTCCAAATACCCGCATATACCTGCAAGACTGTCAAGCCTCTTATCTTTTCTAGGAAACGTCCGACATATTTTCGTTATTACTTAATCGTTGTCATGGTTATAAAATACACATGTTAATTTTCATTTATAGAGCAAACTTAACGACACGAATAACTCATTAACGTTTTTTTTTTCTTTTTTTTTTTGTATGGAACAGCAATCTTCTATCACATTTTTAAAACGATTTTTGAACAAACAAACTTACAGCAACCTAACACATTCCTCCATGCAAACCCGTGGAGTTAAGTTAAATTTGATCATTTTGTCACCCGTCTCGTGTCTTTCAAGTTATTATCTATGTAAATTGAGTATCTACGAATAAGTCAAATTCGAGAGGATAAAAAGGCTTATATATACGGAAATGTCGAATATATTCACATTAACACAAAGTAAAGGACTTGATAATTCACAAAACAGCCCATATTAATGAGTCTATTCATTCAAATCCCAAATGTGAAAAATAAAAGTATCCTGTGGGTGATGTTTTGGCAGCAAATGTGTTGCGCCCCGGGGCAATTGATGAAATAAATGATACAAGCTAAATTTTTTAAGTGCTAAGAGATTAGAGGTTGCTAGCACATACTTTCAAAAATATTTTACTTTATTCTATAATAACACATGTAATGACTAGAGTTAACCCGTACCTCATTCCAGTGATGTCGATAGAAATCCTTCCTATATTCGTACCTGACGGTGTGTTGTATTTTTCGGTTATATATTGTGAATTATTATTTGTTGGTATATATATAGATATATATATATATATATATATATATATATATATATATACATATATATATATATGCACAGTTCTTCTTAAAAAGGATGGTTGATCACACCGAGAAGTAATACTGCTATCTGTAAGTGAACCGCATTAAAGAAAATACTGTTAGTGCAGGTTGCATTTTAACAACACGTATTTTATTGAGATATTTGCCAATAAAACATCGGAGGCACATAATTTAAACTGACTGCAAAAGCTGAGACAGTTTATAGCGCATGTTTAACAAAAGGAAAAGAGTCCACCCCTTAGAGGCACCTCAAGAGGATTATATTGACATTTTTAAAAGGAAAAAATATCAAATGATAACAAATAATATCCATTCTTTAAGTGATATCAATTAGAATGTTAGATGTACTCTTATTCCACATATGCAGGGAGATTACTATTTCAGGTGCCCCCCACTCCCCCCCCCACCCCTCGTAGCACTCAAAGATATACCGTGCTCTCAATATGAATCACCGCCAAGGTAGGACTGTTTTATAGTCTAGTTGATAGAGCTTGCATTGCTTAGGACATCGGTTCAATTTTATACGTGCAATATAGTTGTTTCTCTGCTCGACTTACAAGTTAGCTACGACGAAAAACTTTTTACTTTGAAAAACCAGTGCTGGATGCGTTCCACAATGCTAGTTCCAATTCGGTTAAATAAATGACATTGATTGGAATTCAAACAAAAAAATATGATGGGGTTTTTAAATTATCTCCTCCATCCTGTTCTAATGACGCAATATATAGATTTAAATCAATGAAGTTGTAATTAACCCATTAACCATGTGATAACCCAAAGTATCTTGGGAATTGCAATGATGACGTCACTTTAGCAATCCGTCCAAGTTATTTGTTGCTTTTCATCTTGTCTCAAAACAGATGAAACAACATTTCTTGACATGTAATAGTGAGTAATTGAAAGACATTTTAATAGATTTAAGATATTTATTTGAAACTCGCTGGCGCCGTTAGATACGTGTTGTTAGATTGTGTGTACATATGTGTGTATATAGTAATATGCATGCCCGTTCTTTACATCTTAATATTGTGTGGGCTTGTATTTACACAATGGTTTGTGGCTCGCTGTGGCTCCAGCAAATATGATATAACCTTTTAGTCCATTTATTAACATTTTAATGATTGATTGTTTACTGATTCCATTGAATCGTGAACTTCCGAGAAATTGTTCCTAAAGTGAATTAAAATAAAGTGTAATATGGGAACGGTATTTCAGTATACCCGTCAATAAAAGGAGAACCCGCCATGGCTTTAACCGCAATGACGTAACACAATCATATTGCCTTGCAGCTTATAGCTGGAATGCTGCAAAGAGTTTCTAATCCAACGGTTATGGATTGGGACGCATTCCAATATTATAGCCGATAATGCGTTTATATATATATATATATATATATATATATTTATATTAATATATATATATGTATATGTATATATATACATATATATATATATATATATATATATATATATATATATATATATATATATATATATATGAATCAGAATGATTCACCTTATAAGCCAACATATGCACAACATAATATAACAGCTGTACGTATATGTACCAGCACAATAGTTGATACCCTATAGGAAGAAAGTGCACATCACCGTAATATGATATCAATGGAATAATTAATGGTAGTCTAGCTATTGAAGTTAATTTGGCAAATATGTTAATATTAATATGAAAGAGAAAATCACACAGTTGTGGAAATTTGTAATTTTGTCCAGCTCTCTGTATTGTAGGAATGTATATACAATATGCGTCAGCATAGTGGACCTATCGTTGTTTATCAGCCACTATACCGTAACTATTCCAATTTTAACGTTACAGTTTGCGGATTAAATAAAAAATATAATAGCACGGCCGAAAGCAAAGGACAGAAAAACAATAAATCGATTGTAATTTTTTAAGAGTGTAATTTGTTTGAGGGCGATGCAAACCCTCCTGCTCCCTCTCCCCTCCCCCTAGAAGGGAAGAGGAAAAAAAGGGAGCGGGTATTCTTTTGTGACTATTCCTATTTGGCAATTGTGTTGTGTTCAACAGCGTAATTACGGTACACGCCAGGAGCTGTGGCGTCACTAGAATTTTTAGAGATGGGAAGGGGCAAGCAGATGGCAAGCAAACAAACGGTGCCCTGTGTAGTGCTTCTCATGTGTAAATTAAAGGGCGGATGGAGGGGGCACGGCCACCACAACCTCGCACCCGCATTTACAGGAAATATATATATATATATATATTTATATATATAGCATTGTATATATATATTTAGCATTGTATATATATATTTAGCATTGTATATATATATGTATATATACAATGCTATATATATATAATGCTATATATATATATATATAGCATTGTATATATATATATATAGCATTGTATACATATATATATATATATATATAAAGCATTTTATATATATATATATATATATATATATATACAATGCTATATATATATATATATACAGCATTTTATATATATATATATGTATATATATATATATATATATATATATATATACAATGCTATATATATATATATATAGCATTGTATATATATATTTAGCATTGTATATATATATTTAGCATTGTATATATATATTTAGCATTGTATATACATATGTATATATACAATGCTATATATATATAATGCTATATATATATATATATAGCATTGTATATATATATATATAGCATTGTATACATATATATATATATATATAAAGCATTTTATATATATATGTATATATATATATATATATATATATATATATATACAATGCTATATATATATATATATATATATATATATATAAAGCATTTTATATATATATATGTATATATATATATATATATATGTATACAATGCTATATATATATATATATATATATATATATATATATAGCATTGTATATATATATATATATATATATATATATATATATATATATATATATATATAAAGCATTTTATATATATATATATATGTATATATATATATATATATATATATATATAATAGATGGCGCTGTTGATTTTCCTTTTTTTCTCTCTCTCTCTCTCTTTTTTGGGGGGGAGGGGGGGGGGGGTTGTTTTTCGGATAACTACTTACTTTGATACCTGACGTTTGCGCTTACGTTTCAAATGTTGTGACTTGTTGAATCGGGGAGTTCAATAGCAACAAAGTGAAATTTGGATAAATCAGTTGAAAACAACGGGATTTCTAAACCTGTATAGTTAAAGGTCTATATATTACATATTTAATATATTACTTTGCTTCAGATCAGTTAGAGAGACTTAATTAGTCAAAGATAATCATTAACCCGTGCTCAAACAACCCTTTCGTTGCAATTTTGTTCTTGCTTTCGTTTACCAACATTTTGTAAACGTTAGATATAAACATTTACTAGTGACGGGGAGGAGAGAAAAAATGCCATGTCACTATATAATGAAAATCAATCGCAAATCCTTATTCTTAGGAATACCTTTCTATTTAAAGAAAAGAGAAAATGTAGGTAGCACACTAGCACGCACACCAGAAAAGAAGTTACCTTAATACAGAGTATGTAGCCAAGTAGTCCATGCTCAGTTATATTGTGCATTGAAATCAGCACATGTATGCTAAACAGAAATTAACATTTTTTTCAAAAGAAATTCATTCATTGTAACTTTTCATCGCACTATTCATATAAGTTATACATAAACGATTAAAATATATTAAAATTACATCATATTCACATCAATTTCGAGAACAACATATGAGAGACAGGTATTTTATTATTCATATTTTATATCTTAGCCTGCGGTTAGGATAAAAAAATCTTTGTAGCCTAATTAATCGTGATTTCCTAAATAGGCCTAAGCAGAATATTCTTTAGAATTGCTTCAAAGTTTTGATTAAAACAATACAAGTATTGCAACTTTCCATGCGTTAAGGAGCCAACGAGCGTCGTCAAGAACGAATTATTCATGAAAGTTTACAACTTCTGACGGAAAGGGTGAAAACAACTTTCTATGACTCTCTTCTTGAATAATTAAAAAGAGAATCAAAAATCATATCTTGATGAAGAATTCTGAAGGTTAGGTCACACCAAGCTTTCGATTCAATGCACTGCAGGTTAACTTGTAGTACTTTATCCTAAGATTGTGGACGTTCTTATAGGTTATGCTGTCCATAGTTACGATGTGATTTCATGCGCGTAGTCTTGATCATTCGACCTCTAGTAACCAAGATCACGTGACAGGAACTCGATCACACAGGGTGTATTTTTGTTGTTGTTATTATTATTTTATTATTATTATTATTATTATTCCCAGTTACAATAGATTCTTGTTGATCCTTGGAACGCATTCCGTTGTAAAATCCTAGATCCGACTTCTGGGTATAAATTTCGTTGCGCTGTAGGAAATTCTGCTAATTTTTATTAATTATCAGACTAGGAAATCAATTTATAAAAGTCCGATATTTACTGAATTGTTTAAATTAAAAGTTATAAAATGAAGGTCTGCTTTCTTTTCGCCATTTTTCCTCTTAACTCTTCTTCTGTTATTTTGTTATTGTGACTTGTGAAGGAAATGGAGTTCCCTTTTGTTATAACGTTAGGTAAACAAGCCTAACCTAAAATCCGACATTCTTTCTTTCTGTTTGTAGAACTATATGAGTTTGATGCATCGAATGTCAATTTAGCACATGTCAATCAATCAACCAATATTACCAGTCATAAAAGGAAACCAGAAGACATTATAAAATGCATATTATACAATACAAAGAACCGTTATCTTTAACGTTCTCAATAAATTCGAAACCTTTTAGCATATGTACCTTCTATCACTATACATACACACACACACACCCACATATATATATATATATATATATATATATATATATATATATATATATATATATATATATATATATATATATATATATATATATATATATATATATAGATGACCTAAATAAAGGTCTTTATCACTCAAGGCTGTACATGGTCACAGATAAATCAAAACAAGAAATGACTCGATCGTAACTCTTTTATTTTGTCATAACATTTTCTGGGAAACACATAAACTAAAAAAAAGACAAAATCACCACGTTTTGCTGTCGTGCTCCCACTAAGCAACCATTAATAATATTGTTAATCCAATATCACTTGAATGATTAATTTAGGTTATCAAAATGGTTGAAGGATAAAATGTGAGCTTTACTATATTGCTAGTATCATTAACTTAGCGATCGTTCATATCGTTCACCTTGGTCACCTATCACATTCTAACGCCGCCAAAAAAAAAAAAAAAAATAGGGGGGGATAAGAAGAAAAATCCAAGCAATTTCCGCCTTTTTTCCCACGAATCACGCTTTCATGCCACATTCGAACTTTTATAAATGTTATACTGTTATGTGCATGTCAAGATTCATCAAACGTTAAATTAAAATCGATCCAATATAAACTCGCTGGCACTTGACCAGATAATAACTTCCAAATGATTCGTAGATATTGCCCAGGTTGCATCATACGGTTATTGCAAATAGTTAAAATTGAAAACGGAGAAAAACAAATCATTCGTTTCTCCGCAATCGCGCTTGATAAAGATATCCATTTTTATAGTTAACTTCGTAGAGAATTCAGTTTAATCAGTGTTGTCAATGTTAAAGGTACAAAGTTCGTTGCAGTGATATGGATGGTGTTAAGTATATATCTATGTTAAATGACATCTAGCCATGCATGCGTGCGTGTAAAATATTGCAGGTATTAATCCCCCTTCCACTCTAATGATCATTTAGAACAAACCATCGGACTCTTAAATTATGTATATATCAAATTCAATATTTTAGGACATAAAGCAATATGTAGTTTACAGGATTTCAAAAATATTATTAGAAAGACCAGATAAGCATCTCGCCTTTGATGAGAAATTTCCTGTAATTCGACTATCCTCGAAATATACTTGTAATCCATCTTCAGTCGAGGAGAACATATTCAATCGGGGAATGTTTAACATTGCAGTTGGGGAATATTTAAATCTCCGCGGGCACATGACGCCCTACGTAGGGGATCCTTGTGTTTGGGCGGTAACCCCCCCCCCCCCCGCCTTTGAACCTAATAAATAATTCCAAAAGTATTAATAAGCATAAAACCTTGCGTTTAGACCTATTTATGGATCTAATTGATAGTCTAACAATGCCGCGAATGCACCCATTGACGTCTTTGTTTTCATTTTTGGTCTTGGGAGAGCACCCTGTAACCCCCCCCCCCCCTTTATTGCAGTCGGCTTGAACGACCCCACGGCCAAAGCCCTCCTTTATAACATCCTGTAACCAACTCCATAAATCCTCCGTAAAGGTTCACGGCCCTGCCGAAATTAGTTGGTGAAAAATTTGATCTTCCTCACCACTGTCGTATTACAATAGTTTACTCTCTCTTGCCTAAAAGCGTTGCGGGCAATACAAACAAACTTTCATAAGATAAGAACAAATTATCATAAAACGTTATATTGCACGAAGATAATATCGACAAGGAAAGTTTAAATTAAAAAAATTTACGATTTTTTCCCCCAAATTCTTCGTCGGTTTCTCTTACAATTTTCCATGGCAGTGTGAGGGATAAAAAGTGTGAAGTAACCTTACTAGAAATATACAATCCACCTGGTTTTGTTATATATTCATTGTTACAAGTCAAGATGTGGTTTGAGACATGTTATCCCTGGAATTCATAGTTACAAGTAAAGATGATAATGTCCCTGGGAGACGAAGCAGAAGAGCTCTTATCATTTCTTTTCATAATCCGAATGAGTTCTAATTCATAATGAAACAAATAACAAAACATACGTTGTTCTTTTCGATCAGGTGGGAGGAAGGGGGGGGATGCAAGGTAGAAATGGTGTTATTAGAGTAATATCTAAATAAAATTAGAATATTTCAGAGCTGAGATGAAGTCAAGTGTTTACAAACTTGAAAACCTGTCGTGAATTCCAATGGAATAACCCATGCAAGTAGATTAAAAGTATCTAAATGGAAAAATCCTTCGAGTGTTAGTCCAATATCAAATGGGTAATGACGTGATGTGCATCAGAGGAGAAGAGGAATGAATATTCTAAAATGTTTAGACCATTAAAAGTGTGTTATGGTACATTGGGCGATCATCTAATGCAGTAGGACTGGAACGTGTGATGTAAAGCTTCCCTGTAACTGAAAACCATTATGAAAGGTCAGGATTACAAATATATATAAATATTTATATATATATACATATATATATATATATATATATATATATATATATATATATATATATATATCCTAATCTAAAGGCCTAAACCTAACCCAATTTCTTCCATATCAATGAAATCAGTGGAGATACTTTATACAATATATGAATGAAAAGTCTTGTATTATTAACTAAAAGCATCAGTATTAAGAGAGGGAACACCGTACTAAATATTAATATGGATTAATTTTGATTAGCTTGCATACCTTACTTGGGTATTCGATACGTTTCAATGGCTTCAGTATCAAGATCACGGGAGAATATGGCGATAGGAATATCAGTGTAATGAAATTATAGTATGTAAACTTTAAAGCTGTATTTTGGGTTTAATTTTTGTAAACAAATTCTGTGGTGTCATACGCAAGTATCTAAGGGCATACTTTATAGCGCAAAGGATGAACTTATAGGCAGATAAATAGTTTTGATATACCATAGCCCAAGAAGAAAACAAATATTTGAGTGCTAATGATGTGTTTTATAGCTATTTTAGCTGTCGTACCCGTGATATTCGCTTTTAAAATATGCTCTATCCCCGGAATGCTCATTTAAGGCTAAAGCGCTGATGACGTTGGCTCCTCAATACGGGCCTAAATGTTAACTAAACGCAACTCCAAATGCAGCTTGAAACTATCAGGGACACTGCTTAAACAAGCATCATCGTGGGATATGGTGTGGTGTAGCTCCCCGCAACCATTAGTTCCCTGTTCAAATGCCCAGCCAGGACAGAGGAGGATTGCCACACATATTCCAGTATAACTGCTTCAAAAAGGTGCGCCACTGAGTACAAGGCGTCCAATTCGCCGAATGGTTGGGTTGTGGAAGGCGTCGACTTACCGGGAAGCAGAGTTAGCATATAGCATAAGCTGGCTCAGCTGACCGTGGAGAGATTGGGAGGGTAATTTTACATGACAAATGTTTGTATATAGACGTCACACATCAACTGAAAACTTTCAATCGTTTCCAAAGCCCCCCCCCCCACCCCACCCCACGCTCGTCCCGTACCTCTTTGACCCACCTCGTGTGGCATACAACCCATCCGGCAAAGAAACTTTTACATTTAAAATTTATCAGTGTTTGTCGTTACCATCCAAACAGATGATAAATTCTTACAATGTTATCACCTGTCGCCCTCCATTTCCCCTTAAATTCATATAAATTCATACAATTTTTTGGACGGTATTTGCAATGCTGGTCCTTTCTTCTAGCTAGTAAAGTGACACTAATTATACTTTCTATAATAGTGAAATCTACTTTAATAATTCACAGTAATTCTCGAGAAGTTTTGGCATATTCATATCTACCAGATGACGAAGCCATTTGTAATATCTTTCACGAGAGGATTTTCAGTCAATTGGTTATAGTTTTGTCATGGGGAAAGGACAATTATCGCCAAGCCGTGTAACAAGGTTAACGTGTATTAGCCAACTGACTTTCTGCTTTAATTTTTAGTCATTTCTTCGTAAATTGTTTGACTGGTGAGTCCTTTTTCGACGACGAAAATCTTTGAGAAAATTCCCTGTACGTTTGGAGGGTGTCAAATCAATTGTCCATGCTCGGGGGCTGTTTACGAAGATGGCTCAGTGGCTGTTTATAAAATGTCTGTTCATAACGACTGAATATTCGGGGGGAAAAGTGAAATTATAGAAATGGAAGAGAGAAGATCGTTCACGCTTCAATGAAAATGAAATTATTTATTCATTAACTTGATAAGAAGATTAAAAGTTTGTAGAGGTGCAGCGCAAGAAAATTGAAAATCAAAGTCGAAGTCGAACGTAAAAATGAATTAGATTCCAGATTCACCGTATTTGGTATGAAAGATGTCGTTCGTTGTCGTTGTCCCGAAACCAGTAAAAGGCCTTTACTCATATATAAATTTATGTAAAATTACTCCGTCTTTAGCTTTGGCTGAATAAGACTATAAATATATATATATATATATATATATATATATATATATATATTTATATATATATATATATATATATATATATATATATATATATATATATATATACGAAGTTTATTACCCCAAATGACATGAAGAGAGATGGCCACAGTACAGAGGTCAATGCCTATACAAGTAATCACCCACCCCACCCTCCCAACTCTTTGCAGAAAACTGAAAAATACACACTCAAAGAAATTTAGGTGAACGAAGTAAAGAGCAAAAGGAACCACAAAAACAAAAGGATAAGATAATTGGTAAAGTAATTGACGTCATGTTTTAAACTGTCACATAAAACATGGGATATGTTTATATTATCTTATATATTTGTTCGTTTCGTTCCAGGCTATCTAAACACCACTAAAGCACCACTATGCACACATATACCATTCACAAATGCGATTCAAACATAATTGGTTACCCCCTCAAACACCAACACTAACTCCAACTTTTTAGTTAGTTACTGACAATATAGTGCAAAACCGAAAATATTGTGTTAATGGGTTATGCTTTATTGTTGTATTAAAGTGGCCGAACCGATTGAAGCTTTTGCCTAATTTCATGGTTTCTCGTGCGATTCTTGTTGGAATAAAAAATAAGTAAATAAAATGATGTTTTCAGATACCTTATCATTCATTTAAAGGATTATTTTAGGCAGAATTTTAGACGTTCAGCTTAAAATATCCAGAACTTCTGGAATGCTCACTTAACGCCAGTTAATGACGTCGGCTCCTGAGTGCTCGCCTAAACGTTAATTATAATCCATTGATTTGTCAATACAAATAGCTCAAACAGAATATGTTCTTTCACCCAATATTAACTACAGAGCACCCTTAATAGGACAATTAGTAACACCGTTTGATCTTGAAGAATTTGTACTGTCTTGTCAAAGTGTTATTTGGCGCCTTAAAAGTATAAATGTTTTTACATCTATAGTTTTGTGTGTCGTCTGATTGACTAACCTAATGGCTATGCGTTTACACTAAGTAATCCAGCTGCTTTGAGTGATACGCCTCGGAATATCTAAAGGGTAATTTCCCAACAATTAAAAGTGGTTTAATAATACAACCTAGATTGATGGCCATGTGGTCCACATATGAAAATTTATTTGGTGCCTAAAGTCACCAGTAGTATATGTCGTGCTACTTCATAGCATTAAATTTGCTTGTACTAAGTGTAAGTCTACTAATGGTGCCTTCTAGAGCTACAAACAAGAGGTTTTCAAGAGAATTCGATTGGCTGCAATATTAAACTATAGATCTTTATTCAGACCATCGTACCCATACTATTTCTCTATTATACAGTTGCCTATAACCTAGACTATAAGCTACTGTAGCCTATACTCATCGGCTAATGTAGCCTATACTCATAGGCTAATGTAGCCTATACTCATAGGCTATACTATTCATAGGCCACTAAAACCTATACTCATAGGCTACTAAAGCCTATACTCATAGGCTACTAAAGCCTATGCTCATAAAGGCTACTCCGCTTTCGCGGGTTTCTACCACTGGCCTAGAGGTCAGTGGTTTCTACTCGCAATCTTCCAATGATGGTTTCTTTTATACGTTTATTGCAATTACGCCAGTGCTTTGGGGGCTTTTTGTGGGCTTTATACCTGCCAAAACAAACAAGAAGTTACCAAACGTGTTTTTGTCAGGAATCATGCTCGTTGGAACTAAGTCATATTCTGCCTATCTTATAATTATCTAATATCGTGGAGACTTACAATCAGAACTACTTTATTACCTAGCCTATATATATATATATATATATATATATTTGTAGAACCAGATAAACGAACAAAATAAAACGAAACAGTTGATGAAAGTCATAGTAATGTATATATAATATTATAATTCATATATATATATATATATATATATATATATATATATATATATATATGAATTATAATATTATAAATTATAATTCCCTAATATCACGGTTTGAGTGAAATGTCAGATATACCATTTGAGATCATTATCAGCTAAACACACTTTAGATTTATCGCTATAGTAACACCTGTTGAATGTCAACTTTCTATCAATTCTTTAAACATGTCGCTCTGGTTATTACGAAAATCGTAAACCATACGAACATTGCGGTTTAATATCATCTACGTTAGGAAATTGATTGTCAGTTAGATGGGCAGGAATAGATCTTGATCGAAAGTTAGCAATCTATCAGAAAATTAATCAGACTTTAATTAAATGAAAGCACTTAAGTTATCAAACAGTAACTATAACTAACTTGATGTTTATTGATCGCACCGTCCCAGGTGTACGTTTTTCATCTGTTCTTAATACTTTATATGGATAACGTATTTATATTCATATTGTGTGCATGTCTATACACACACACACACTCACCCACGCATATATATATATATATATATATATATATATATATATATATATATATAGATATAGATATAGGTATAGATATATGTGTCTGTATGTATATATATATATTTATATAAATGTGTGTGTGTACGTATGCATATATGTATATATAAATACCTAATTATTATGTGTTTATCATGTTTATACGTTTATAATTTCCTCCGTGATCCTATTTTAAACATTATGAAGGTAAATAAGGTAAACATGACAAATCAACACGAAAACTGTCACTGACAAACTTCATGCACGTTAAGCGTTTATATACAGATACATGTCAAAGACACGTTGCAATTGATTTGAATATGTCGGCAATAAAACAGTGACATTTTCAAAAAGCACGGAGTTTTTCGATCACTGAGATTTGAGATTTCAGTTCAGTATCGGATTTATTGACAGACTGAGGAGGTAATAGTCCAAATTTTCTGAGACCTAGAAACCTGTTCCGATTCAATCATCCCCTAACAATATTCCGAAATGGGTTACTAATTGAGACGAGATGCGATATTAAAGAAACCTATTAGCCACAACATGGACAACTTTTTTAGTATCTTTTGTTCGGTTTCGAATAACGACCCGTCTCTCTTTTATCCCACATACTAAGTGTGTTTGGGATTATACATTATACACATACATGCTTCCTGTTCACATCACATTACAACATATCATATCATATCATAACGTATCATATCATATCATATCATATCATATCATATTGTAGCGTTGCCGCCAAATTGTAGAAAGTTAAACGGAACTGTTCCACCGTAAATTGAGGAAACTTTCACAGAAAAGTTGACTGGTCAAAGAATAACATTGTAGCTCCAAAATAAGTCGCGAAACACAGCTATTAGAGTTGGCTTCTATTTATTAATGTAAGACACTGACTTGAAAGGCTAAATAACAACAAGGTAAACAAGAACTGACTGAATAAGTACTAACAGCTGACAACTAAAAACTAAACAACTGACCGAGTGACACAGACTAAATATGATAACTGCAGAGAACTGCTAGAGTAGCAAATTAAATGGTAGCTGACAACTTACAACTAAAAACTAAACAACTGACCGAGTGACACAGACTAAATATGATAACTGCAGAGAACTGCTAGAGTAGCAAATTAAATGGTAGCTGACAACTTACAACTAAAAACTAAACAACTGACCGAGTGACACAGACTAAATATGATAACTGCAGAGAACTACTAGAGTAGCAAATTAAATGGTAGCTGACAACTTACAACTGGCATCTGGCTACTGACTACATCCCTTTTTAAACAGAACCCATGCCCAGCTACTGACCACCAATCCTGATAAGCTAAGCCAGCAGTCTTCGCACCTTTTTACAAAAATAATATAAGCACATGCATACAATGAAACTTTCCCAGGACTAATAATAAGATAAGAGCGTGCAGTAATACTTTCCCAGGCTTTCAAATCAAGATAAGATACGCTTATAACACTTATTCTTATGACTTATTAGGTTTCTTAATTAACACTTACAGATTCTCAGGAGTACGGATTACAAAGACTACATAAGGCTCTTTCATTATAGTCATACATACTACAATGGGTGTAAACAAATTATATCATATCATATCATATCATATCATATTATATCATATCATATCATATCATATCATATCATATCATATTGTACCGGTGCTGTGACCGAGCGGATAAAGGCGGTGCCATTTGAAGCAATGTAGCCAATGAGGTTCGATACCCGGCCGGGTCATAGTAAGGTGGGGTTTTCATCCAAGAGCAATCTACGGTTTTCCCATCTGAAATGACTTTCTTAATTGAAAGGATTCCAAATTTGAGTTAAAATGTGGAATTGGAAGCCACCCCACGTGTAAGTTGAAATTCAACTGTGGTCGCTTAAAGCGTCGTAAAAAATATCTACTGATTATTATTATTATTATTATTATTATTATTATTATTATTATTATTATTATTATTATTATTATTATTATTATTATTATTATTATTATTATTATTATTATTATTATTATTATTATTACACAGCATATCTGCGAAATGTTGACAAGAATGTTTATTACTTACACCACGTAACGCCACGTAACAAATAATCGAATTATTTTGGATATGTCGATTACGTATCTCCGCTTGTCAACAAATTGAATACCCAAGCTGAACCTCTCCCATATTTGCAATATCCAGCTTCAATTTTACAGTCATTGGACTGACTTGCTATGACTGTTTACTCTATAACCTGTCCTTTCCGATGCATAAAAGCAACACAACTCGGAGTGCTATAGTAATTAAACTTGCATTCTGTCATCCACCACCCTACCTTTCATTAAAATTTGTCCCCTCAGACTGAGCGTGTTCAGGAGACCGAAATGTCTACCGACTTGGAGTTAGCTGACCTATATTTGTTGAAGATAGCAAGCAATTTTCAGCTCGCTATCCCAAGAGAGTGTTGATTGACTCTCTCTGTACTATCCCGTGGGGAACTGTCCCGTGGTCTTTCTAAATGCATTTGCCGGGCATTTGTATGATTTATAATAAAATCATGAAATTATCAAACGTTAAAGTCGGTTGAGTTCCACGTCAACGCCTAATTTCGTGTTCTAGTTTTCCAAGAAATTTGGAAGAGTGTGAAATATGATTCCCAAATGTGAGAAAATTATACCCTCGTTAAGGATTACAGGTTAAATATCAATATATGTTTATTAATATGGTTTCGTTTACAACAGATTTCGCTAAAAAGTTAAAAAGGATTGACAAAACAAAACTGCTTAGCCAAAATTCGAACAGCTTGAGTTCACTAGACTTTTAAAATTTACTCAAGAAATATAATAAGAAGTGCATGTTGCCCACCACTGTTATTCAAAGATATAAAACGAAATGAATTTGGAAAGGTTTTCGGCTAGGGAAGCAATGAAATTAAATCTTGTGAGCGGAGACTTCCCCCCCCCCCCCCCTTACTATCATTTATCCTAAACTCTCTGTTCTCATCTAACAAGATCTAACTGATTTTATCTGCAGTATAGAGAAGAGAATGAACTATCAGGAGTCATTAATGACCAGAGACAACTGATAAGTTTGTTGCAAATTCTGAAGTTATCATTTAACGACTTTCCGAAACTCGTTTCTCTACATCCAGAGAGTGCGATGTCACCTTCAGGGTGAAATTTCGTATGCAAAGTGAGGGCCGCAAAAATATAAGGGAAATTATATCTGACTCAACTCAAAAGAGGGGAGATATTTAATTTAAATTTTGATATGCGCTTAGTTAGTCCATCTATTACATTTAAATATCCTTACATACATGGGGTGTTACATACATGGGGTGTTATCTCTTGTTACATAGTATGCAAGGGGTACTGTAGCTTCTGACTGGCGCCCCCCCCCCCCTCCTCTTCCTCCCGCAAAGAAATGACTATATGGGGATCGCCACCAACTATAAGGGCTGGATACTTCAGTTGGCAGAGCACTGGGTTTGTAATTCAGAGCTCACTGGTTCGAATTCCATTTTGGCCATCAATTTCTGTGCTCTTTCATGTAAATATCACAACTAGACACTTATATTTAATCTCCCAAAATATTCAGCTTGTTTTGGGGGGTGGGGGTGGCTGGGGTGTTCCCCATTTGTCATAACGCATCGTTATAGGGTTCTGAACTTGTCCAAGCCTGGGTCGCAGAAAATTTGCGATTGGGTCTCAGTTTGCCCACTTTTGGTTTAGATCATTGAAACCCGTTATATGTCCGTGTAAATACGTAAAACCAAAACAGAAAAAAAAATTATTATTTCGATATAATATTAACAGACTCTTCAGAACAACAAAAATGTCAAGTTTATCAAATTAAATAAAATGTCAACTTTCCCAACGCGGTACATACTTCCTAGCTCTAACTTGTAAGGCAAATATTACACGCTATTGGTACCATGAAACACGACTATTAATGTTATAGAAGGATAAATTAAGCAAATGCGTCATTCTTTCTCCTTTTGGGGGAGGGGCGGGCGGGGTGGGGTGGGGTAGATATTATCATTTCATTTTCATCTGTATGAAACAAAACACCTTTGTTTCGAAATGATTAAAAGGGATTTTCAACCCATCCGATAATTACAGGTTACCAGAGAAACCTCACAATTTACAGTTCTTGCACGAAGACTCACTTAAAGAACCACTATACCTCAAGAGGGTGAAGTCTATATTTATGTTTATGTTTCCTGATTTTACAAATTGAGAATTGTCGTCGGTTTTGGTTTTCAAAGTGGTTCATGTTCTCTTTCATTGGAAACCCAACACTCTACTCTGATAAAATAAATTGCATCATGGAAAATAAGGCAGACTTTGGTAGAACTTCTCTCCATACATATTCAAAAGTCTGCAACTTTCGTAAGCCTCTCCTCTTTCTCACGGTGCCTCCGATCTGGCCACGGATTACATTGATCGAGTTAAAAGCTTTTATCTTTTGCATCTCAATAGTCACTCGGCTTCATTCCCTTTTGGCTTTGAAGAGGAATGACAAATTTACCGACTGATGAGTGTTGTAAGTTGTCCTCTGTGTCTAGTACTTTATTGAATCATTAAAATGTCATATACCATCACAGTCACATCACAGTCACATCACAGTCACATCACAGTCACATCAACTGTGACAGAAAGGAAACATATATATATATATATGTTCGTGGTTCGAATCCCGGTGGAGGCTGAAAGTTTTTTCACTGTTCTTGATTTTCCAACTCATTACGATTTTCATTTATATATATATATATATATATATATATAATCGAGTCCCGGTTCGAATCCCGGTGGAGGCAGGGAGTTTTTTCACTGTTCTAGATTTTCCAACTCACTAAGATTTCAATTATATATATATATATTCATTTGCCTTTGTCGTTTACCTCCATTTCATTAACAAAAGTCTGTTCAAAGTATCTCTTTCGAGATCCGGCTTTAGGATTCACAGATGATTTTGAGTTGGTTATCATCATGTTCGATCTCTAGAGTAAGGCAAATATATCACCAAAACAGAACTAGTATTGTTCGATACAGGTGACAAACGCCTACAGTGGAATTACGACCTGACCTCCCTTACCGGTTTCGAACATCTGGACATATAATCAGCGTCCATAGCCTAGTGGTTAGGGTGTCCGCGTACCAGGCTGTTAGTGTGGGGTTATGGTTTTCAAAGTAGTTCATGTTCTCTTTCATTGGAAACCCAACACTCAACTCTGATAAATTAAATTGCATCATGGAAAATAGCATCAATATTTCCAAAAAGCCGGGTACGAGTACAATTCCATGACAGCGAGTACTGCGAAGTCTGAGTTGGAGGGATACCAACAATTTAAGGAGGGACACCAATAAGTTAAAAAGGGGCACCAACAGTTTCTGCAGGCACAGCATTATTGTTTTTACAGGTTGTAACTTGTAAAGCTTTTGTACCCATTATGGTGACACAGTTGAGGGCATATAAGTCTGCACGGGGTCACCTTCCCTACCCAGCCCCCCCCCCCCCTCTTCTTGTACCTTTTTCTTCCTTTTCCTTATATAGATTGATTTAACAGCTGCCATGACAAATCTTCTTTCCAACAAGTGGTCTTTTCATTCATTTTTAATTTTAAATTATGCACAGAATTACACATTTCCCGTCGACTATAGGCCTATAAATCTCTAGTATACTATTTATTCGATGATAAAATTGTCCATGGGGAAACTAATTGTTCCACTATACATGGAATTTTAGAAAAAGACCTTGTAATTTGACACGATTACTAGAAACATTAATTTGATTGTTACCACAAATTATGCAGTTACTAACATCATTTCAAATCTGTTCAAGTCATATTAATATTAATATGATTGATAGAGAAAAACTTTGCCTCAAACTATCATCTTTGAAATATATAAGTGACTTACAAAGTTTTCTATTTTTCCGTTAGAATATTAACTTTTAGTTAGAGATTTTATTAACTTGAGACTTTTGCGAGCTTTACATGAAGAAGGCGTAGCAAGCATGTACAGTAGGCCCGTGATTTATCAAGTTCGTGCTGATGTCGACATTTTAAACCACTCTTTGAGAACTTATTCAACCGTTGTACAAAAAATAAGATAGTTTGTAATAGCAGTACCGTATCATCTTTTACGGTGATTGATTAATAAAGAAGAAAAAGCAAGGTCTGGGAATATATAAGAAGTCTAAATTACGTTAAGGTGATACATCGTGATATATCTTATATTAAATATTTATGTTTCTTTTTCGGATTACTTGGTATAAATGTCATACTTGTCTTATGGAAGATTATTACATACTCGTGTAAAAACTAAGAGCATAAAAAAAATCTGGAATTGGTGAGCAAATTTGTTTTGTACTTTAATTGACAGGAATTTTACAGGGATCAATATGAAATCACAACGTCATGACTAACAACCTAGTCAGTTTCAAGTAACTTCCATTATTGGATGTAAGTGGGGAAGGGCATTTAAGGTAGTATACGCCCATTAAAAGCCCCATTGACTTACACACTAAATCACAAAAGTGATGTGGTCTCTAGGTCTATACAGAAGGTTTCACTTGCTAAATTCTACCCATCACTGGATAGCTGACAAGTTGGCCTTTCATGGAACCATCAATCTTCCGTACCATGATTATGCTACGAGAGCCTGAAGTTTTCGTCACTTGTAAACAAACCTCTTTACTCAGTCGTAAACAATCTTCGTACGCTGCTCCAGGGAGGGCTAAACTGGTCTAAATTTGCCTCAATTGACCCCCTTTTTGCACCACATGTGATTCCATTCATGCTCTTTAACATCCAAGCCACATAAATGCACATCCTAATCGATAACATAGCAAAAAAAAAAGTTGTTCTCCTGCTCCTGATTGGCACTTTTCCTGAAGTAGGGCGGATTGATATAGACGCTAATAGGAGTATGCCACCTTAAGCCCATGTGTATGACGTCACAAGATACCATTAATAGAAATAGGTCGGTTCATCAGTAGGAAACGAAACAAATGGATGGTACAGTGGCTAATAAGGGACATGGTAAAATTGAAAAACAAATCCGTCGAATCTTCGAAATTGTGAGATTAGTAGTCGAAATGTTGTAGTTTTCTTAGACGTGAAAATTACACAATTTTGACGTCAGCATTTTTGAGGTCATAAATGTTGAAATTTCGATAAAAAAAATGAGATAAGGGCAACGATGAAACAGAAGTGTCTATAGTTGACAAATATGGTCAAAAATATGTGGAATCTTGTGTTTGCGAATACAAAAGTGCATCTTGGTTGCCATTAGTTCCGTCAGTTACAATATTTTCCTTTTGATCAATAATTTTATTGATCAGTAAAAATTTGGTTTCATCAAGTCTTCTTTTAACCCAAGCAACCAAACACCAAATTACTTCTCTACTGTGTTATATATGCATGTAATCTCATATATAAGGATATGTTGATACTTTATACTACCTATACTGGCTCTTAGGACTGTAACATGATATTTAAAACACAATCTCGAGAGATATAGAGAGAAATAGATGAGGGTGAGAGGTCATACAATTCTAATAGAAAGTATATATTGTAGAGGGGAGGGGAAATTTTACCTAGATTAGGATCACGCCTCATTTGATATGTTTTAAGATTCCAAAATCCCTCTAACCAATTTTTGACTAATAATACGATCGGAAATAACGAAAAAAAAAACCTCCAGGTAACTTCCCACGAGAGGACCAATAATGTGATTTAATCATATTAAGTTATAGTTTTCTCTTAAGCTTGAATTAATTAGCAGTTCTGCTTACCTATTTGGTGAATGTGAATATCACGTGACCAGGCTTCTCACGAAAGCGAGGATCATGAACGTGCTTATAATAGTATAATGAGGTAAATGAAACTAACACGGATTGCAAAGAATCAGAATTAAATACGAGTAAAAAGGCTTTTTTGTATTTAGTCTTTTTTATAATTTTTGTACCATATTGATCTTTGCAGGCACAATACTGAATGTGCATTTATTGAGAAGAGGAATACTAAGATAAAGAAAAACGTAAGAACGAGATCTTTAATCAAGTTCTACTTTTAGATTCAGTGCCAACATGGAACACAAAATCAACATCAGATTACGGAGTTTAAATGTATTCTACATTTTACCCCAAAGTTAGCTCAAATTTGCTAAATAGTTCCAACTATAGTTTTTTAACAAAGTATTGCGCGTATATGCCATCCCAAGGCAGTTATCACATCTCTATATCGGTGCAATGGTGTTATGTCAAGTATGCCAGATCATTATCAGGATAAAGAAGTAAAATTAGGCAAAAGTCGAAATTGTAACTAAAATTTGGAAGGGGCAGATGATATATGTGCGTGAGCACGGCTAGTGATTTTAATCTGACCCATTGACGTAAAAGACTTCGCTTACTATTTTTAAAGACTCGTATTATTTTTCAAGCTTGCATTTTTTGTTGACATTATACTACATTGTTTTTTGTTTTTAAAAACAATCGACTGTTGTAAGTAAGGTACATTAAGACATAATATATCACTTTTACTCCACAAAAAAATGGTAAGGGATTAACATGAAATTTAGCTGAAATAAACAAACAACATTCAAAATGTTTGCAATTTATACAAGCAAAATAACATTCCATAAAATTTGTGGGACATGAAAAAAGAGCATGTTGTATTGCAGGAAACAATGGAAAACAATTAATTGTATACTCTGTAATTGGAAGCGACCAAGTGATTCTAACCACACAGACTTCTTAGTCATAGCTTACAGTCATACGTATGGTACATAGCATCCACCCAGAATTGAAGTTAGTCACAGCAGTCATGCGAAGCGTATAATCCTAACCTCGGAATAAATTAAAAATTCATTAGCGTCTTCTCCGAATGCCTTTTCAATCACTAATTGACATTCTCTATTTTTCTTTCTTTTTTTTTTCATTTCGATGTCTTTGACGTCATACGATGTTACTTATAGACAAAGGTCACTGAGGTCAGGTAACAGCAGTCTGGTACGGTGGTGTATTAGTGACATCGTACAGAACAAATGCAAGGCATCATTATAAAGTATTACTTTTTTGGAGACTGCAACGATTGTTTTCTTCAATTAACTGATAATGATCCCCAAAATATACATCCATTGTCTATTCACACATTGTTCATTTAAAATACCACAAAATTAGGGTTTTTTCTTTTCTTTTGTCTTTATTGTTCTGACAGGAATCATATCGTTTTTTCACTCTCAAGACTTTTCAAAGATGAACAGTTTCATTTTATTTTTCTCTCTCTCTCGCTCTTTTCCCTTCTCTTCTTAAATATTAGTTTTATTTTTTGTTGTATATTCTTATCGCCAGTGACGAGCTTGTCTGATTCCTGGCTAAGATAAATGTTTTGATAACCTGTTATTAATGTAAAGGATTATTTACGTGTCAATGTTATTGCACCATTTGGGGGGTTCATGGAAAAGGATTCAAACATTTTTTTTCGCAAAACACAGTAAAAAGTTGTTGAAGGTATTACATTAAAAAAAATACTAAGGCAGTGTCGCAACAAAGGGGAGGATGCGCCCTTGTAGTGCTTCCTTTGCTGTCCTACCAACATCGATCGTCTCCGTCTTTTTATAACCCTCCCCCACCCCCCTCATACCACCACCCCCTCCCCCCCATTTACCTCCACCATCCCCGTCATACAGGCTAGATCCACAGTAAAGTACTTCTACCGCTTATTGGCGGTTGAAAACGTCACTGACTTTTTCATTGAAAATAATACTTAACTTTGAAGGAAAGATACCTGATAATAATTGAGCTAGACGATTCAAGCATACCTTTACTATTCTGCACCCTATCTTTCCCACGCAAGTCAAAATTTCATTTTCGATATCTAGTGAATTCACACTGACAAGCAACTCTGTTTCTGTAACTCGTTGGTTTTATTATTTTTTGCTTCTTTTCGATTTTGAACTTGATCCACTGAACCGTGACCTGATATCAATATAGATGAGAGATGCCCCCAGCATGAGGAAAAAGAAGTCAGTTGTAAACTAATTAATGTCAATTAAAATTCCACTGGCATCTTTTACCTTGCGACTTTCGTTTCGTTTAATTAATTATTATTGTTATTTTGATTTACAACATTATTATATCCATCATTCTTGTGCTACAATATATAACTTGACCTGAATAAAATGAGGTATCATATTCATAACAAAAGGAGGATAGGCTTGATTAATGATGGCAATTAATTTCAGAAAGTTTGACAAGATGGCTGTTCTTCCAGAACCATCCAACTGTTCACAATTTAATTTGAATAATGTTTTTTTCTCTTTTATCGTGAAAATGGGTTGTATACGTGTAAAGATTTAAGTGGTTTAGCTATTGCTTTTTCAGTCCTTTTTTATGTTAAGAAGTTAAAAAACACGTAGGCTATATCTAGTGAACACGTGACGCTATCACACCTACAATTCATGATTATTTACACCACCCTACCACCCCATTACCCCTTACCCCACCACGCCAATACCCCACCACCAGACACCACCCACCACCCCCTCCCCTCGCCTCTTGTCTCTCTTCTCCAGGGCAAAAGCCATATATCACCACGTTTAATAGCAAATTGAACGTCATGGAACCATTCTATCTCTAATGTATGTATACATTACAGGCTAAAGGCCATACGAAACGCTGGGAAATCTCAATAAAGTCCTCCCCTCCCCCCCCCCCCTTTCCACACCCCTCCCTACCCCCTCCAGTCAGTTCTACAAGAAGGAAAACGCCTACTGCAGCCACTATCGTTCATAAACGTTACATTACGATAGACAATCCGTTAATCTTTCAATCCAAACTGCGATTCAATCGTTTCTGATTTCACTTTGCGCCAATACTTTACAGATTTCAAAGTATATGCTCGATGATTTAATAAAACCCTTCATTCTTAACTTCAGCGCGCAAAGTTCTGACTTATATGTGCCTTGTTTGGCTTTTACTACATTTTTTTTATATCTTTCAACTTGAGTTACCCAACTATACCAACTTCATTAACCTATTTCATGCATGTCGCTTTGATTGGCAGTGAATGGTGTAGGCTTACCTACAGCCACTTTAATAAAGAAGTGCATATGTCATCATAAACCGAGATGTGTGAAACATTTGATCCCTTTCCACCCGTTAATGGAACGAAAGAAGACTACGGATGAAGACATCTGGCTTGAGGGCATAAAAAATATATCAGGGAAAAACTATCTAGAGTTAATAAGAAAACCAGAGAGCTAATCACAGCTGTCTTTCTCTGTACACCAAAGATCCTGTGTGCAACAAAAATACGAATAAGATCTCTCAATGCTAACTTTGTTCTAAAAACTTTTTCGTTTACCAAAAAAAAAGGGGAGAACAAAGTAAAAAATAGGCCGAGTGATTACTCAAAAGACCGCCTCAGGTGAGATTGTTAAACAGAATCAAAGAAATGAAGAATCGAGGAAGATGTGGATAAATTTTGATTCTTTTTCTCTGTACATTTCTACTTCAATTTGTATAAGTCAGGGAGTATAATATGAGAATAATGGCAACATTATTTAATATTTATAATCATCTACCAAGAAAAAAATATTACTTTTTGGAAAATACAGGTTGGTAAAACTTATATACGACATTTAAAGGTTAGTTTTGGTTCAAATTACTCTTCCGATTTATCAAACAAGAACCAAGTTTGTTATAACACCCCCCCCCCTCCCCTCCCCCCACTCACACACTTCATTCGTAATAATTACACCCCAAGGATAAAACATATTACCTCATTCAAATGTTTCGTTTCCTTTAGTGGCATTCTAAATTACTCTTTTCAATTTTGCACCAGAAAATCTCATCAAATTTTTGTGCTAAGATTATTATAAAGGAACGCAGTGAAAAGTAAAAAGAGTTGTCATAATAATGAAAATGTATACAAGATGTTTGTTAAAGTAAGTATTATCAATTTATTTCTACAGATTATTAACCTGCAATGAGCTGAGCAATCAAAATTCTAATTGAGATGCTGTTAACTCTATAAACTCGTTACAATTGATATAGGGAAGGCATCATTAAAACCAATCTTATAGAGAGAGAGTCATTGAATATAGCCTTATGTCATAAGATCTCACGCTATCTGAGTTTTAATTTGTTCAGCTAATTAGTCATCGACCTAAATGTTTCATCTTCGTTCTCGGTGGAACTACGGTAGCCCTGCATGCCATGTAATAGTTAGGTATACATATTGTACTTTACACAGTATATATTTAGTTATTGCATGATTGCATGCCATCCTGAGATACCGTACAATTGCGATGAAAAGCCTACAGTGGAATGACGACCTTCCTTACTGGTTTCGAACCTCTGGACATACAATCAGCGTCCATGACCTAGTTGGTTAGGGTGTCCCGGATATAATGAGGGAGTTCCTCGTTCGAATGCCGGTGGAGGCTGGAAGTTTTTCACTTTTCTGGATTTTCCAACTCATTACACTTTCAAATATACACATATATAAATATATAATATTTTTAACAACCCCTTCACTTCCCCTCGGAATCAATTTAACCAGGAATTTGTTATGAACTCATCCCTGATTGATCCAAAGTCAGTCTTCTTCATAGCCTCAGAGAAAGTTATGAAGATTGACAATTTAGTCTAAGAAACCGCTTAAAACCAATAATTGTATCATGTTATGCTACATTGAGTTTCATATCCAGTATTTGAATTTGTTGTAAAAATCACTTAGAGCAATATTTAAAACTTTAATTAAAAAAAAAAAATATTTAATTGACAATGTGAACGACCTGAAAACCAGCAATACGGAGAAGATATAGATGAAAGACAGAAAGAAAAAAATAATCATCAGTATCTAACCCCAACATTTTGATCCACTTTCAAAACGACTGTTATACAAGCCTAATATATGGCCTAAGTATAAAAAAACATAAATCTAGCACGAGGACACTTCAAATTCAACGGGAAAGAGAATAGACAGTCAGAATGTGTTGATTTCATGAGGGAAGAACAAAATGAAAGAAATCAGTCGGGATTAATAAATGGTGTCTACGTTTAGTCGTCAAGTTAAATCAACGACACGTAATACTCAAAACCATTTAAACTATGCCAGAATATATATATATATATATATATATATATATATATATCTCCAACGAATTTAATGTAATATTTACTGTTCCTCAACCTTTATTGTAACCTTCAATGTGTTTTGCCTTTCTGAGACATTGCACCGTCTAATTGAGCCCCACAACTCTACACCCCCTATGTCTGGAAAGAACATTGAAAACCAGAACTACTAGGGGCGGGCTTTGAAAAAAATTCTAGCACTATTTTAGCCTGCTAAAACAGACTGTGTTTTTGCTATTACCATGCAGACTGTGGTATGCTATTACCATGCAGACTGTATAATGCCATTACCATGCAGACTGTGGTATGCTATTACCATGCAGACTCTATTATGCTATTACCACCACAGGCTGTGGTATGCTATTACCATACAGGATGTGGTATGCTATTACCATACAGACTGTATGCTATTACCATGCAGACTCTATTATGCTATTATAATAGCATACCCTGCAGACTGTGGTATGCTATCACCATGCAGACTGTATTATGCTATCACCATGCAGACTGAATAATGCTATTACAATGCAGGCTGTGGTATGCTATTACCACGCAGACTGTGGTATGCTATCACCATACAGACTGTGGTATGCTATTACCATGCAGACTCTATTATGCTATTACCACCACAGGCTGTGGTATGCTATTACCATACAGGATGTGGTATGCTATTACCATACAGACTGTATTATGAAATTACCATGCAGACATTATGATATTACCATACAGGCTGTGGTATGCTATTATCATACAGGCTGTGATGACATGTTCAAAGGGACATGCAGCTTTAATGTGTGCCAGTTTGCAATCTCAGTTATACACGTAACGCACTTAACGCCAAAAAGCATGTAACAGTATAACCTATCAGAAAGGAAGAGCATGAAGTGTTTGAAACCTTCATTCTCGTTTCAGAGCAAGTGCTAATTCGTAACAATCTTTGACAAGTTTTAACTTCCGTCTAAAAATGCCATGAAATAAATTGATATTGTGACGCAAAACGTAATGGGAATTTATCTTATTGTATTATTGTAAAAGTGTATTGTTTGGGTACCATATACTGTAAGATATATGGTGAGGTTCTATAACGTTTGTTATTGTAGGTGTGTGGTAGAGTATGGTGAGGTATGTTGAGGCAAGGTGAAGTATATATGTTAAAGTATGATGAGGTAGCTTTCGATATTATACATTGAAATGCCGTACAAATGCCTCATCATATGATCCATTAGGATTAAACTCAACTCATTGCTTATAAAAGACAACCGACAGCTCATCAACTAATCAACAAGAGTGGGGGAAAACAGGAAAAAATAACTACTGACGGCAATGGAAATGTTTTCAATACAAATGTTTCATTTTTCAACGACAGCTGACGATGCAGCCTTCGGGTCGGTTTTGCTGTTTGTAGAATATTCTAAAGATATGATATCAGGTCATCGCAAAGCGTTTATCAACTAATTGATATGCGATGCAATCTTAATGGGAGTACTTCTTCGGTCAATGGTACAATTTGTAATAAGCTAGCGGGGACACTCATCAAGCTGTCTAAAGGACAGATATGTAACTTTTTCTTGATCTTATATGTAGATATAGAAATCCCAAGATTCATAATATTCGATCCAATTTTCAGATTAAGACTTCATCTGATATTAAACGTCATAATACAAAATCGATGCATATTACAGCTATAATTGAAGCAGAATGAATCTTAACTTTGATAAAATGAAATCTTAGAGATCCGCGTGTTATTAAAGATAACAGACACAGGCTAGGGACTTAGCAGAATCTCAATGTATTGTGAGATACTCGTAAGTTCTTCGTACACATACAAAGGGTTGAAGACTTTAGCAAGTTAAATAATTACGTCATTATGCAGCGCATTATACCTCTTACATGCTGATTGAATATTTATATTTATTTATTTATAACAACATTGAGTTTGAGTTTATTTCCACACAAATATAAATGACACAATGGTATAAATAAGCCTGTACATAATTAAACTGAAAACGAACAGTATCTTTAAAAAGCTCTTTATGCATGGTATATCAATTATTTTGCCAAACTCGTAAAGTATTACTCCAAATAATTTGCCGATTGATCACACCAAGCCATCGTGAAATAATTTATGCACCCAAAAATTTTGATTCAATTGTTAACATTTCAATTTCATAATCCCATGCACATTGTGAAATATTTGGGAAATTTGTTTTTACTTCAAGTTTCGAAACGAAGGTTAATTATATATACGAGCTAATGAACTATACATTAATGAGATATTAGTTAAGCAGATGGAATGGAAAGAATGGATCATAATTATTCCAACAGGTGCTTTCAAAAAATACAGAACATACATTCTTGATTTCATTAAGATGAAAATTCATATTTTGAGAGTCTCCATGTTCACGAACCTTTCGAGGAATGAATTAGGACTTCTCGTCACACATTCCGATTCTCATGACTTTATCAGTTAAAACTGGTAAAGGTGAGTACCCGTTAATCAGTTAAAACTGATGTGTGTTATAATTTATTAATATGCATGTGATACATTTATGACCAGATGCTATACTGAGAAGGACTACCAAACAGAAATATACTTAAATTCACAGTCTTAATCGTAATGATTGACTGGACTAACCAGACTACTCTAAACGTTTCGCCAATAATTTCGTCCACATTTTAACAGAACGTGAATAACACTTTTACTGCAAACCCTTAAAATCTGCAAATTTGAACCTCTTCACAAGATATACTCACTAGCCAAACACAGGGACAGTTGTTTAGACTCCTATCCAGTCATTAGTTGAAACAGCCTTTGAGTAATGAATTCTTCTGTTAGTAATTTTCCACTGTAATATTTGCTGACAGGTCTAACATGTGTTACGGTGTTATAACACATTTCAGTTTATACGGTACTGATTAACGGTTGTCTCGTATTCACAGTATACAAACTGATCAAGTCATTTACATTGTGTAGCCTCGTAGTGAATTCTATCAAATTAAGCTCTAATAGAGTGAAAAGCACTTACTCTTTATAGAGCTAAGTTGAAAAAGAAATCGCTCTTGGCAAAGAGTAAATATTCACTCGAATATAGATATTAGTCACTTTGGACACTTTCAAACAGTGAATTCTCACTCTTTGGAATTAAAAGTGCATTTTCTTTGAAAGAAAAATACTTACGAAACTAATGGTAATTTTTGTAAATGACCGTTCGTGTTGCTTGCATTAGTTTGAAATTGGGCAGAGGGTGGCTTCAGACATAATGTTGCTCAAAACAAGGTATACATAGGCCTATCGTGGACATATGCGTCACGCTTTGGCGCGCGAGCACTTTCTTCTACCTTACACTGATGTTTCCTTATGCAACTGCTACTTCGGTTGAGTACCGACATTTGTCTCCAGGGCCCCTCTTCCGAGAAATCCTGATTCCACCAATGTTATGTATTTCAATAGGATTGCTATCAACATACCTTAAAATTGAAACACGGACAAGTTATCAACAAGATACTTTAGGTTTTCATCTCGTCAGGTTTGTCTATATATTGAAGTAGAGATAGGAATTAAGTAATCTGTTTACGCAATATACATGTCCGACCATGATACTATAAGCCCTATCCTTAATAGACAAATAATTCTAGCAGAACGTGATGGTTATTAAATTATTCAGCGCGAGGTAAACTATCACTCTTCTAACACGTTAGCTGCCAGGGTAGTTCGTGATCTCGCATCCAGAAATTGTATACCTAAAACTTGCCATTATGCCTAGGAACTAACAAGTCAGTCAAAAACGGATGTTTTAGGATGTGAAGTCTGTTAAAAGTAAAAATAGAAAAACAGGAATATCGATAACCGATCAATATCTTGACCCTTTGTCTGTTTTTTGAATATTTTGTCTGTTTATGACGATTGATATTATTTGGATGCTGTATTTTTTGTTAATGGAAGCGTGTAAGTTATTTCAACGGGTGAGGATCCAGTTGGTGGTGGTGGTGGGGGTAGGAGGGGGTGGGGAGGGGTCGATGTGTGTACACACCCTTTTCAATCGCACACACAAAAATCGATAGTAGTTATTAACACAACCAAGTCTAAAATTCCATTACCTTCTCTCCGACAAGATGCCCACAGACCCCTTACATGGTATTCTACTTCAATCTGAGCGGATTGATTGGGAGGGGGTTGTGGCGTGGCGTGGCGTGGCGCGGCGGGGAATTGAGCGGGTTAGAGGGTTGCGGGATCAATTATTACAAACCTGTGGAATATGGGATAAATTTGAAAGTATTCTCATTTTTCACAATAAATATCAATATCAAAAGAATAAACAAACAGAGCGCACAGGAAACAAACAAATAAAAGAAACAACGGTTTAACAGTGATTATATCTGGACATCATCGCATCATATGAAAGTCTGGTGTTTTTAGAAAAAATAACTTTCGATATACTAGTAAACACTTAAATCAGTTAAAGAGAAGAACTCAAACTCTAACGGTACCATCTAGAATCCAGTATGATGTTTTAAATTGATATTATCTATCTGTAGATTTTCTTCACCAGCCACCCCTTGTATAAAGACGTTCAACGGAAATGTAGCCTACAGCCAAATTGGATATTCCATTAGTGATATTGAATGGCGCCCTCTCCAAAGTTTGACCGCCTTTGACCCTTCATTGTCTATTGCCTTCAGAGTCTGCAACACGTGAGGCTATAGCATTCGTATACACGCATATTAGTCTTACTGTATAATCTTTAAGAATTTTTGGGGACCTAGGAAGTCGGTTCCCCTCCCCCCCCCCCTCTTTACTTGGAGGTCACGGAAGGCAGAGTACAATAATTGCAAAAGACATAGTCCCCACTTAGTAAAAATTTGCTAATATCAGCCATGACTCGTGAATAAAGTTAAAGACGATACTCTAATTAATCCGAAAACGTTAAGACAATTTCGATGCAACCGCTCAGCAGTCGCAATCGCACAGTGACTGATGCTTATGAGAAGTTGCTTAATTAGGGCTGGATCAGTTACCTGATGAATATTAATGAGATAGTTTCGCAGACATCAAGTCCATCATATATACTGTAGCAACAAATAACTGTAGGCTGACGAATGTGACATACAGCAAGATATTACCAGTCTTTAATTATGACAGAGCTGGTATTGAAACAAACGTGACAGTACTGATAAAACATATAGTGACGTTGAAAATTTGCGTCGACGTAGACTTTTGCTAGTTTGGCTGGTTTGAAACAATCTGTAGGAGCTGTCTGTCTGTCTCTCTGTTTGTCTGTCTGTCTGTCAGTGAGGTTTTTTAGTTCAGTTGGATTAATATTTCGATACTCTTCGAAAACTAAATCCCAACGAAAATATTGTTCATTAGCTTGACTATACTCATTCTTTTCACATTTGAGTAATGTGAGAACAAAAGAAAACAGTGTCCGAGCCACAAAATATTGAGAACTGAATGGAATCTTACAATATAATTAGTCACTTAACGAACACTTGTCCGATTAATTACATACAACATTTTAAGGACGTCTATAGCCCGTGTTTAAGCCACACTCTATGCATTCCTCCGTTGAACACTGCGTGTACCTCTGTACAACATTTTCTTATACTCCGTTGTTGTATAGAAACCCGTATACCCTCATGAGATTTGCAAATTCTTATATCTTAGAGCAAAACGAGAAAGCAACGACTTGGTAATCTGGCTGATAGTTTGATTTTATCCCCTTGTATGACCCACTTGAGTTAAAATTATCTCGCTCTTTTCATAATGAAAGTTGGTATCCCTTGATATTTGGAGGTCCTCGCGCGACTTGTTTGATAGCCGTCACTTATCTTACGAAAGGATTTTAAAATTGACCTGAGTTTACAAGTTGAAGAGAGATTGAAAGAGAGAGAGAAAGGTTCATCCCCTGTAGACCTCTTGAAATGTCGAAAATATTTCATAACCTAGCCAATGAGAAATTTTCCTTGAGTTTTTTTTTCTCTCTCTTTTTTTTTTTAGTTTTGTTTTTGGCGTGGTTTGCTCTTTCATCAAATTTCTGGTTACCTTGGAGATTAAATCTCTAAAGAATACTTTGGATAGAAACAATTCATTCCAGTTGGGAGGGTATAGTAAGGGGATCAAGAATGAACAATTTTGTATTTTATTTTATTATTATTATTATTATTATTATATATATATATATATATATATATATATATATATATATATATATATATATATATATATTTTTTTTTTTTTTTTTTTTTTTTTTTTTTGTTGTAGATATTCAGTTACGTTGATCTGAATTTTCGTATATGGTCGATGTTACTATATGTCTATAATCGTACTGTCAGAGAAATCCTAATATCAAAATTAGGCAATCAATTATAAAACAAACACAACACAAACAAGACTGATGAATCGGAGGCTTGCTGGCCGGGTGAAAGTCTAAATAAAAGTAAAATATGATTTGAAGTTAGTCGGAGGACGCTTTTTGAGTAAATATCATCTTTTTCCAATCGACCCTGATTTTATTATGTAAGCTGTCGTAACGGAAAGGGAGAGACACAGCTTTGACAGCTGTATTTTTGCACTAAACTCTACATGGCCTTAATGTGCGTCATTCCGATCAAGGGCCCGCTCCTCCCCCCCCCCCCTCCTCGACCCCTTCACCTTCCCTCATTCTGATTGTTTTAATTGCTTTATGATGCACCGTTAGTGTGGTATAGTATCATTGCTTACTGATACTTGTCATCCAGTTCCCTACTGTACAGAAATCGGGGATCCCCATTGAAGATATATGCAGGCCTAACTAGAGGAGTGAGGGTCAGGGGTGACACCAACCGGGCCTGGGCTCAATTTAAGGACCCGGGGGTACTATGGGACAGACAATAATAAATGTCCATTTCCATAAGATAGTTACACCAAAAATGAAAACTGCAAGGGGTAGGGGAGGGGAAGGGGACGAAGGGGAAGTAGTGGTCACCGGGACTCCATTGGCTTTCGACGTGTATAGATGTATGAAATATTCGCACACAGCTGGATACCACTCAAACTATCATTTTATTACATTTCCATAGAAATAGTTCATTATTCCTTTCAGGTAGCTAACTTATCTTGAACATACTTGAGCGTTACAGATACCTCCCGGGCCGTAACTGCGAGGTGGGGGAGTGATGGGGGAGGGTGCATGGCGGCACGTTCACTTCACCAAAAAGTTCAGCCATCCATCCAAATAGCATATATGCCATAATACACGTACGAAATGTCGTACTCAAAATGGTTATTAACGCGGGGATTTAGTGGTAAGATCGCCAGCACTTGATAAGAAAGCAGTTACTAGGCAACGGGGTGCGCTCAAGTTGCGCTTGATTGCTAGCTTTCAGTCATCTTGCAACGAAAACATTCAAAATATGACTACATTTAATCAATTTTTATGTTAGCATTTCTTTCTTTCAAGGATCACTGAATTGAGATTAATGAGGTATAAGTTCAAATTAAAATAATAAATCTCTCAGATACTTCTAATAAGGCAGTGAACAAATGTGAACCCAAACGAACGCTGCATGAAGGTACGGCAATTTTCTGAACTTTCTGAAAAGAAATTTTAACAATTAAGGCAAATCAAGGAGCGTTTGTTTTTCTATTGGTTGGTGGGGATGGTTTAGGGATAGTGGGAGGAACTGTGTTTTTTTTCGGCTGTGGTTCAGGAACGCTAATGGGCAGCCATGACGGAGTTCCAAGAGGTGAAATCTGTTTGAAATCTGCAACATTTTCAGCTATTTCATGTTCTCGCGATTTCCAAGCATATAATACATGTCGGTACCATGACACCCCTCTCCCAACCCCCCCCCCCAACCCGAGCCTACGCTTCTGCCGTACTGAGATACATTGTCATGTAACCAAATTTTAAATTAACCGGGAAATACTGCTGCCTTTAAGTAATAAATTAATAATTCTAAGATTATGAAATTCTTACTTTTAATCTACGCGCAACCTAACATAGTTAACAGAAATTGGTAAAATTCTTATCTCCATGCTATTTTAGTTTATGTTTTTAAATTTTTCCCCTTAAAATCTTGACGTCGTTTTGTGTTTTTCGAGAAAGACTAGGATGGTAATGTCAACTTACAGTCGTTTCGCTTTTCTCATTTGCTGGGATTGCCAATTTATCACTGTCACAGAAATCTCTTCCAGGGTTTGTATTCAAATAATATTCTATGCTCCCTAGTACACACAGAGAAAATGAATTTCAGATGAAATTACACAGACAAATGCATATATAGATGTTGTCTACTATAGGTGTGATCGTTACCGTGTTAGTAAGAAACACGGTATATAAAACTACGCAATTACATATGAGTGTAGGCTGTGTGGTAATAGGCATATATAGGTTTAAGTAAACAGTTATGTGTGTGTGAAGTTAGAGAACAAGTTCGCACAGTCACGCAGTGCAGGCTGGTAGTACTATTCTGGTACATGGTTATAGTTATTAACACACGTGAGGTCATTGTACAGTACGGAAATGTACTTCATGCCACTTTTTAGGTTTTGTACAAGTATTAAAACAGAACTGCTTACATCCGGAAATATGATAAAAGGGTTCCAAAGCATGGTCACATTATCTTCAAATATTTACACATTTCTGTCATTATCCAATAGAGAAAGAAAATACAATCTTTTTCAAAAGAGGCACTTTGGGAACTTTTCAGCAATAAAATGTCAGCGTGTGAAAATGTCGACGAGGCAACACGAAGTGACATTTGATGAGGGTAATTTAGGCCATGTCACGACAAAGAGCAATCCAGGATCAGGTTTTTCCTTTTATGTGACTTAATTGTTTTGCCAGAAGATAAATTCAACAGTTACTCTCGTAAGAAGCAGAGATAGAGAGTTCTTCGAAACTGTCCATAAGATAAATTCTGTATAAACATCAGATATATATATATATATATATATATATATATATATATATATATATATATATATATATATATATATATATATATCTATATATATATATATATATATATATATATATATATATATATATATATATATATATATATATATATATATATATATATATATATATATATATAAAACGATTACTGTTAATGCACAAAACAAAAGTGTCCGGTCATCTACATCTTCAGAATCGGATATGAATTTTCATATTTGTAAAACATCCATCGGTTTATTTCACGGTAATCATGTCGTGAAAACAAAATGGGAGGATGCACTAAAACTTGATCATTTTGTATTTTACTTGTTCGATAAAAAGAAAGGGGTCTGAGAGAGGAATCGAATCGAGGAATCGAAGGAGATGAATCAATCAAACCTGTTGCTTTAACTCACGAGTTGCACGCACGAGTTACTTAGCAACTAATATCTTTCCAGGGGTTGGTGGTCATGCATATATCCAGCTAGTTATAATAGTTGCCGATAAAGAGTTTACGGAAAAGGGTGCCCCTTTATCCCTCTAAGACCACTATGAATTGAGACATCAATTCAAACAATTTATTCTTATTGACCATATTGTTTTAAAGTCTTATGATCATTACAGAAGTTTTCCTTTTCCGTACTTAGGTTAATTTTCAAAAGTGACTTGTGTCAAGTCGTTTTATCGTTAATGAGCGTTCAAAATCAAGCAGTTTATGATCAAATGTTACCAGAGACAGTCACATCTCGTTGCGCCAACAATTTAGTCCAATCAAAGTAGAAGGTCTACTTTAACCAGTCAATCTCAAACAACCAATCAGAAACATGCAATTACTTAAAGAAATAATAAAGTGAAACAGCCTTCTATTGTGACAGATGTAGTTACCCGTGGGCGAAAACTAAGCCTCAAAAACTACCGTAGAAAAGGTTCCGGGTATATTCGCTCTTAACAAAACTTAGTACGCAAAATGGGTACAGTAACTATGTATATATATATAAAACTATATATGTATGTATAAATGTACAAATTTCGAACCTTTCTGAAAGTGACTGAACTATAACTGCTCGAAGCCTATACTTGATATTGAATATATATAATTAAAACACCGTGACGTGATTATTAAACCATAAAGTGTAAGCAGCTTCTATAGCTATAGCTGGTACCGTTTATACCAATTTTCATTTCAATTAAATAATTTTATTCCACAAAAGAAGAAAAGCAAGTGCAAGGAACTACTTCTCGAAGTTTATGGCAGTCTGTAGTATTGTACAGTTTAAAGCATAACATACATGCAATATGAAATAACTGCCTATATAGGAGTAAACAATGTGTAGTATTGTACAGTATAAAATATATGAACCTAGCATTCGTGTAATATGAAATAACTGCCTAGCAGTAAAACGGTCTGTAGTATTGTATAAGCATAGCATACGTGTAATATGAAATCACTGCCTAGAAGTCAACGGTGTGTAGTATTGCGCAGTATAAAATATATAAGCATATAGCATACGTGTCATATGAACTAACTGCCTATGAGTAAAACGGTCTGTAGTATTGTATAAGCATAGCATACGTGTAATATGAAATCACTGCCTAGAAGTACACGGTATGTAGTATTGTGCACTATAAAATATATGAGTATAGCATACGTGTAATATGAAGTCACTGTCTAGGAGTAAATGGTATGTAGTATTGTATAAGCATAGCATACGTGTAATATGAAATCACTGCCTAGAAGTACACGGTATGTAGTATTGTGCAGTATAAAATATATAAGCATATAGCATACGTGTAATATGAAGTCACTGTCTAGGAGTAAATGGTATGTAGTATTGTATAAGCATAGCATACGTGTAATATGAAATCACTGCCTAGAAGCTAACGGTGTGTAGTATTGCGCAGTATAAAATATATAAGCATATAGCATACGTGTCATATGAAGTAACTGCCTAGGAGTAAAGTAAATAGTTTCATGGACAGTATTAGTAGTCTGGGCGATGACGTCATTAATTCTATTTTCAGGATTTCTGATACCATAAACGTGATGTTTAGCCTTGTTGTCTTTATCGATCCGTACACAGTGACGGTCATGGCAGTCTTATGAAGATCCCGTAAAGAAGTCACGATTTTGAAACCTACAGAGTCAGTGCTTGTGGCCTCTTGTTAACAATCGACCGTATAACATAATAAGTGGCTTCTTAAAAAGGGCTTTATTCAATTGAAACAGAATTTATAGCGCATTAAATATTTTGAGGAATGTATAGAGACACAGTAATTGTTTGTTAAGGAGGTATTGTTATTTCAATGAATATTTGCGTGTATGGGCAGTACTGACTTCTACACAGCTCAATCTAGAACAATAAGTGAGCTAATATATGCAAATTATTGTTTGTTTTTTTCTTTTTTTACTGTGTTGGAGTTTACATGGAATTGAACATGTATAATGTTCTCTAAGATCTATATTAATCATTGAAAGATCTTGCTAAGATTATTATTGTTATTATTATTATTATTAGTTTTTGGGTTGATTGGAAATTATTATTATTATGCAATCGTTGTTGAAAGTTAAAAAGTGTAAATTTCTCGTTATCATTTTGTCGTATATCTGTATGCCACGAGATGCACGCTTTTGGCACATGATCAGTTTTGAATCTGTCTGTGTTTTTTGTTCATTTAGTTATTTTAGTAACATCTGAATAATATCAATATTTTGTGAATAATTGATCCCCAGTTTAATTTTGCACCAGTAAACTTCCCAGGAGACATGTATACGGCTGTGAAACTTTATTTCAGTGTATACGGCTGTGTAAACAATAGCTTTTTTTATAGCCTAGCTCTCTTTAAACACATAGGCCTTCAAGTACTTCTTCCTTTGTCAATGTTCAACCTAAATGGAAGCCAATAATAACATTTAGTTAGAGAGAAGCACACATTTTCACGAGGGTTTCTTATTATAATACGGTTTAAATACGGTTCCCCATACACTTGTTGAAATGGATATTAAACTGGAGCGGTAGTGCTTGCAGGGGTTCATAACATTTGATAGTATCCAAGAGTGACTTGCCATTTCAAATTATAAACAAAGTTTTTAATTAGTAACTTTCTCCCAGAGTGATACTTGAAAAAAGACCGCTTAATTAGCAGTAACCAATATATGTATGTATATTTATATATGACGTCATTGCTTTGACGTCCCCTTAAGAAACCAGGATTTGTGAGTAGAATATGTTAATTTAAAAAAAAAAAATAGAGGTCGGACGTTTCGAAGTCTATAACGATACATATAGCCTTGTAACCACTCATGACGCATAGACATGACGAAGAAATTGGGATTTTTTGTTTAGTTATATTATTAGTTATCGCGTTATATTATTATGTATATAGCTGCATGCAAATAACTACGTATTTGTACACTTTTACACCCTGAACATTCAAAGCTCCAATTCAAGGCCAGATACATTCAATTATATCATATAGTTTCCCAACACAAAATAAACCAAGTGTGAACTAGATATTGAAGTTAATTGAATAAATCAACACAAGTTATAACCACGAACAGTTCTTATAATTATTATATTACTATTGTACACTTAAAGTAAAGTTACCACACCACCGTAACATGCAAACACTGAGACGTCTTTTTCCCTTGTAGCCTTTGATGGTAAGCGAACATTGACATTTTCAGTTGTAGAGTCTGGTCAGACTAAAAAACGAAAGCAGGTTCAATTTTATGTCGTCTTTTTATTTTTTATGATGACGAATACCAAACAGATGTAAAGTACGAAATTCTATATATACGGAATTATATATATATATATATATATATATATATATATATATATATATATATATATATATATATATAGCAGGAGGCTAGAGTTAGATGTCGGAGAGATCAAGTACTTACAGTGACGTGACTTGGACGTTCAAACGTTTACGTACTATTTGCATTAGGAACTCTAATAAAACGATAATGGATTTTATTTAATGAAGCAAGCATTGTTAAGGATATAACTTTTTAACTGACCTCACCTACCCACTTTATCAATAAATAAAAAAATAAAAAGCCCTGGGGCAAATCTTCTTTAAAACCCCTCTTTTTCCAAGAGAGTAGGTTTACAAGTCACGTTCCCTTTCTCACACTTCCTCTTTATGTGTTTATATTATAATGGGTTCGTATATATGGTTCTGTATAATTCATTGACAAAGCAATATCAATCGGGTTTTAATGGCATATGGGTTGTATTAGGGCGAATAATTGCCCATTTCTTTCCGAGATTCCTCACAATAGCATGAGGTTATCAGAGGTCATGTGATCACAATATATATATATATATATATATATATATATATATATATAAATATATATATATATATATATATATTTATATATATATATATATATATATATATATATATATATATATATATATATATATATATATATATATATATATGATGTATGTGACATCATGTTAGGATTGAATTAATAGTGTTTAATGTATAAGAGATTTTAGACTAGACTGGATAGAGAAATTGTTTCCAAGTTGAGTGGATTTGTTGAATTTTAACAAAGGGGTAATTACTTAAACTCAACTTTTAAGTTAACATCATTCATAAACTGAAGGTTGTCATAGTTCAATTGAGCTTGTAATCTGTAATGAAATATAGAATATCTTAAAATGATCGCAATTATATAGCTGATATGGCCTATAGGAGAGAGAGTCTCAAAATATTTTAAATACGCTCACCTTAATGTTTATTTACCAGTTAATTAATGGTTGTTCTTATCAGATTGCACCTGACTGATTTGAATTGAAAGTATTACGTAATAAACACATATATAATTATATATATATATATATATATATACATATATATATATATATATATATATATATATATATATATATATATATATATATATATATATATATATATATATATAGTTTGTTTTAAATCTTTCAAACAAAGCAGATGCATCTAGATCGTTTTACGACTTTTGAAATTCAATTTCAAAGTTCTTGTAGTAAGCGCCAACCCCTGTCTTATTAGTGATTTTACAGATATTAAACTCAGCTACATCTCTTCGCATACACTTTCATTTGTACCGCCTTCAAACCAAATGGTTTTACTAAAAGTCAGATCGTTTTACCCTTTACTGCTTTTGATTTTCGCGTTACATTGGTCATAACCCTTGTTTGAAAGGTACGAATAATTATCCAATAGAAAATCTCATTTGCGTTTCGTTCTCTGACACATTTACGAATCACAGGAGGCCTAATTGCAGTATTAATGACGTCATCACAGACCTTCTGAGAGCCTCCTAGCAGATGTAACAATTTCATCAGCTGACATTTATGGAAAGTTGAAAAACGAAAAAAGAAGAGATCAATTCCTGAGACTATAACTTCTTCTGTTCTCTCTTTTCTCCCTCTCTTCTCCTTATTTTTTTAATCATTATTTTCTTGCTGGCTGTCTTAATTTTGGTCTAGTCAAAGCCAATTTAGTCCGCTTTTTTTTTCAAATATTCTCAACCAATAGAAATGTGAGTTTTATACACATTCTTATGATTATTTTCCGCGAGCTTCATTGCATTCCGGTGTCGGCTATACACCTTCTATTTCTCCTATTTCTCTCTCTCTTTTCTTACATTTCTGTGAAATCATTTTCTATCTTTAAATCGATCAAGCGGAAACTATTTTAATAGAGGAGCAAATAAGAAGCTTTCTGGCACAAACAATACGGATCGTTCGTTTTTTTTTTCTTTTTTGTAAGTCGTGCAATAAAATACCCAAAACGAGCTGAGGAGAAGATTATGAATGCCGTTCTAATTTCTTATAATGTTTGCTCCAAATAACAACAATCTCATAAAATGCATCAACGCATCTGTTACCATTAAAAACCTGAATTATTGTTGAAAAAAAACTTAAAGATTGATTGCATGAGAATAAGCTGTTAATGGATAAGCATTATCACTGCTGTACGCAAAATCTTTCTGTTTGTTAACTTTTATCTCTCATTTTTCCAAAAGCTTGGGAATTGGTAATACGTGCCGACATAATTTTCATAAGAGCAATGGCATTTAACAAGATAACAACTGTAGGCAAATCCTTCTGAGAACTATTCTATGCTATATAAATATGAGAAATGTCTTAATGGCGCAAAAAACTTCATCCTTAATTTTGATTTATGATTTTTTTTTGACGTACACGCAAGAAGGTGTTCGAGCTCAAAGAGTATTACAACACTTCTTATTTAAAATTTGAAATAACTTCCGCTTCGGTTCTTATATGTACAGTGATGTTGGCGTGTATGTATACATATGCTACATATGTGTTGTATTATAATTGTTCGAAAAGTTACAGCCATTCTCGAAAGACTGAGCTAACCTGTATTACATATGCAGCACTTATTAAAGCAAATTAATATATTTTTTATTTTTTATTTTGCTGTGTATACTGTAAATGAAATTTCGTTCTTCTAATTCACTTTCGATATAAACTGTGACATTTTCACAAGTTATCAATATCTCAAAGCATTTGCTTGCAAGTTTCAATAGGATGCTTCTAATATCTTTATCCTTTCGTCAGTCAAACAAGTAGCTTCCTGGACTATCCATTTACGCAAGTGCAGCAGACTCCTTGACTATCCCTTTAAACAAGTGTAGCACACTCCTGGGCGCGTATTTTTTTTCCCAGGACGAACGTGGGCATCGGCCAATGAAATCCCTGGATTCCAAACATGTGACGCTTTTTCAAAAAACATGTTCTGAATCTTTTTTCCTAGTTTTGACCCCAGATTATGAACGACAATCCTGCAATTTCATAGAAACTGTATCCTTAACCCACTTTCTAAACCCTAACTCTGATTTCAAACGAATTTGTAAATTCCTGAAAAACCTGAAACCCACGTTCGTCCTGGAAAAAAAAAACGCCTCCTGGGCTATCCCTTTTAACAAATTTAGTTATTTGTCACTGTCACTTGGGTAGAGTTTACCATATGAGGGCGCTATCCTTTGGACTTTATATTTCTGTTACTATGCTTTCTTTCCGTTGGGCCTGATAGTCTCCATTTTAGCTCCCTTTCCCTTTCCCTTTCCCTTTCCGGCCCCCCCCCCCTCTCTCTCTCACTTGCCTACAAAATACTGCCTCAAATTCATTTCATCCATCATGAAATGACGTCAAAAATTTAGTCTGTTCGGTGTGTAATGATGGAATTAAAATGATGTCACTTTTTTGTCTTTATTTGTCTTTAACCTTAAGTTCAATTCAAGCCACCTCCGATATTACTGCAGACTCACGTTTGCCATCAGAGGCAGAATTTAAAGAACATTCCCCTTAGAATCTTATCCTATAGCCATGATTTCTGCGCTAGATTTGAGTAGAAAAATATTTAATGTGATGTCGCTTCTTCCTTAACGTTTGCCTGCAGGGGTCGTCGAGTTACATCACTTTTAATCTACGCCAGATCTTAAGAAGAAAATATCAAGTCGGTAGTTTTATTTCCAATCTGAAGATTTATGGGGAGACTGTCTCACTTATAAGCTGTAGGCCGGAGTCATCAAGTTTTCATTAACACTATGAAATTCAACCTTTTCGAACGCTTAAGGTTATTTCGTCGAAATTTCTTCTTTTTTCCCCCTTTTTTCCCTTTTTCTTATTTCTTTTCCTTTCATTTTGAGAATCTCAGATACGCAAGGGTCCTTACAAACTTCACGGTCTTTATCTGAAACAAAACAACAAAAAACCCTTCCTCATCATTACCTTTGACTTTACACTTTAAATGGGAAGGATGATAAAACCCTGAATCTTGTTCCAAATTAAATTACAAATTTGCCCAAACAAAGATCACCAGTATAGATGAAGATGTAGGGAGGTTTTACTACATTTCTGCCTCAGATTACAATTAAGTATAAAATACAGGAATATTTTGTGTATGTCTATGGAATACACGCAACTGTTAATGTACAGTTATATCTCTCTATGAGGTTTCACTATACATCCCGAACCTCGGATTACCAATTAAAGTAACATTCATTCGCGTGTATATTGCTATATATATAGCCAATATGGACATATCTTCCAATGATGGTCTCCTATACTTTCTACCTCGGATCACAAATTAGCACCCGATACACACAGATAACACAGTTACTAATGTAAATGTTAAAGTTTTGTACCAAAGTAAAAACCGCATCTTGCTATAAATCGGTAGCATGTGCTATTTAGGATTACAGTAAAAACTGAGGATATGTGTAATCCCAAACAAATCCAGTTTGATGCATTTGTTGGGATTACACATATCCTCAGTTCTTACTGTGAACCTATTAGCACATGCTACCGATTTATCATATTTATCAGCACCATCCAGTCTACATTGTGGTACAATTTTTTTTTAAAGAGATAGTTATACTGTAATTCTCTGTGTGAATCGGATGATTCATCTCACATTTCTGCCTATATAATGGTCAAAATGTGTTAGACTAGTCACATGCATTGACAAAGCTTAATAATACGTATATCACACGTGTGTTGCGATCACGTGTGCACGTATCACATATAATTATGCAAATTATCAAACCGTTATTAGGATATATCATTATGTTACGCCAACTATAGAGAACAGATAATGATATATTGGTTTGTATATATTCTGCAGCATTATAGCCTTTGTAAAGTGACATGAATATGTATAATATTGGATTGTTGAGAGGTACTCGCTATAATACGACATTAACAGTCCATTTATTTTTCTGTTTTTGTTTTTGTTTCAGCTATGTCATAATTTTCGAGAAGGGTTACCAGACAACTGACAAAGTACTTGGATCTGCTACTAGCAAACTTAAAGGTATAGAAAAAACAAACTTCACTGGAGCTAAAAACATACAAGTAGACGACATCTCACCATATAATAAAGTCTGGGACGTCACTGATTACGTCATACCGGCTCAGGTATGTAACATTTTCAAATGGTTATGAACTGCATAGTAACAACAACAAGAGCCAAACAATGGATGAGTTTATGTTCATGTTATTCTGTTTCTTTTTATTCGTTTCTTTTCTATTTTATCTTTCCCACAATGAAGAGTATAAATCTACTGCAGTGATTCCTATCGTTCTATAAGATTTCACATGTACGAAGTGTCAAGAAATGAAACAAAACCTTTATAGCATGACAACCAAAAAAAGCTAAGGATGGCTTCAATGTACTTGTGGTGTATGTACGCAGTTCAAATAATACCTATCTTTCTAACATTCTGTGCGAAATACGCACTCCAGATGCAAAGTAGTGCAAACCATTTATTGTCATTTTTTTGTTTGAAGTAATGGGCTTGAAGTGTCCTTTACATGGCTAAGTTATACGAAAAGTTTAGAATTTGATAGGCACACCATGGCATGGAAACAAGCACATAGCCATACAACGATACCTCAATGCGACTCATGCGCATATTGGTAAGGCTATCAAAGCAAAGTTGGATGGTATCTTTTATTGTTTTAAGAGATGGAATAAATCTCTCCTAAATTCTGATAAGCAAATTTTGTACTGATTTGTATAACTGTGTGTTACTTTGATCATATGATGTAATATCAACACATACATTGATACTATTTCAGCTAACGGTAAATATGTGATTAAAATTATTGATGACGTAATGGAATCATAGCAGTTTAATCCAATACAACATCAAAAACTGTGTCCCCAAAATTTAATGGAATTCATTAATGTGTTAGATGTTTTGATTGGCAAACCTTGAAGATTTTTTTTTTTTTTTTTTAGATTTTACCAATTTTGGTGTGATTTTGATATAAACACCTTTATCTCTAATTTTAACCACTCTGTTAGGTAAAACCAGAGTGGGGCGAAGTCAACCATGCTTCACGTCGAAACCAACAAAAAATGTTAAAATAATATTTATCTGTTTTATTGAGTGTCAATTCACGACAAAAATGATAAAAAATTGTTGCTTCAGATCTGAAGCAGTAATCATTGTAACTAAAGATGAATTGATAAAATATTAAACTGATGAAAGACGCTGACACCTTTCTAGAGAATGTCGAAACGTCATCTACTGGCTGAATGGAGAAATGTGAAATTTCGAAGAAATTGAAAAACGGTTGAACCCAAATAAAACGTCACCCTATACACACAGAGAACACAGTTACTATAGTGTGCATCTTAAAGCTTTGTAGCAAATTAAAAACTGGATCGTGTGCTATAAATCGGTAGCATGTGCTATTTAGGATAACAGTAAGAACTGAGGATATGTGTAATCCCAACAAATCCAGTTTGATACATTCTTTGGGGATTACACATAAACCTTAGTTCTTACTGTAAACCTAATAGCACATGCTACCGATTTATCATATTTATCAGCAGCACGATCCAGTATTTACTGTGATACAAAACTTTAATATAGATTGACAGTAGAGTTACTGTATAACCTCTGTGTGAATCGGCTGTAAACGTATACACAAAATAGAAAGTTGTCTTTTAGTAAGACATTTTTCAGTTGTCAGTATCCACCGACTCAGCAATTCATCAAATTTGGATTTTGTTTTTGTAAAAGCATATTTCAGAAATTTTATACTTTCCTTAGGGTTTTTGAAGTCTATATTAATATATAAGTGAACCGTTCGCATATTTTGAAGGCACATTTACATTCCCTGTGTTAAGTTCAGAATTTCAATGAAACATTTGCTTTCCAGAGATTTATTTTAGAAACGAACATACGTGGGATGTTTCCTTATACCTTTTTTTTCCAGACGTTACTGGTATGGTAAAACCTAATATTCTTAAATAAAATAAAAATGTTGATTACAGTATTAACATTTGTTTTCCAATTTCTACCAGGAAGATGTCAACGAAATATGAAATGCAACTCTGTTTATTTTCAACAGCTTTCCAAATGTTTTTTTTTTTAACACGTTGTATAACTTTAAAGCAAGTTACTATACAAAATATTACGTTATTTCCATATATCCATCTTAAGTTCTTTGTTGTTTGGTCCAAAGGAATTTAATTATTACATGGGAAGTTTGCTCAACTTGATAATCCAGAAACACTGACTGATCAAACTGGATATTATCTTAAAACTAAACTGGCATTGAACAATTAAAACTGCATTTGTAATGCTTGTTATATTGGTTTAATAATTTTGTTAATTTACACGTATTTAAAGCAGTTTTTGTCCTTTGGTGCTTTCACTGGGGAATGCCCAGTTCATTGAAGTATTTATAGTGCCGTTATACATAACGTGATACAAATTCAGGGTTATTGGTGGTTAAGACTGCACGCGGAGCTGCTGATGGTACGTAAACCATCTGTAATTCATATAGTCTCCACACTGAAATAACCTTGAACTTAAGTCATGCAATGTGTAACACCTAAGTTGGAAACTCCTATAGGGTCAGAGGTCAAATAATTGCATCGAGCCGTTGCACGCTATATCATTTTTATATGCACGTAAGTCTTCCTTGTGTTCGAGAGTGTTAAACATTTTTATTTTTCTGTTGCGTTGAATCCCGATTGGAATTAACAATTTCCGGTGACGATTGGAATTAACAAATAATTTTACTGTTTTATTATAAGCATATGTTGTGACAATGAACAGTTCCGAATCTACATCTTGGAACGGACTATGTTAAGTGAAATGGGAGTAAACGACCAAGGCAAATATATATATATATATATATATATATATATATATATATATATATATATATATATATATATATATATATATATATATATATATATAAATATATATATATATATATATATATACATATACATATATATATATATATATATATTTGCCTAGGTCTATATATATATATATATATATAAATATATAGATACATATAGATACACATAGATACATAGATATATATATAGACATAAATATAGACATATATAGATATATATAGACATATGTATATATCCAGAGAAGGTGATTTCATTTTTTATTCCAATACTCCGCGCTGTTAACTTCACGACATGTTTTTTTCCATGATGAACAATATATTTATGAAGATAAATGTACTGCTGTGTAATGATACACCATTACAAGCATGTGACGTCACTCCTTTGTCATACTTGCCCGTACGTTTTGATGGCTGTTCCACGTCTCCCTCTTTTATGTTTCATTCTATGGATAGCGGAAAGGGTAAAATTGTATTCCACCTAGAGTGCCCATTTATAATTTGTATTAACTTTTGTATACGTTGAAAACACACAAACAAAGTAAGACAATGTTTCTTTTGTTCTTCGACCATTGTTTTTGTTAATGAAGTTGTTCATTGCCTTGCCCCTTAGTTCTTTGTTTTTTCTCTCTCTTACGTGTATTTCCTTTGACATGTGTCTTTCTGAACTCTCTTCAAATACCATGCAAAATGACCTCGTGACCCGATACTTCCGGTAAATACTGACTTCTTTCGCATCCTCTTCTATCTTCTTCTTATCTTTTATTTTTTGCATCTTGCCAAGATCTTTCATCACTCCATATCATTTTGGCAGTAATAATTAATCATGCATGCGCAAGATATTTTTTTAAGTTTAATTTTATTTTTACAACGTTTAACGCCAAGAAAGAAACTATATATATAGCATAGATTGGTAAGCGTAGAACAACTTTTTTTATCAATTTATTTCATATATACATATACATTTACATATATCTATTTATATATATATATATATATATTATTTACACGTGTAAACGTATATCGTGGTTCAAACAGTTTAGTTATGAATTTTTTTCTACAAAATGTCATATAAAAACCATATAATTCACACGGCACCGCTGCACCGGTTCATACAGTATCGTTATGTATGTTATACATCGCTTTATACCGTACATATAGAGTTATGTATTCACTCTCCAACTTATACTAACAATGTCACCTTCAGTTAGTTTGTATTCTATACAAGTATACGTGAATCAGAAGGAATGTTATAGCTCAATCAACAATCGTCAACTAAACTGACACTGTATTTCACCGTTCCTCCATCCCTCCACAACCCAACCACCCTTCCCCTCCCACCCCCACCCCTCCTCCACCCCTCAACCTTCATGTATTTAACCGTATGAGTTATAACATTTCTGGATCCATCTGTTCAGACCGTACCATTTTTATCATTTCTGTAATTATATCAAAGGTTAGTAGCATTCCAGCTACAGCTTTGTTACCATATACAAGGTCACGATATTTAACATCACCCACAAACCATTCGTCTTATATCAGGAGTGGATCAAAGGAAGGGCCAAAAGGGCCCGGGTCCGCCCTCCTCATATAATATATTGGCCCTAAAAAAATATTGGTCTGTAAAAATCTAAAGTTTACTCAAAACAAGGTACATAGCGGAAGCACTTAGCAAGCTTTGTTTGTACGCATGCGTCGTTTATTTTTGACCGACGTAAAAGGTCTACTAAGGACCTATTATTTCGTCATATTGTCTTCATGATGTTGAATAAAAGTATCATTGTGTTCATCAATCTTATTCATCGAATTAAATATCTTGTTTGTTTTTGTCAGTTTGTTTGTTTTTTCTAAATTAAGAACATAGTTTGTGATTTGTTTTTCATCTTCTTTACACCAGCGAGTGTTCTCAGTTAGTTAATCATTAATACATAATTTATCATGAGCAGCTGCTCTGGCCTTAATTGATTAGTTTTGACTAAGGAGTGATGCAAAGTTTGTACCTTGCTGCTCTAGTAAGAAGATTCGATTTAATGAAATTACGTTTATTGAAATCTCTTTGGAAAGAGAGAGAGAGATATTTGGAATGTTAAGAGAGATACAGACTTCATATTCAGTTATTAAACTTCCCATTTAGCAACCAAGGATTGTCTTCGTTTTTTATCTTTATTACTTTGGGAATGTTAAATATCCAGTTATTTACTTTTAGTAAGATCGATAATGATGGACTTATCCAGATGAAGCGAAGAAGTTAACCTCAACATTTCTTAATCTCTATACAGTTTATTCATGCGCATGTCCAGGGACACACTTAATGAATATTCAGAATTACAGAATGAAGTACAGCCAGTTGGGGCAATTTCTTAATGCTAATACCTCTCTAAACTGTGCTCCAATATCATGCTTCAAAGCAGTGGTATTGACAGTACAAACAGTTCCTTACCTTGACATGATAGAAACATGATATTCATATATACTGCTCGTACTGACAATACGAGTGCTCTGAAGCAGGACATGACACTACAGTATAGAAAACATTGTCCCAACTGGTATTTAAATTATTATTTTAAATTATTTATTATTATTAAAGTATTTAAATAACTGTAAATACCTGTAAATAACTGTATTAAAATAACCAAAGATCATTTAGAAGTCTATATGTAAAAGAAAGAATAAATCTACAAGTAAACTTCGGAGTGAACATTTTTCGGCGGGTACAGTATACAGTCATTGATTCAACTGCCAGCAAAGTAAGAAATGACTCCAAGGTGTTGATTAAATGTGTCCTTTTAACGACTCTCTCTGTTACGGACACGTTTTTCGATCTATCTCGAGAGAAGAGGGGGAGGGGGGGGAGAGAGACCTGAAATAGTTAATGAGTCTAGTTAACGACAATAGTTAACGAGACCTGAAAGTTTGCGACAGACATTACGAAACGGTGGTAGCCTGCCATTGTGATTGTGGGGAATACATAGCCCAGCATATTATCTTGTTCAAGCCATCTACTTTGCGCATGCGCTTGAGTAAGGTTTCGAACAAGAAATGCAAAACGAGACAGGACAAGAAAATTTGTCCATGGTAAGTTTGTTTCATTCGCTCAATCGCTGCGAATGGTGTAACAAATGTTGGCAAAACAATTACATCGTTAATTATGGTTGTTTGATTCTTTAGTACGCTATTATTATAATGACAAAGACTACATGCTGAGAACGTATATTTGGGGAACGGAAAGGTGGCCTTAACTTTGACTGATAACTGCTTTAACCAATAACAAACCATGTCTTGGAATCGTGTATCCTGATTATGTAAATTAGTCTGCACCTTCGTCGTTGTAATCAACTATACGTAGGATGAAGAAAAAAAATCACTCATTGTAACATGTTTGAAATATTAATTTCCTCAGTAAGGTTAACGCTACCTAGGATATATTTCATATATCCTCATTATTCCCTCACAGTGCCTCACGGTCTCAAACACCCCTATAATACAGTATGTAATTATTATCATCAAGAATTGAAGAGAAATTAGAATTTAACATTTTGAATTAAACACTAAAGAACAAAGAAATAGATTTCAATATTCCATGCACGGGTGCCCTGGTAATCCTCTGGCATGTTTTGTGGTTAAAATGTACTGTTTTTACATAATTGAAATAATTTCATTGAAAATTGATATTTACTTATCCTAACACCTTTGCAATGAAACATTCATCAAACTCCAATAGATTGAAACAGAATTCTAAACAAAGAGAGTAACTTACTACACTAATCCCCAAAGAGAATACATGTATGATGATTGTACAACGTCACCCTTTATAAAAAAAAATCACCGCAGGAGATTATTATGTTGAACCAAATCATTAATTTCTGTAGTATCATGGGAATGTCAAGTTTTGAGGCACACCTTTCAGCAAAAGTTTTTGTGTATTTTGTCTCTTCTTGCTTTTATGCAATGTTTTGTTAATTATTTTGGAAGTTAAGCTATTGCCTTTATACAAACATAAACACATACTTTAGTAAAGGGTGCTTTCTCAGACAAATGAAATGTTGAATTTCCAATAAACGTAATTATACGAAGACGACTTTATGTATGTTTTCATATTGCACTCCACAGATTCCCAAATTTGACACTGAATCACGACGTATTCTGCTCATAACTAAAATTTTTTAACCACACCACCTTTCCCCACCCTACCCCTCCTCGACTCACCCTCCCCTCCCCTTACCTTCCCTCACCTCCCCTTCCATTTATTTACCTGAGTTAAGATGTTCCCGATACATCAGCTATAATGAATGGTTCTGTAGCAGCTTTCTATACTTAACTTATATATATATCTCTTAGTATGGTCTGGTAAGTGATGTGCGCATGTTACGCAACTTTCTATGATCCGATGTGCTTTCAGTAGTGTTGAAACGTGTGGGACGCCGTTTCGTTCATCTACACATAGCAACGAAAAGGTCAATCTTTGTTATTCTTAGGTGCAGCTTTTGATGACAGGACAGCCCCCAGAAGAACGTATGTGAAGGGAGGGAGATAGAGAGTATGGGGGAGGGAGGGGAGAGGGTGGGGGAGGGAGGGGGTGGGAGGAACCTTCGGAATCAAATTCAAACTGACCCAAAAGAATGTCGGGAAAATGTCCTTTCTAAAATGAAACAGAGGGACTTAATGCATTTCATGTCATCAAGTTCCATGTTTTTCCTTTGTCCATTTTTGTTGTCTTCTGCCTGAAAACAATTTTATTTACGCTTTGTCAAATGATTAATTGAACATCTAATGAGCTCTCTACAAACGAGTTTTACATATAATGTCTAGTAAAATTTCTCATGATCTCTTGAAAACAGCTACATCAGGTTACATGTATCCTCAAAATTTCTGCACTCTTACATCTATCACCATGATCACCAAAATGTGTATCAATAGTTTGCACGCTCAAGTTTTTAGGTTTGTTTTCAAAAGTATGTAACAATTCACTTTCTTTCGAAAGTACTTTGAAGGAAATAATTCTACGAATATGTTATCTCTCTCCTGAAGAAATGTAAATCTTGTCATTTCATTCTCAATGATTTTGAGCCACCACCCACTAGTTTATTAAAAACGGTACATTATTTGTAACAAACATTCATAAATGCCTAAACAAACTTTCTGTATACTGGACCAGTCTCGAATGCGATTCGAGACTGGTCGAGTGTATAGAGAGGAGAATTGCTTTAGGATCGAATTGTTAGACAAACACTGGTTTGTTGCCGTGGCAATCATGACGTCATAATTAAAAGAAATGAAGACATGCCATGAGTAAATGCAAATATGTTTATGGGCAAAGAAATTTTCCAAATTGCAAAGAACACTGTACAGTATATATAGCCTACTTTCAATCAGTTACAGCAGTTGTACTGTATATGTTTTCAGACACACAGAGTCTCAATACACACTGTACGTACTTCTTAAATCATCCAGCTAGATTCTTCGAGTAACATGAATGACTTAGGGATAAATTTTGAGCTTAATTTTGGGCTAGAGTCAATGTCAGCATCCTATCGAGGTGCTTCAACGAAGAACCGAAGCGTAAAGCGTCCAATGTTGACACTAGTAACAGTAGAAACCTTGTTGCTAAGCCTAACAATAACGTTAGCACTACTACTACTAGCAGTAACGACATTACTGACCAGGGACTAGGCCTAACGATCTTTCAGACTCGCAATAACACTGCGGTTACTACAAGAACACCTGTCGAACAATGGAGCTCGGAACCTCTTCAAAAACTGCTCATTCTCAGGCCCAGTAAACGTTTATTTGAACGGTTCATCTACCGACCAGGGATAGACGAGTTCTACTCAAAAGATTGTTAGCAACAAGCAACGTTGCTATCCTAACTGTGTTGTAGCGTTTACGGACTTTCCAGAACACACACAACTCAGCATCTGTTTATTGCGCAATTTGACCTGGTAGGTCAAAAAAAACGTTTTACAATGTTATCTTTAGAAATTTGTTCATCTGTACTTATTTAATTTGCATTTGCCTCCATTTTTTAGTGTTTGAATGGATTAAAGTACAAAAATTTAAGACCAAACGACACTGCTTCATTCGTATTTTTTCACTCTTAATGTTCGTCGGAAGAAAATGCTGTTTTACAATGAGGTTACTATTACGTCATTCTGGAAAAAGATCAAGGGAGGCATTAGGAGAATTAAATACAGATCAGCAAAAATTTGCGAAAAAATGCCGTTTTCTAACATTTGTGAGGGTCATTTATGAATGGGGATAAAAACGAGGGTACCCGGTCTTAAATTTGATTTGAGACCGATGATGACGTCATCGAGGAGGCTGAGCGGACCGAGGTGATAGCCGAGGTCCGCTGCCCTTCTCGATGACGTCATCTAAATAAAAGAGGGTGTTACTCTTACTCTTTCCTCTAAAGAGTTATATCTGTAAACACTTTTAAGTTTGCTTCTTTTTTTATTCTTGTTTTTACAATAATTTCTACTCGTTTAAATTAACCTATAAGTATATTGAAATTTCGATAGGGTATTAATCATCTTAACATATATTTGTCTAAACTTGATAGTAAGTTATTTGATTTCATGATTTCCAAATGTGGGTTAATACTGTCCCCCTAAGCTATACCAGCTAAATGAATTGACATTTATGACGAACATTCAAAGCCGATTAAAATTCAACTCTTTCCTTCGAGCTTGACCTAAATATGTTACTTTTTTTTTTAAACTATATTTGCTACTAATAGGATTAGACACTACGTGCAGCCATGCAATATATCTTCCGACAAGATTACGTCATTGGGATTACACTTTTACATATTAACTTGCTTATCCTACAACAAGTTAACTAAATATAATGTATTTATAGGCTTATAGGGGACCTTTTTTTTTATAAGTGTATCTATATTTCTGAGAAGGAAAAGTATGAGCCTAAACTTAAAGTTGTTTTCCCGAGTCAAATTAAACTAAAAGAAAACAGCGGATTTTTTATTTGTATATGGCTGTTACTTTAATTGAAGTACAGTGTCTTTCGGCAGCAAGATGTAGATTTTAAAACAAAGTAGATTAACTTATTAACATTAAGTGTTATTTCAATTTTGCCATAAATATGTTTTTTTTTTTACCGGTACATTCCTAGTAAAGAAATTCCCACATACCGTATACTATATATGTTCCTATATCAGAAGTGTGTAAAAATGTACTTTAATATGGATACCAATCTGCAGTCTTTACATAATTCGATATAGTTTATCTTCAAACGTTCTTCCGACGTCATATTGATACCTGTCACAAAATTCTATAGTTAAATTAATGTTATACGTCTGGCATATAGCCAGGCCTAACGAGATTGGACCATGCAGGGGGTTTACAGCCCCCCCCCCCTCCTCCCCGAGGCATGGAGTCAATAGAGGGGGACAATCACCAAAAGGACTACTTGAAGTTGACTTAAAACGATAAAACCGTATCGCTTAAAACTTTACAATACACTGTTCTGTTTGAATTAATACCAATATCTACAACAATACCACGAATATTAAGAGCGCTCAGTGTCCAGTGATACATGAGCACATGAGACAGGGGAACCCCCGTCCGTTCACCTACCTCAATCCCACTCACACACAGTTTTGGTCATTTGTGAAAACCACAATATGCATTATCTTCGTTCGATATTGAAACTAACTAAGTTTGCTCGAATTTACTCTTTATTACTATATTTTACGATTATTTGCCTATTTAACTTTAGCACTTTATTGCACTCTCAAAAAGTGAATTGCTCACTTTAGAAAACACCAAGAACGGAATTGATGCACACTGGCAGGTTTCAGGGATTCTATATATAGCATGTATGTATACACACGTACATCTGTCTTGGTATATTTCACGCACAACGTTTTACCTTCCGATCATTCCAAAGAGAAAGCAATATCACGGGGAACTTTTTGCTGGAAATATTGGTTATTAATATTGGTTATTAATATAATATATAATTATATTATATTTTTCACTGAGATTAATTTGTTTTCCTTCAAAAACGGAAGAACTTTTCTAATTTTCTATCTGTTTATTTCACTATACTTTTGCAAAGTTTATACTTGTTTGCAACACTAAACTTAAAAAAAATCTATATTTGGTAATTGGGTTTCGTTTTCCTTCCCTGTAAGAATAATTCAATCTTTGCATGAGATTTACATAATACGCGTATGCTGAAATTGGCAACCAAATGTTAACAATGAAATAACAGGCAAATGTCGTCGTTAATTTTCAGTATTTCAAGATGGCGTAAATTATTATTATTGTTATTAACCAGCATTTAGAACGCTATTCACACCCCAAAGAGTGTACCATAGCGTGTACAACTTAGCCCTAGTCATTGGTAACTTGTCACACCTACACACCAAAGTGTGCACAATTCAATCAATCTCTCCAGGGGTACTTCAGCGCATCACATATATCACGTGTCCCCGGAGGACTTCCCGTATAGGGTGCAGCCACAAACCGGCGCACGCAACTTTGTTTACAAGTTACCTCGCAAGTTCCCATTTATACACCTGAGTGAAGAGAGGCAATGGAGATAAAGTGCCTTGCCCAAGGACACAACGCAATAACGCAATAATCTGGCCAGGGCTCGAACCTGTAATCCTTAGATCACAAATCCACTGCCTAGCCACTTGACCACAGCGCCCTCAACATAATCACGCTTATAGTGATCATCTTTGAAGCAATAACTTGAAAGTCACTTTCAACATAAATTTCGATAAACTTTCACTGCTGGCGGTGTTTGCATTTTGGTTTTTTTTATCTTTGAGAATGAGTGAAACTACATTTAATCAAAATTTATGTGTTTACACTCTCATTTCGAACTGTGTTTATGTCTATGCCGGTAGGATTACCGTTGACGTCATATATGTATAAACCAGACGAAATGACAACAAATAGGATAGGGGTAGGAACATGTTTATGGAAAATAGTCATTAACTACATATGGTATCCAGAGAAGAGCGAGTGTCCTCCTAACCCCCTCCACCCACCCCCCCCCCCCGCCCTCTCCCGCCCACCTACCCCCTTACTGTAAAAACGAACCTTTGTGAGGAAACAATAAATTCGTGACCTTAGACGGAAACAGCTATACTACTACTAATACTGCCTAGTTCAAAATTAAGACATTGCAAACAGAAAATAATGCTAGCGCAGAAAACATGACTACATTATCTTTATATATATATATATATATATATATATATATATATATATATATATATATATATATATATATATATATATATATATATATATATATATATATATATATATATATTATTATATTTAAACATTTGTATTCTAAATCTCTGGTTTTCTCTTTCGATGCATCGTTCCGTTGACATTTTGCCATCAAAGGCCGGAACTTCACATGACAAAATTTGAAATAAAAAACAATTGTGGCTGGAGTGAGCCTCTTTTTCATTTCGAGAAGACATATATCTTCTTTTGTGTTCTTTTGTTTCTTGAAACGATGAAGAGATGTGAAGAATTACAACTAATAACATTCCCAAAGGATACATGAATGTTAGTTAACTGTAACAGTTTTGCTGTGGGTTTGATTACTTCTTTCCCATCGGGAATGAAGTTCAATACAATAATTATTTTTACTTTATATTATGTTTTTTATTTTGTTGACGGAAACTGAAAATATCTTTGTCTAGATTGTTTTACTTCTAACCTTCTAGTCAGGGTTTAATATCGTGGACTGATGTGACGTCACAGGTTAAGAGGTCATCCATATGCGTTGGTCAGTATTGATGGATTTTTCCATAAAGATTGTACAGTCTCATTTTACACGTAGAATAATGTTTCGCGGAACTGGGCATTTCGATATGATTAAACAACATTTGCTAGGCCCAAAAAAAATTGTATGCAGAACAGGTGACCTTATTTGACTTTAAGTCGGCAAAAAAAAGATTTCTCATTTTCTCCCTCGTTTAGATTGATTGATGAACTTTGCTTTTCTACTTAATTTTATAAACCTATAGATGACAAGCACGTTGAGTTACGTAAGTGAATGCAAAAGGTTTGTAGGAAGGTTGTGGTGGGGGTGATGCTGGGGGTATTCTGGTCTAATCATAGGCACCATTGTGTTATTGCTGTGACGTCGAAGAACCTGAGAAGCAGCTACTCATTCAAACGCATATATATATATGTGTTTTGTTTTCTTATTTATGTAATTTAAGGGATTATATTTGACGACGTCTAAAGCCTAATAGACCAGTAGTTTATCTTTAGAATGTCCCTTTAATGTTGTATAGTTTTTTTGTAAGAGAATCATATATACCATCTTTACAAAGTCACAGTAAATGTCCCAAAAAATAACTCAAACTTTGTCTTATCAGCATGTGAAATATTGGACTTCTGCTTAGCTTATCCATATCTTTTCTTTGTTTCTAGGTGTTTATATAAATAAGGGGTTAATCAACGGTCTAGCGTGCGTTACTCACAGGATTAGTGCACGATCGGGGGATAATGCAAGCGATGCACGAGGGCGGAGCCCGAGTGCATCCAGCGATAGCATTACCACCCGGAGTGCATTAATCATGTGAGTATAACGCACGCTAGACCGTTGATTAACCCCGTTCATTCATACACTACCATTTGTGTGGGGTAAAAATCATAAAACAAAACATTTTTGGTTACATATAACCAAAGATTTATTAAAGTGATGCCCCGTAATTTTACCGTGCGTTACTCACAGGATTAACCACGGTCAGCTGACCTGAATGGACCAATAGGATTTAGGAATCTTTACTAAGTATGAATCAACACTTGTTTACATTCAAACAACCATATCTATAGAGTTAGGACTATAGGACATGGAGATAAGGCTTCAAATAGCATCGTAGATTTCTCTATCTCTCTCCACCTCTTTCTCTGTCTGTATCTCCTTAAGATAAATTGATGAAGTTTGCATCTTGTATTAACCGTCTTTGAGAAAGGTCTTAGACCTTCGGCGATGACAATGACTTTAAAGCAAACAATTCTGTGAATGTTTACAATCAAACTTGAAAAATCCACAAAGCCGCGGATGTTTGTAACATAAAATTTTACTTTCAACTTTAGATTAAAGAAAAACACTTTGCAAATAATGATTTCAACTTTGTTTAAATTAAACAGTTAATGAAAAATGTTCACGCTTTAACAGTAAGTTGACCGAAAAGCCACTCTCCGGGGTTATTTGCCATTTTGTCGAAATTTAACGGAAATAATACTGAAAATAAAAATGCATTTTGATTAAACTAAAACACATGTCACTCCTAGAATATTCCACCCTTTGGGCAGAGGTCGTTGAAAGTCGTATAGGGCCCTGGAGATGAATATGTTACTATTTTCTCGAAAACTCTGTTACCAAACAAAAGACATTGTATAATAAATGAAGAAATCCCTTCAAAATATGCATATTCATAGCTCGATTATGTCATATTAAGACTTACAATCCTGTTTGAGAATGAAACATTCAAACCTGTGATATATCCCAAATGGAATGAGATGTTTCTTAGATCCATGACACCGTGACACCGTGATACGGTGATAGGGATAACTTGTGTTGGTCTCTCGTACGAATTCTCACTCAATAAATGGTATTAAAAACGCCTCTTAGCTGGTCTTCATTCGTGCCCCTTCGTCATTTGAAATATACCCTCTTGTTAATTCTTGACTTATCAGCTTAAAACTGTCAACTTTTGTAATATTTTGTTGGTATTTCTTGACGGATATTCATGAAACTAACAAGACATTCACATGGTGCTTTTACGTTCTTTGTATACATTACGTAGTCCCCCACCCCCCGCTTCCCCCACCCCTCCCCCCGCTTCCTCCACTCCCACCCCTCCTCCGCGCTGTACTTTCTTGTTCAATTCTTTCATAAGTTGGTTTCCAATGGCGTCTTAGAATCTATATCGCCCCTACTAATCGCCGATGCTTTCGAAAGAAAAAAATACGGGAAGATACGTTCCCGCTGACGTTACACGACTCGTAGAGGAGCGGGGGCGGGGGGTGGGGTTAAAAAATATATAAAAGTTACGCTGAAAAGACAAAATAAAAGAGGTAAAGGCTTTCAAGCCCAGCATTTCCCACTTTAAACCTTCCACAAATTTAACCTTTCGTTTTTATACAGAACGATTTGTTTCAAATGGAGAAGTTGGCGTTTTGATGGCAAAACTCTTGGCCGAAAGTATTCTGTTCTGAATTTGAATTTTGAAGGTTCAAATTATATATATATATATATATATATATATATATATATATATATATATATATATATATATATATATATATATATATATATATATATAAATGAAAATCGTAATGAGTTGGAAAATCAAGAACAGTGAACAAACTTCCAGCCTCCACCGGGATTCGAACCCGGGCCTTCCGCTCTGTACGCGGACACCCTAACCACTAGGCTATGGACGCTGATTGTATGTCCAGAGGTTCCAAACCGGTAAGGAAGGTCGTAATTCCACTGTAGGCGTTTGTCACCTGTATCGAACTTCTGTTTTTGGTGACATATTTTGCCTTACTCTAGAGATCAAACATGATGCTAATCAACTCGAAATCATTTGTGATTCTTAAAGCCGGATCTATATATATACATAAATACAGCATGCATAATTGTGAATAGAAGTGTTCTAAGAAACCTCGGAGAAACATACCCTGCAAAGACAGAAGGAGAGTAGAAACAGCAAACAACAAAATGTTTGTATCTCTGTGTACACACTTAACTGAACGAATACTCACGATAAAAATGGAGAGGGTTAATCAGCCAACACTATAAGCCTACAGCTTAGTCGGGATAAGTTCTATGTATTAAGAAGATATGGAACTGAGTAATGGAAGCTTTATCATGTTTTCCCCTCAACTGTCGCTCTCCTCGTATACAGGTGGAGAGAGGTGGAGAGTGAATGTGTGCCTCACCTGTAGATCAGCTGAATGTCTTCAGTGTGCTGAAGGTCTTATATAGTTGGAATTCGCAGAACGGATTCGGACGGATATCTGGTAGAGTTGTGACGATAATGCGCGTGTCAATGTGTGCGCGCGTATGTGTTTGCGAATATAAAGTATATGAGTTTCTACGTGGTGTGTCATTGTAAAAACTCGTCACTTATGAAGTGATATAGTAGCGGTACAGCGATGGAAGCCCCCCCAACCCCCCACCCCCCACCCCCAACCCCAACGCCCAAAACCTACTCCCATCACTACCTCTCCCTATAGGGCAAACGTAAATGGATTTAATATTACAATAACTATCCTATACACTGTAAAGAACAAGATAATTTAAAATGGTTGACGAGCGGAGATATGTTGTTAGACCGTTACAATCCGTTGCTAACATTCCAGGTTGTATGTCTAAATATGTCTAACATTTTTATATTTTTGAGAAATGACCCTTTGAATTACCGAGGTTCATGGGTTACAGTGACTAGACTATGATATAATCTAATAAACAGATTACTACGTCGGTTCCTCCGATGCTATACACATAGCTCAATGAGACTTTTTTTCAATAATATTTTAAGAATTTGTCAAGGATAAATGGTGCTGAATTTTATCCACGGTTGCTATGTTATTTACATGAAGTTAAAGGAACATGTTTCCGTTGAATAATTACAATTTATGAAACAATGGATTAACATTGATAGTGCACTGAAGAAATGATTTCACCGTCCATTTGGGTATAAAAGATATTTTAAAGGTACATTCCATAATTTAAGCACCTTTTAAAGTTGCATATCTTGAATATTGGAATAGCTGTAGCAATTATTAGCATATTACTAGCACTCTTTGGTTTTCTTCTTCTTCTTCTTCTTCTTCTTCTTCTTCTTCTTCTTCTTCTTCTTCTTCTTCTTCTTCTTCTTCTTCTTCTTCTTCTTCTTCTTCTTCTTCTTCTTCTCTTCTTCTTCTTCTTCTTCTTCTTCTTCTTCTTCTTCTTCTTCTTCTTCTTCTTCTTCTTCTTCTTCTTCTTCTCTTCTTCTCTTCTTCTTCTTCTTCTTCTTCTTCTTCTTCTTCTTCTTCTTCTTCTTCTTCTTCTTCTTCTTCTTCTTCTTCTTCTTCTTCTTCTTTCTTCTTCTTCTTCTTCTTCTTCTTCTTCTTCTTCTTCTTCTTCTTCTTCTTCTTCTTCTTCTTCTTCTTCTTCTTCTTTCTTCTTCTTCTTCTTCTTCTTCTTCTTCTTCTTCTTCTTCTTCTTCTTCTTCTTCTTCTTCTTCTTCTTCTTCTTCTTCCTTCTTCTTCTTCTTCTTCTTTCTTCTTCTTCTTCTCTTCTTCTTCTTCTTCTTCTTCTTCTTCTTCTTTCTTCTTCTTCTTCTTCTTCTTCTTCTTCTTCTTCTTCTTCTTCTTCTTCTTCTTCTTCTTCTTCTTCTTCTTTCTTCTTCTTCTTCTTCTTCTTCTTCTTCTTCTTCTTCTTCTTCTTCTTCTTCTTCTTCTTCTTCTTCTTCTTCTTCTTCTTCTTCTTCTTCTTCTTCTTCTTCTTCTTCTTCTTCTTCTTCTTCTTCTTCTTCTCTTCTTCTTCTTCTTCTTCTTCTTCTTCTTCTTCTTCTTCTTCTTCTTCTTCTTCTTCTTCTTCTCTTCTTCTTCTTCTTCTCTTCTTCTTCTTCTTCTTCTTCTTCTTCTTCTTCTTCTTCTTCTTCTTCTTCTTCTTCTTCTTCTTCTTCTTCTCTTCTTCTTCTTCTTCTTCTTCTTCTTCTTCTTCTTCTTCTTCTTCTTCTTCTTCTTCTTCTTCTTCTTGGACTGAAAAACAGCAAGACTTAAAGGCATTGAAGACTCGCCCCAAACCGCGAGCGGCCATCTAGAAAAAAAGTTAACTTTCTGTGCTTGAAAGTGACGTTTTGTTCGTGTCGCTACAAAATGCATGCAGTAATGAAACGTGATACCTTAATTGTTATCTTTAGCTGGACTGAGATGTCCATCGCTGTATCGTTTGTATTACTGTGATGTGGGTATTGACCGCAGCTGTATGTACTGACTGTACACTAGTGTCTAATTACCGACGTTGGCAAGCTGTGTGTGTATTTTCTGGATCGATGGTGGTGGTGGTGGTGGTGTTCTGTTACACCTCATTCGAAACTAGGTCAAATTACCGGCATTAGGACGTTGCGCGAGTCTTCACACCCTTTAACTTCTGCTAAAGCCATCCTTTTATTATAATTCGCTGGTACGGATAAAGTGCACCAGGTGCGTCTTGTGGTCATATGGATTACCTTGCAACGTTTGCAGAGGGACGTTCAAATGTTTCCTCTCCTGTTCTTGTGAGCTGTCAAAATACATTCCAGTAAATTTTAGCAATTGATGAAAAGCAAACAGCTGGACTCAAGTGTTACTAAACGACGGCGATATTACAGAAAGAAGCAGTTCCTTGTCGCCAAATTTGTTGGGCCTTCGCGGTTAGAGAAATATGCATCTAATATATTTTTTGTTTGTTTAACATCCACAGTTGGAACAAATTGTGACAACTTGAGCGCTATCCATCTCTAGGGATAAAACGATTTCCAATTGAAATAAAATGGAATATATTTATAAATTTTGCTATCCTTTAAATATATATCAATACAATAGAAAAATACCAGGGAATTGAAACTGAATAATTAAATAACATACAGAATGCTGGTAAGGCTTGTGACTTTTTCTAGGGAGGGGGTGGGTTGGTGGGGAGGAGGAGGGGACAAAATAAATTAACGTTAATTAACAAATATGAAGTAACCGAACCATAGAAAAAATTAAAAGAGACACCTTGGTGCTGGTCACACAGGACTAAAACTATGTTAGTCGTACATACTAGTCTGCTAAGATGGGCTATTAGTCAAAGGTCTGCGTTGCGCTTCAAAATGATTCAGATAAGCATACCCTCCTTTCGTTTGGGGGGGGGTCTTTATTTTCCTTATCTTTCTTCTTCTTCTTCTGTTCCATTGTCGTAAGAAAAAAACTCAAGTGCATTATGGGATATCAATATTTTTTACCTCGTGTTTTACCAATTTTTCTACAGCAGAGCAACGGCTTTTTTGTGATGACTAACATGGTGCTAACTAACAGACAAACTCGAGGAGAGTGCGCAGAGGTGAGTGCGCGCATACTTTATGCATTTACCTATGACAGTATCTGTAAGGTCGATTCAGAAGAGATAAAGTTTAATATCGAATTGTTTTGTATGATACCGTCCAGATTTACATTCAACCGTTACATTTAGCAATGGCGCCTTTTAGCATAACAAAGCATAACAAACATAGCAAAACCGATAGTGCTAACTCACAGGTATATCAACTGATTTTATTCATATTACAGACATAACACGGTGATGTTGTGGATAAAAAAGAAGCATCTTAATTAATGCTTTACCAAGTTTCATATAATCAACAAGTTAAGCAAAATAGCTATTTTTTAGGGCGCCTTCTATTAATACTGAAAATCTCAAGAGTTGATTAAACCCTCCGAACACCCCTCCCTCGTTAAAAGAAATTAACAAGAATGGGGGGGGGGAGGTAGAAGTAAAACACTTGAAATAGTACCAAAAAAATGATGGCAAATAATATAAGAAGCAAACAACAACAATAACAACATCAACGATACGATACGATACGAACTAAAATGGAACAAGAAAAATAAAAATAAAACAAAAACTGCTAGCAAACTGCTTTATCCACTAAAGAGCCTGTGTAAGAGAATGTGTAAGTAATAGGGCCTAACGTTGCGATCCTAGCAGGATCTTCTTCAGAGGCTGCATGAGGTTAAAATGGAACCATGTAACGACGACGTAATAGTGATGTAATAAATAATAATAAATTACATTTATATAGCGCTTAATACAGCGCTTAATACAGCCCTTAATACGTTGATTTTCGCTCCGTGTTCTTCTTCTACGTCCGGGAACTGAACTCCGTTTCAGTCATGGCGGGGAGTGGGGTTGCTCAATGGAACGGCTCACTAAAAAGACTCAATTTTAGCGGATTCTGGCTTCAATTTGGACTTAGAGATCTATCTAGTTATGGCGAAAGACCTGTTCTTAGTATACGTCAACTGTCAAATGACCATTTTTGGGGGCATGAAAAATACTCTTTTACAAAATTAAAAAATGGATATTCTTATATTGATATATTATGTTTTGAACCATCGATAACATTTATCGTGTTTTATTTCCCTTCAAAAGTATTAAACTCATCGTGCAAGCCAATAATACGAATAATCATATCAATTTGGATGAAACATTTTCAGAGTCAATTCTTCGTTTTTTTTTCTTCAAATTTCTAGAAGTAACATTTGACTAGTTTCATCACTTTCATAGCCTCTTCTTTTTTTTTCCTCACTGACTCGTTTTAGGATCCTACAATACGCCCGTGTATTAACGATTCCACATGTGTTCCCGGCACTGAAAACCCAAAAACTAACGGTAAGAATCGCAATAAACTATAATATAATATATCAGTCATACTCAATCACCGTGTGGAATGATTACATTATGTTCCTTTCACTGCACGCATTTAACTTCCACCCCTTCCCCCACCCCCACCCCACACCCTGCCTTATTCGTCTCTGTATTCTTGCTAAAGAACGAGCTGTCTCCCCCCCCCCCACCCCCTCCACCCTCCCATTCATCACCACAATACTGTTTTCTACCTTCTCCCAACTGCACCCCTCTGCCCTCAAAGCTCATATAGTTTACCTGTAAAGATTGCCTTACGATTAATGGCCATCATCCCCCCCCCCCCACCACCCCTCATTCCCTCGTACCAGCTAGTTCAAGCATGATTACATTTTAAGAAGAATTTTACTGTCACTGTGAGAGTAGTTACCCATATTGAGATATTGTAGTTTGGTGCTCCTCTATGACAGAGCTTAATATCGAAGAGCAAGGCTTCTAAGAAGTCATTTTGAAATCTACTTGCAATTTTTTTTTTATTACGCTACAATTTCGGACCAATAACGGATGACCTGATCTATCATGTTTGTGAAACGGTATGTTGTAGTGCTAGTTTCGCGGTATACTGTGACGTAAGTGCATGACGTCATAATTCCTCAGTTCAGACGTTTGCTATAACGGAATTTTCTTGAAATTAAGTAACCAACCAGTGGCGTAGACGTGGGTAAAGGGAAGGGGTAGACCCAAATATTCTTTTAAAGGGTTAAAAAAAAGGGTTTTGTTTTGTGATTTCACAGGTCGGTTGACAGGCAGATGCGTGCCTTACAAAGGCAGCCAAAGTAGTTGTGAAGTCCAAGCGTGGTGTCCTACAGAAGTGGACTTGCTACCATTGTAAGTATACTTCTTAAAATGACGAGTTTGAAACGACATACTTCACTTTAAGGAGATGTTTAGTTGATATTTCATATTTTTGTGAACCACAACATTCTTTCTCACCACCACCGTCCACCGCCTCCCCCCCCCCGGCCCCTTCCTCACATTTCTCTCTCTCCTCCACAAGCGCAGACACACGCTCTAAACATGTGACCTTTAATTTACCACCTTTCCGCTTCCCCATTGACGTCAACTCTCTCGGATAAACGTGCAAAATGCTCTGGTATTTCTGGTCATTTAAGGAGGCTATACTTAGCAAGGTTTTTCAAAAGTCTGGGTAAAGTAGTTTAAGATTATTTCAAATTCATAATCTGCGTTTTGATAATTTGTTACTCTTTATTGTTTTAATTTCTGCTTCTCCTTTTGTCTTCCTATTTTATCCTCTTTTTCTTTTCTTTTTTGATCACAGAAAAGATGAGGCAGTTCTAGGAGCAGCGGGAAATTTCACGGTTATGATTAGAAATGCTATTTCCTTTCCAAAATTTAATTTTACGAAGTAAGTCCATAAGATCATTGTTGTCACTCTACAGTGAACACATGTTTGATGCCTCAAAATGCTGGGCTACCGTACTCTTTGCGATCAGTTTAAATTTTTTGAATTTTGATTATTTTTGAATTGATGTTCAACTTTATTTCTCAGATGCAAAATCTTATAGAGAAAGCTGTCATTAAAGGTCCCATCTGGATGAAATATGTTGAAGTGACATTGGAAGTCCATAATTGTTAAATATCTCTAGTAGCCTTAAAAGAAGGCAGAAAAACCGATATTAATATAAATGTAAAAACAGGATACAACTATATTCGAGGCAAATACTGAGATACAAGATATTACAGTAAAGATAAAAGTTAAAAAGATTTTATTTAAAAAGATATAAAAAAGAGAGTTTTCACCCGGGACGTGTTCTTTCCTACTATTCCACAATTTCGATGATTCAGACTTAAATATAATATATCACAAATATGACTTGTTTCTAATTCGATAACCCGGCAATCGCTTCAAATTTCCGAACGATTTTATGATGGCGTAATCTATCATGATTTATCTGTGGTATATACGGTCAATGAACGTTCGGGTAACTTTAATGGCAAAAAAAAGTTTTAATGAATACATCAAACTATATAAAAAGTTGTAACAAAAAAATTATTATTTAAAAAATAAAAACTACATAACAATAAGGGGTTAAATCCCAACGATGAAAACTTTGTATTTTATTTATAGTAGGTATATACTACCCCCTTGAAGTACCCACTATCATTTACACACACCCCCCTCCCCCCCCCCTCATCCCTTCCCGGCCATAATCTCCCTTCAAGGCGATAGAAATTGAACAGAATGAATAATAATTTCATGCCAACAGTCAGGCGTCATGTTAACTTGTTAAGCTCAACCAAATGAACCTGGATTAATATGTTCGATTGATCGATTTTACAATATTAAAGACATTGCTACTTTCAAGTTTGTGTATAGACTATTTTAAGACGTAATTTGGAATTGAAAGTACATTATTTCAAAATGGGTGATTGAGGTTACGCGGTTCATTTTTTTTCCTTAAGAAGAGAAACAATTGTCTGATAGTTTCAATGGTTTTAATTTATAATTTTTCTCTTTTGAAGTAACGACGTTATATAACTGCATTAAATGCTATTTTACGTTGTACAAGCTTTTTTGCATTGAATAAGCTCACCAAATTACACTGGATTAATATGTTATCAGAGAACACAGTTACTACTATAAAATCTTAAAAGTTTTGTACCGAAGTAAAACTGGATCGTGCTGTAAATCGGCAGCATGTGCTATTAGGATTACAGTAAGAACTGAGGATATGAGTATATCCCAAAAGTGGATTTGTTGGGATAACACATATCCTCAGTTCTTACTGTAATCCTAATAGCACATGCTATCGATTTGTCAGCACAATTCCAGTATTAACTGTAGTACAAAATGTTTAAGATTTACAGTAGTTACTGTAACCTCTGTGTGGATCGGCTTATATGTTCGATTGGCGATTGTACATTATGGCTATTGTACAAGACTATTTTAAGACGTAATTGAAATTTCGGGTGATTGAGGTTTCGATAAACGTTATTTTACGCTGTTGCACTTTATAATATGGATCCCAGGGGATATAACAAACAACGTAAAATCTTATCTTCAATTTCAAGAAAGGGAATGATGCCATCATATAAAGCGTTTTGCCTCGTAGAGACATTTTTATTCACTAACTTAACTTTCGACAAGTGTGTGTTTGAGAACAACTTTGTTGCGAAATATTTGAAATATTTAGTTATTGTTAGCTGCCAGAATTTGGAACCTCTTCCTTGATGATGTTGAAACGCTTAAATTAAGCTGAAAAGTTTGAGTTAAGCTTCAGAAAACTTGTGAATTTATCTTATAAATTGCATTATTCGGAAATTGTTGATGCTACTATCAAAGGCGTAGTTAACGCCTGTATTTAGGGGGTCGGCTCAACGTACGTCCCCCCCCCCGACCCCGTGGCTCAGCCTTCTCATATCAGGATATACATATATATATATATATATATATATATATATATATATAAATATATATATATATATATATATATATATATATATATATATATATTGTCATTAAAAAAATTAAAAATTATTTGTTTTGTTTTTCTTTATATTTATTTATGTATCCTTTTTCTTTTTCCTCAAAAGGACGAATATTTTGAGTAATAACTTCAACTGTAATTTCAACAGTTCCGATCCGAACCATAAATTTTGTCCCATATTTAAGCTATCAACGATTGCTCGAGAGGCGGGTAGAGACTTCCAGCAAATGGCCTTGAAGGTATTTAGTTTCGTCTTGTATATACGGGGAAATGTTTGGATTTATTTGTTTAACTTGTTTGGATTGCATGGAATCAAGTTCAATCGATATTCGCTAATTAACTTATTTGGTGAAAAAAAGAAACCAGCAACGTGTCTTAATGTACTAAATTGTAATTTTATGAAGAAAGCTACTCAGTATCTTTGGTAACTTTGCGGTATAAATACAAAACAAAAGGCGGTTTGAAACTTCAATTAAGCAATAAGAAAAAAACAGATATAGCTAAATTGTGCATTTTTCTTTTAATTATTTTAAATATCATATTAAGTATTTGCCAAAGTAAAGGAGAAAGTTTGTCTGCCTAATCAAACACACAAACTCAACCGTTTACCTGTAAAGTATGAACTATGAGCTCACCCGATCCCCTACCGCCAGGTTGGGTTCTTAATTCGCTCCACAATGGCCCCTGCCCCCCCCCAAAAAAAACCCCAAAAAAACACGTCAACGAATCCCCATTCTCCTTGTAAAAGAGAAAACAATAATCCATTATTTTGACCTTATTAATATGTCTTATACAAAGCTCTAGAGATGAAATGGTAAAAAATATATATAACGTACGTAATCATACTACGTACGTAGGCAATAATTATCACGTACGTAGGTAATAATATTGAGTATGTACGTGATCACTGGCGGATCCAAGGGGGGCCAAGGGGGGCCATGCCCCCCCCCCAAAGGTGAGCCAAAAAGTGTTTCCGAACATCCGCTAAATCATATGATTGGAAATTAAAAACATCGAGAGGAATAGCAGTGGTAGACTAGTCTAAACCTTTTCGTTTTCTGGTTTAAAATTAAATGCAGAGCTCCCAACTGACCCGCAATTCGCGGGAATTAGACCCGCATTCTAACACCCAAACCCGCTGACCCGCACAAGCGTCCGAAAAAAAACGCATTGTAATTGTCAAGTGTACATAAAAAAATTTGCATCAAATCTTGACTTAGCAACCATCATTTCTTTAGCATTTAGCATAATAGAGTATAAAACCTCCTTTACAGCATCATTTGAACCTCAAATTAGCCTATATTTCTTTTCATTGGGGCGAGCAGCGAACATTTTCATGCCACGGGAAAGAATGAATTATCACCTACTATTCAATTTATTGATGTTACACAGAAAAAAATGCATATTTCTCAGAAAATTTTGGGTGACAAAAGCCTTTCTTAGTGCCACCATTTTACATGTAGGCATCACCAGGATTCCAAAAAAATTCAAAAGGGGAGGGGGACACCCCCTCCCCTTATACCCCTCCCCCAGGACGGCGATTCGTGGTATGGACCAGCATTTGCCTTCTCAAGAGTTGGGAGCTAGGTAAATGTATGAGCATGAGGATTTACAGTTAACACCATTTTGCAGTTACAGGCTGGTTGTAAGAAATTTATAACCTATGAGAAATCAAATTTCTTGAGAAAGATGATCTCAACTTTGTTTCATAAATATTTTAGGAAATTACACCTGGGAAACATTTTTTTAGAAGTAAATTAACATCACCATTGTACACTTTTGTTGCACCAAATTGCATCTGAGGGCATTCAGAAATAGAAAATTTTCCAAAAGGGGAGGGGGGCACCCCCTCCCCTTAGACCCCTCCCCCATATCACTCTAATGCCACTTTGGCCCCTCCCAAACAAAGGCCCTGGATCCGCCAGTGTACGTGATGTTTATAACGTACGTACGTGATATGTATTACGTACGTACGTAATAATTATCACGTACGTATGTGATAATATTGCGTACGTACTCAATATTATTACGTATATGTAACGTAGTAATTATCACGTTCGTACGTAATAATAATCACGTACGTACGTAAATTTTTTTTATCAAATTTAGGCCTACGTACATGTTTTTTTACGTGATATAGCCAATGTTATCACAAGGACCCTATACGTGATATACTGCGGGATACATCTTCATTTCTAGATGGAGAGGAATGATATTGTTCGTAGGAAATCCTTTATTACATGGCAGTAAAGTATCGGATAGTAGTTAGCGAAAAACATCTCTATAGTGTTAGTCGAACGAACGTACCTTGTCTGTCTCCGGCATTTGTTAGTCCCCGGCTCAATCGTTAAACTAAGCTTGACCTCTGTGGTTGGATGATTGATAAATGTGAGGTCCAGTGAACGAGAAGTATTATTATATTGTAATATAGTAATACCATATGCACTACGTATGCACGTATCTTGCATATAGGCCAGTTTGTTACAGTATATACGTAATGCTTCTTAGGAAGGGAACGTAAAATTATCACGTACGTACATTATAAATATTACGTACGTACGTACGCACGTACGTACGTAATCAAAAATGTTTTACCATGTCCTCTCTAGAGCTTCGTAGTCTTCGATGTCGTAGGTGGTCATGGGGTTCATATGCAGCGTCTTTCAACGATAATATCGTTCCCTATTCATTCTTCTCCTTTTCCCGAATTTCAAAGGCGAGTCGGTAAACAGTGTTGTTAATACAAATATAACAACAACAAAAAAACAATACCAATTTTATGTTACTTTAAAAAACTTAATTTTAAATTTAAACACAAAAACCAAAAAATGGAATCAAATATTTATTGGTTGTTTTGGGGAAGTGGATCATTAAAAGCTTCTCTAAAAACAATATAGGCCAATTAAGACGACTTTTTGGTGGCGGCAAGGGGGTAGCGGATGGGGATGGGGGTGGGGATGAGTTGACAAACTTCTAATTGTTTCAGGTAACTCTTGACAACTTCTTTCATGTGCTTCAGTTTTTAACATTTCTCTCCTGTGTTTTTTTTTTCTGTAGGGAGGAGTCATTATCATTAATATCGATTGGAAATGTAATTTAGATTGGAACGAAAAACACTGCGTACCAAAATATAGTTTTATTGCTCCAAACAAGGAAGACAAATTTAACTTCAGGTGAGTATCCAAAGAGAAAATCTTTTCAAGCTCTTTTTCAATTTGCACTATTTTTCCTTTCCAATCTATTGTGATTTTCCACGACCATTATAGCTCTTGCTTCCAAAAGTTCGATTTTTTTTTTTTTGGGGGGGGGGGTTGGGATATTTTGTTCTGTTATTCAGTGGATTAGCTACAAAGCAAATATAAAGAGTTTTCAAACGTCATCGTAATCCACCTAAGTGGAACCTAGATAAAGTGCATGAATCAATGTTAAAAAAAAAAAATCTGAAGCATATTTAGAGTATGTATTAGATGTATAATTGGTCCAAATACAAGGTTGTGCTAGGAAGTACTTATGGTATACTTATGGTAAATACGATGGCCATCCATCCCCCTACCCACCCACCCCCGCTCCACCCCCCACTTGCATACGCCACTGGTAATCAGTAATAATGAAGCTCGCCAACAGTTGTTAAAAGTACCCCCCCCCCAAATAGAATGTAGTGATGCTTCATATTTCATTCATTTCATTTATGTTATTTTGTTTTATCACAACATAAGTGTGACGTATAACATAGAAGGAGATAAGAAACAAAACTTGTGAAAGGAAGTGTACTAAAAAACCCTATAGGGCTTGTCGGGTAGTGACACTCTCTGAAAAAAATACAGAACTTTACAATTAGAAAAGAAAAGAAAAACAAACAGAACCACTGCTTCCCCTACCCCTTCCCTCCCTCACCCCCCCCCCCCAAGTTAGAATAAGTACAAGCAATAATTGAGTAGTAGACAACAATTCTCAGTTATAGTACATGTTGATGAAGTGCTTAAGTAAACTTTATTTCTAAAAGCAACTAAAGAAGGTATCGCCTTTAAAGTGAAAGGTAGGGGATTATAAAGTGTAATGGCCCAATTATGTAAGCTATTTTTTATGGAACGCGAAAACGGCAAACTTATTTCGTTGTCTAAACTAAGTTTGTTGTTGTCTAAACTAACGTTGTTGCTGCTGCTGTTTTACCACGCTGTTGCTCAAACCGACGTTGATGTCTAAAATGCCGTTGTCTAAACTTACGTCGTTGTCTAAACTTACGTTAAACTTAGCAACGAAATAAGTTTGCCCTTTTCGCGTTCCATAATTTTTTAAAGATATACGTTGTGACATTGCCAAACACTGAGCCGTGTTACACTGACGATCAAATGACTACTTGAGGCGTTCAAAAGTTCAAAAGAAGCATAAAAATACACTCTGAAAATTCGTTATGATTGTTTGTTTGTTTTGCTTTGCTTTGTTTTGTTTTTAAATTGTAGAAGATTTGGAGGTGATACCTCTGACATCTTGTAAATTTTCATAAAGCTTTGTTCTCTTGGTTACATATTTCACAGATTTTCCTCCTACTACAGAGAGAACGGCACCGAATCGAGAGATTTGACGAAAGCGTACGGTATTTTGTTCCAAATTGAGATTTTCGGAGAGGCAGGGAAATTTGACATTGTGCCTCTGATGTTGAACATTGCGTCTGGCGTAGCTTTGCTTTCACTTGTAAGTATATATGGAAAGGAACAACGGGGTGGGGGGCACTGGGGGCACGCCCCCCCCCCCCCGCACTTGTTTTCAAAATAACAAATGTGCCCTACTGGCAAATAAAATGTACCCCTTTGATGAAGAACTGTCTTTTGGATATCTTAAGCCTTCGTTTATTTTAATATTTTATTTGAATTATTTATCTTTAGTCTGTACACGTTTTTTTCAAAATGGCATCCCATATCTTTTTATTGCACGGTTAACAATAAACAATCTCAATAAATAGTATTGATAGCATACTAACACATCATATATATATATATAAGTGATATGGCCGGTGTGTATCGGTTTGTGGCATAACGCGTAGTGGTTGTGGTATGAGAAAGTGCCCCTCTGATGTTGTTTCCCCCCCCCCACACACACTTTTTGGAAGCTTCCTACCCCCACCCCCCACCCCTAATTATACTTATACAGTCACAGTTAAATATTGAAAGGTAAAGAGAGAGATATAGAGATAGAAATGTTTCAATACAATTCCATTTCAGTTTAATTCAGTTTTTCTTTAAATATTAAAAGAAATATGAGAATTATTTGCCCTAGTACTCAGTCGCTTTTCAAACACTCTTTAAATATGGAGAGTGAATGAGAAATCACTTTCAGTCACCAGCTCTTGAAAAAGCAACCCCCAAAAAAAGAGAGAATTATTTGACTAGAATTCAATCACTTTCAGTTCCTGTGTCAAATATGGAAAGAAAAATATAAAGAAATATTTAAAGGGAATTCCAGTCACTTTAACTCACGTCTTTTAAAAAGTAAATAAAAACAAACAATTTGAGAATGATTTGCATAGGAATCAATCACTTTCAGTAACACTTTAATTAATGAAATAAATATAAGAAACATCTTCCAGTCACCTCTTTAAGTATGATTATAAGAAGTATGAGAATTATTTGCATAAAATCCATTTGTTACCAGTCGTTCTTTAAGTGTTAAAAGAATACTTCATGCATAGAATTCAATCATATTTCATTCACTCTCTATTATAAGCACATCGGCTTCATTTTTTTTGGGGGGGGGGGGGCTTAACGTTGTCAGTATCCATTCCGCAACATAAACTTCCTCAAAATTTGCTGAAAGCTTTTGAAAGTACTTCACTTTCAATTTTAAACAGTTCTTCCTATAAAATGTCTTTAATTTGCCTGTCTCTGCTTACATCGACAACACGGCAGTCTTTTAAACATTTATTATTTTATCTTTTTCCTTCTTTGATTTTTATTTGATAATTTAGGCGACGGTGATGTGCGACGTAGTCGTTCTTTATTTCCTAAAGAAGAGACGGTACTACAAGGAATGCAAATACCAGAATGTCTCGGTTGATAACTCCGAAGTTTATGACGTAAGTTTAACCTCTTTTAACCAGCAGTTTCAACCAAAACAAAAAACAGTACAACGTGACAGTTTCTCGTCTCTTTGGATTAAAACGCTTAAGCAATCACAATGTTGTTTTGAATAAATATGGGTTAAGCCCATGAATTGTGAAGTTCTGATTTATTTCCATGCACCCGGCGACTGCCTACGGCGAACAAACGTAACTTAGTAACGTTGATGACGTCACACATTGTTTTGAGCGGAAATTCCGGCTACGTTTTATGTTATAGCGAACCTGATTGGCTGCACTGGTTGTCTGCTTCGAGTAAACGTATAGCCTCCTAGACAACCGTACACATTGGCGGCAATACCAGTTTTGTGGAAAACGTGAAAAAATGCCCAGTTTCATAAATAAGAGGCCTATTTTGCCTTCCCCCCTCCCCATAGGAAAGAATCCTTTAATTTTGGTAATAAAATGTACCCATTGGTTGAAAAGTGTAAACTGTAATTAAAAAGTGTCCTTTTGTTGAAAAAAGTGAGACACAATATAGCAAACACTGCCCAGTGGTTGAAAAAAAAATACTGGAATTTATGGTACGGAATGCAGGGAGGATCCATTTTGAATCGAAAGATTTGGGGTAACTTTGTGGTTTGCGCAATCACATCAAAGTCACATGTCCCACAGCCTCTCGCAGACTGTACCCCAACCACCCACCCACCCCCACCCACACAACACCCACCCCTACCCCTGACCTGCCTGGTTATCACACCATTCCTTCATCATATATCCTTCCTTTTTCATTTTCATTTCCACCTTCCTAGAGTCTGAGGGTTTATTATCGTCTTTATAATGTTAAACTTATCTCTTGAACTCTAATGTATTTTCACGGTAATAGACTTGCACTTCGAAATGTTTAGTTTATTGCCTCGAAGGGGACATGTTTATTAAGAAGAGTATTTGACCGGCAGTAACAAAGGGGCAATTAACACACGAAAATGAATATGAAGTTGACAATTGGGCATAGAAGAAGTCATAAAACGATATTTTTAAAGCAAGTTTTTGCAACATCGTAACATGTGAAAAGTATATCGTTATTGCGATAGAGAAAAATATTAATCACGCAGGAAATAGAATATTATGATCCTCTATATAGTAAATAATTATGTCTAAAGCGCAAGTTCATAAATGACTTATTAAATTTCCAAGAAGCATCTTCTAGTTTTTATATGTTAGAAAGACAAAGTTTCGAGAGAAAAAAAAATTAAACTTCGTTTTTGGGGTTCATTAAGATGGCAAATTTCATCTCATACAAGAATAAAAAAGTGTTTTTCCTTTCTTCTTATTAATGTATGTACTTGTTTGTTGTGTTGTCAACTGGTTGTTACACCGAGGTCCTCGTAACACAAACTTCGTGAACACGACACAATTTCTCACCTTCTAAGTGAGTCTACAGCCATACAGATTAATTTAATAAATCAAACCTGTCAGAACTTTCTTTTTTTCATACTATCAATAACCGGTTATGAAAAGCAACTTGAAAGCATTCCAACTTTCTGATCATTATTTGATGTGGAACTTGGGATTACAAATAGCTTATTCGTTTGGTGGAAATTTAATAAAGGCGGGAAAAAAGAGGGGAAAAAAAGAGTTCAATTTCACTAAACGATTTAGCTATCTGTATAAAAACCACAGGTCAATGTCCATTCCCAGAGATCTGAACTTGGTTCTTTCGAGGCGGAAGTTTCTATTCAATGTTATCTCCTTATTCTATATGTTGCGAGGCTATAACTTCTCCGCATGGCTCTTATGAAAACACTGATTGGAACTCGAAAGGTTTTGTAAGATCGGTTGTTTTTATATCTAAATGACTTAAATTTAATTCTCTAGGTCAAACCGTTAGCGAGTGAAGAGATATTATGCATTGTTTTCAATCTGATCATCTGCATACAAACATATTCTGAGTTAACACTGGGTAGGTATAGTACAACGAGAATTAAATCTAACCGAACAATATGTAATCATAACAGATCACACATACACAGCATAATGATAGAATTAACATTTCGAAGAAGACCATTTTCTCAACCGCAATGTCTTCTTCTTCTTCTACAGGTATCTGACGTCACCGGTGCTATGAAAATGAACGATACAAGCCTTATATCTGGTCAATACTTAAAACCCAACGCCATTGTAACTCTGAAACAGACCGGAAACGGTAAAACTCAGAGCAGAAGCTCGTTGGTTAGCGGTCCATGACGTTAACCTCCCAGACTTTTTGAAGGAACCAATTACCAAAGGATCGATTGATGACGTATTCAGTCAGGACACTGAATATGCATAAACAGAAAAGGTCGCTAGAAATCGATTTGAAAAAGAAGTAGCGGGATGTAGATTAGACTATTCTTCGGGTACTGACGTCATCAGTTGTTTAGACAATTCGTCGTCGCTTATACCACCTTGCCGTCCTAACCAGCTAGGCGCAGTACAGATTTGTTATATGGTAGGCTGCATATAGTCACGTGGTGTATCTATACAGAGAGTAAAAGGAGAGTAGAGATGTTAGCTTCCCTCCATTTTGCTGGGATGGAGATCATTGGCAAAGAAATGACGAGTGAGCGTCTGCACCTTCGTCTTGTCCAAGAGTATGTTACAGTCTGGATTAGTTTGGACGAGTGTGGATACGTATAGAAGAGTATGGATATGTATAGAAGAGTATGGCTACGTATAGAAGAGTATGGATTAGTATGAATATGGATATCAAACAGACTAACGTTATGATACTATTATGTGAATTGTATTCCTGCATGTTTCGACGCGTCGACTACTATACTACAACGCTTTGCAGTTTTCAACTACCGTCGTTCATTTTTGTCCACTGAACTTGAAGGAAGAAATCTTTCCAAATAAAACACTGTTTTTTGAAAAGTATAAACCCTTGTGTGCGTGGGTATATTTATATATAAATATATATTTATGTGTGTGTGTGTGGGCACTTTTTTTGTGTGCATTTAACAGCATAAACGAAATATTTTTTCTGTAACCGTCTTATTTCATTTTCAAATATTTGACGCAAAAAAAAACTATCGTGGAGAAAATGCCACCGAAGCCAAAAACCAATTTTTTATATTTGTAAATTTTATCTTTGGACCAAAGGTTTCGTCGGTTTGTCAATTATTGATGGAAAGTAGTAACACGTCACTCTCATAATCTCATAATTGGTTGCCCGGGTTGCTTTGATACTGTCCTTGAAAACATTTCAGCGAGTCAGTTAAAGTGTTGGTACCGTTTCATTGCTTTCAATTTTGATATTTCTCCTGTTTTGTTATGTGCAAGATGTTCCCAACTATTAAAATATGGAGAAAAAAATATACAGAGAAAGTTAAAGTTTCGTATGAAATAAGTAGATTATTCGTATTCATTGACTAATTTATTTTTATTTTTTTTCAGTTCTTATATAGTTTGGTTGAATAAAAAATAACGTAAAGGTAGAGAGGGGTATAATAAAAAGCTTGGCTGAACACATATACAATGCTCTTATTTTGTTTTTAAAGTAAAATCAACTATTGTTATCCAGTATCTACGTTGTTAAAAAAAAAACTTTAAAAGTAATGTAAAAAATAAATTCAGTTGATTTCATGTACCCTCAATTAACTAAAAAATCTTTAAATTATCCTCATGGAACCAGATGTGAAAAAGATATATGTATTAAATTGGTTCAGAATGTAGGGTATGTTATTACTTTTAATTCCCACTTCTTTAACAATATATTTATTCGTAAAGACAATTAATTATAATTGAAATTAACAGTCATTCAGTATATATGTATATGTATATATATATATATATATGTATATGTATGTATGTATGTATATATATATATATATATTTATGTATATATATATATATATATATATATATATATATATATAAATATGTGTGTATATGTATATGTATATGTATATATATATATATATATATATATATATATCAAAGTAGATTAATTTTTAAGTTTTGTTAAGTAAAAAAAAACAATATTTTTTACATATACAACGTGTAACGGTGTATGTCGTCATATGTATTTATATTATACAAAACCAGCAGATAAAAACTAATGAAAAACTTAGAAATACTGTTAATAATTTCACTCTACATCAACATCACACTGTGATAATTCTTAAAAGGTTTCATGGAAATATTTTCAGCTTTAGTCCCTACTTTCGTAATGCAAAATGATCGGAAAAAAGCCAACGGGTTAATCGAAGCCAGCTTTCAACGTCAGTTTTAGTAGGCTTTCAGTTTTTAGTAGCTGTTTGCTCTGTGTGACCACTATTCGTTTTCTTCTGATCAGAAAGGGGCGAAATGTTCTTGTATGTAACTGTTTACTCTTGATTAATTCCTTGGAGTCTTTGGAGATAAGTGATCTCACACGGACCATCTCAACTTTCATTTTGCAATATTTCATATTTTTGGTCTTTTTTCTCGTTTTATTCTTTAACAGTATAATATCTCGTAAATTAAATATAATGAAGAAAGCGTTCAGGGGCATACTCGACGCCAGTTTTCAACGTTTCTTTAATTAGACTTTCATTAAAACTACAGAACCTATATTATAAAATTAAAAAATCGAATTATTTCGGGGAATAAAATGGTCTTGTTTTTTTTATGTTATTAACAAGTTGTTAACTTTGTAGAAGTTAGATCTCAAGGATCATCTCAACTTTCAGTTTAGGATGAAATATCCAATCAACTTATGAAGGCAATTTAAAAGCAACATTTTGTGATGTCGATATTTTCCTATATTAGATGGGGGTAAAGTCATTCTGTAATATGCTATACATCCGTTCAATTTCATTGAGTTATTAAAAGGTTTCCCCTTTGTGACCACTTCCCATTTGTTATATGAAAGGGGAGTAAAGTTGTCTTTGTACGTTACTATTGATTTCTAAGATAACTTCCAAGTATGTTCTCACAGGGATCATCACAACTTCAATTTCAGTAACATTTCATATATACTGTACGCTATATTCACATGCTCTTCATGTTGCATCAAAACTTAAACTTTCCGACAACAAAGTTAAACCTATCCTTGAAGCCAGTTTTCAATGTCAGTCTTATTAAACTGTACACAATTCCCCCCACACCTTTGTGATAATTTTCGGTTTCTTTCAATTCATGGAGAATCATAAAGTTTTTGTATGTATTTGTTCTGTTGCCTGCCTCTGTGATTCATAAAGATTTCACATGGATCATCACAACTTCATTTTTTCGATATGATACGGTAGATATATATGGTCTATTTTGTAGGCAGCACATTATGCTTCATATTAATGTATACGTGTGCATATTCTCTTTCTTTCAATAGTGTTGGTCTTGGATTTGTCCAATATATATATATATATATATATATATATATATATATATATATATATAGCGTGACATATTCGATCTTACATACGGTTTTACCACTCATAACTAACACATGTTAGCAACGAAATGTTGCCTACTATTCGTTTGGGAACTTTTCACACTTTCTTGTTGGACTACACACAGAGAGATTATGACATTTCTGCAATACTTGATATTAACTTGATACGTACTTGATAGATGAAACTTGATATTGTTTTCTTTATTTGTGTTTGTGCGAGTTTAAGGAAGAGGACCATCATCACTACTTCATTTTCAAAAGGGGAAGAGTAGGCGTTAAAACTTTCAAAACAGATTTATGGAAAATATGTTACTAATAGGCTACTAATCAGCCAGCATATTTTGATAATGGTGGCTATGCAGTGTCAATAACATAACAAGTTGCCTGCTTTGCATTATTAATGTAAATTCTTCCATCAAAGAAACAAAGTGACATTTATGTCAAAATCAGTTATTATTTGAAAACTGAATAATTTTCAAAATGTCCACAAATAAAACATATACACCTGCAGGTACTCAGGTTCGGCTTCCAAACTTTTCCTGGCAAATATACCTAACCCTTCTTTTGCATGTATTTACCTTAACTTTTTCATACAATAACCACTTGTAGACGTTGGTACTATCAACAATTGTTGAGGTAAATACTTAGCCGAGCAATTCATGTTTCGAACGGCGGTTTGTAGGAAACATCAGTTAACTGAATCTATAAGAAAGATATCAAATATGTGGTAATGTGTAATATGGAAATATGTAATTCAAGTAAATGAAATAAGAACTGGTTGCTTTAATGTAAAAGACACAGATGTAATAACAAGTAGCATAATTCTTTAATAGTTTTATTTCATATTTTCATCACTATTTATGTAAAAACAGACAAATTTGGTTTATTTTTTGTTTCTTTTTAAGACATTTATGACACTGGTTGTCTAAGCTCTCGTTATTATATGATATCGAAAGTCGGATGTATTTATTATCTAGGTGGTGGAAAAATAAATCAAAAATAAAGGAAATTAGTCAAAGAAGTCAAAATGAGCCAAATTGTGTGACAATTATGAAAATGAGCAAATTTATAGAAAAATGTGAAGAAAAAAAACATTATCATTATTATGATCATAAACATTAATATTTTTTGGGAAAACAAACCAAAAAAAATTGGAAATATCTGGATATTTCTTGTGTATGATTTCATATATATATATATCTCATAGCTCATGCCTTCACATGTAAGACTATTGATTGTTAAAATAAACTAATCATCAGCATACCCAATATACATCTACTCAAAGAGTGTTTGTATTTATTTTACCTCCCCCATCTCCCCACCCCTGCCCCACCTTGCCTATACAATCAATGCCTGCCCCCAAGGAGGTATGAGAGACCTCATAACTTTAAAGAACACGACTTTAATAAGGGCCATAGCTGTTCACCCATTTTTGTCTTCCCTTACATGAATCCCATATTGACTCGCATCCCCTTATCTTGTCTGGAACTTCATGACTGAGTAATCTTTTCTGAAAATCTCACATCTGTTGAATTCCAAGTTCAGTATATAACCCTCATTAGAAGCTACTAAACCATACACATTGTAGAGAAGAAAAAGAACAAAAGAAAAAATAAATAAAGAAAAAAATAAAAAAAGAAAAAAATTTCGTCCTCTTGCCCTCAAAATTCGTCATTCTCAGAACTGAATAACTTTATACATAAGATTTAACCTTTAATAAATATATACTCAGAGAAATTAAAAAAAAAACAGACTAAATGAATAAACACTGTAGAATTTATTCATCTTTAATAGAGCATTACACTGATACACATAGAAACGTTATGCTGCTGAACACAGCTCCGTTGATTCGACAATTTTTCCGTAAATCAAACTTGATAAACATTAAGCTGTATTATTGTTATCATTATTATGGGTTTTTTTGTTGTAAATATCCTTTAGTGGCAAATATTTAAGCAAAGCTATTAAATGCGAAAGGGCGAAAAATGGCTCACAAAATGATATTGCTCCAAATACACCCATGCTCTCAAACAGTATATATATATATATATATATATAACAAACTCCAGTTACCTGTTCAAATTCTTACACTCTTACGGATCGTGGTACCCCCGAGCCAGGTCAAAACCAGGTCAGACCCAGTGGGACAAATATGTCACTTTGACTCCTGTTGAGGTTTTCACTTTTCCTTAAGTTTATTGGGAAAATGAGAAAACTTTATTCTTCATTTGATATTTCCCCTGGCTCCCTACTTGACCCTGGGCCAACAGATTCCCACCCCACCCCCTTCAACACAGCCCCCCCCCCCTGACATCCAAACATCGTCAACATTTAGGACAAATTGATAAATTTGTTGGTCATTTAGGTGTATTTATGTCTGTTGAGAATCCATGCAGGGATATGAATCTTACAGTTAACACACATCAACTATATTGACTAACAACTAACTTGCCACCAAGATCAATCAAACGCCTCTCAACCCTCTCCTGGTTAACCCGGTCCTACTTCTACCTCCACCACCTCACGCCACCTTACTGCAACATTTCAATCACTTATAAGAATGAGTATGCCAAGTCTTAAGTTTTCACATCTATTAAAATGTACGGTCCCCAGTGCACAAAGCAGACACAATTGTGTCTTTTCCAGACAGGACTAATCAGGACGTTGTCTGTAATGAAATCCAATTCTGAGAGATTTAAAACAAGTTTTGTCTAAAATATTTGATGAGGATATTAAGAAGCAAGAGAGTGATGACTGAAACTTAACATTTTATCTTGAAAGGGGAGAAACCTTGTCATCTGCAAAAATGTTAATTTGTTGGCATGATAAAAAAAAAAACCCTTAAAAGTCTCAAATAAAAAATTTCCTTAAAGTCTTTCATGTTCTGAGTTGCCTCTAGACTTTAGTGGTGGGGGTATTTCACAATTAAATGTCTCAGTGAGGAAACAAACCCACTCTGACAAATGGCAATAAATGTTACATTCACTTTGATTGGAGACGATGGCTCTTCTCTGTGTAACATATTTCTTGACACTACTACAACCTTCTTTTTTTTGTTGCTGATATTGAAAATTGAAGCACATTTTGTACCTGTAAAGCAAATTCTATTTTGAAAGCAAGTGACAATGTATTCTTATGGTGTAATATAGATCTGTGTTCTTGTCACATGCAAGACCCTTCTGTTTTTTTTTTTTAAAACTTCTATTTCAGCACAAGACACATTTGAGTTTACTTTAATATATTTCATATGGCTGGAAATAGTTTACAAATCAAACAGGTCTTGAGAGGAACAAAGACAGCATTGGCTAGAACAAGATTTCTACCAGTGACCTCGGGTATACAAGTCCTGTACCCTGCCAAAATGAGTTATCCACCCCCGGTGTTGGTGACAAATTCTGCAATAAATCATTTCACTGGAAGGAGTGGCGTTGAGAACCCGCAAGTAACCTTTGTATCTTATGTAACCTAACATCACATCTACAAGTTTCACACTGAGTGGCAAGGAAGGGGATTTTAAAAAAAAACTGTTTCAACTGTTCTATAAAATGTTCTCTCTTATTGTTGAATAAGACAAAGAAAAGTGGTCGCTGCCCTCCGTGACATACTTCTCGATAGCTAAGACTTGATTTTCTTCTCAAAAATAAGTGTTCATTCGATGGCAGAAAATGTGCTAGGAATGCAGGCCATTCTGGTCACTCCCAGCTCTTGTTCCTTGCTTCTAACTCATCTTGCTCTATAAACGGTTTGTCTATCGATCTACAAAGGAAAGAAGAATCAATTCAAGCTGAAACTTTAGCATCTAAAATATATAGTACTTACTTTATACAACCATTAATATATAAATGCAGCTAGTTTCAATTTGTTTATTTTTCAATTTTTTTCCCGTTTTTTCCAATTTTGTAACTTTTTTTTTGGCCAATGTAACATTTCTCAGAAAATAAAATGTACTCTGCAAAGAAATGTGGCCTCTTTGTTGGAATACTGTCAAAATATTTTCACTTCCAAATGTCTACAGATATTTCTCCCATTAATTAATAAGGTGATAGAAGTGTTTTTAAGGGAGCAAATTAGAGACATGAGACCTTGCCTTTGACATCAATTGGTTTACCGTTCACCTTGCAAAAAGGAAATTTCACATAATGTAAAAAAAAATATATAAAAAATATATAATAATAAAAAATAATGTAAAAAATAATGTAAAATAATGTAAAAAAATGTGGAAACTTTGTTGGAATACTGTAAAAATATTATCCCTTCCAAATATATACAGATATTTCTCCTGTTAAAAGGGTGGTCGAAAAGTTTCTAAGGGAGCAAATTAGAGACATGAGACCTTGCCTTTGACATAAAATGTGTTTAACTTGTACAAAGGAAATTTCACATAATGTACCTCAAAATAAAATAAAACTGTTAGCAAACTGCTTATCCACTAGAGAGCCTGTGTAGGAGAATGTGTAAAAGTAAGTTGGCCTGACGTTTCGATCCTAGCAGGATCTTCTTCAAAGGCTAAATGACAAGTAACAGTGACAGAAGGGACAAAACCATGCACAGAGTACAGACAGGTTAATGAGCATGGTGTCTGTATTCTGTGCATGGTTTTGTCCCTTCTGTCACTGTTACTTGTCATTTAGCCTTTGAAGAAGATCCTTCTAGGATCGAAACGTCAGGCCAACTTACTTTTACACACATAATGTACCTAGCGGCATCATGAATTATCAAGTACTATGTCACAGCATGCTAAGTTTTGTGACATATAAAGCAAGAAATATCAATAACGACCTTTTAAAAAACATGTCAACTGATTTCGATTATGTTGTTATCCCATGTTAACACAATAACACTATGGAATATTTCAGCCTAAGCCTAGAGCATCTTCCTAACTGATGTTAACCAATTTCAGCCAAGCTTTATTTGAATAAAAATGAAACCCCAAACACTCTGAGTAGAAGATATTATCTGTTTCAAAGAATATTCTGGTTGCTGAAGTTGATTTGCTTAGCATTTTTTTGGGGGGTACTTTGCCAACCATTTTTCAACGGAGGAATAGTATATTTCTACAACAAAGATAAGTTTTGATGCAATTCTAAGTACAAATAACTTTGACAGCTAAGTAAACATTCTATATGTATCGGGTTCAAGGATAAAATCAACGTAAAGATTATTAATAGCCTGAGTTCAGCTTTGGAAGAGCATTTGCCCAGGTGACATCACAGACCCCCTCCTGCGATCCAACTTCCTGGAGTAGTTGAATGTTTAGCTAACCACAGAAGGTTACATTCAATCAACAATCTCAAGATACTGAGATGGGAATTGCAACTAGCAGTGTGGAGTATTCTTCCCTTCCACATAAGTCTCATATTGTCTGTAACCAGAAAATCATTTTCATTTTAATAACCATTCCTTTTTGCCCCGTGAGTAACGAGAGATCCCTTCATAGCCATGTCTTTATCAAATCCTACACTGAAGGCCAACGGTGAAAAATGCAGTGGACCTCAGAGATCCTCTCCACCACCATTACGTAAGTTTACAAACATGGGAAAGCAAGGAAGCCTCTCCCTCTTGGAGTATTCTACTCTCTGATAAAACTAAAGATCTATTTGACATTATTTTACAAACATGGGAACATGAGAAATTCTCTATCATAGCCTTCTACTATCTGATAAGACTAAAGATCTATTTGACATTATTTTACAAACATGGGAACATGAGAAATTCTCTCTCTATCATAGCCTTCTACTCTCTGATAAGACTAAAGATCTATTTGACGTTATTTTTCTTCCCCGTCAGCGTTAGAACCTAATCATTAGACTTGAGACCCATCCATACCTGATCATAATGTCTCCACAGTACATACATTCACACACACATACATACACACATACCTGATCATTACGTCTCCACAGTACACACATTCAGCATACACACATACATACATACTTACATACACACATACCTGATCATAACGTCTGTACAGTACACACATCCATACATCAATACCTGATCATGACGTCTCCACAGTACACACATTCATACATCCATACCTGATCATAACGTCTCCACAGTACACACATTCATACATCCGTACCTGATCATGACGTCTCCACAGTACACACATTCATACATCTGTACCTGATCATAACGTCTCCACAGTACACACATCCATACCTGCTCATAACGTCTCCACAGTACACACATTCATACATCCGTACCTGATCATGACGTCTCCACAGTGCACACATCCATACATCCATACCTGATCATAACGTCTCCACAGTACACACATTCATACATCCATACCTGATCATAACGTCTCCACAGTGCACACACATCCATACCTGCTCATAACGTCTCCACAGTACACACATTCATACATCCGTACCTGATCATGACGTCTCCACAGTGCACACATCCATACATCCATACCTGATCATAACGTCTCCACAGTACACACATTCATACATCCATACCTGATCATAACGTCTCCACAGTACACACAAACATACACACATAAATACATCCATACCTGATCATGACGTCTCCACAGTACACACATTCGGCAGCCACGACGTCGTCTATCTGCGTCTGCAGTCTCTCCATCTCCTCCCTGTTCGGCGTCAGATCGTCCCCTTTTCTGGGCATCTGCGGCCTCTTGCTATTGCTCACCTTCAGGCTACTGATCTGGTGCTCCAGCTCAGACAGATGAATTCTCTGGGTCGGACTTAGATGGATTGTGACCTAGGAAGAAAAACAAGGTAAAATATGACATATTAGATGCAGGAGGTAAACATGGCCGAAGTCTGCCTCTGGTGAATGTCGGGGGAAAGGAACGGAGAACGTTGCGAAAACAGTTTTAGCTAATTGGAGATAAAGGATAAACTGTGTTAATTTCTCACACTTGGGGCTTGGGCTGACATTAAAATAAAATTAAAAAAATTAAAAACTGAAGCGTTAGTGAGGCAATATAGGTCAGGCTCAAAATTGAGACACCGTGACGTATCGCCCCAAATCATTTAAGATACTGACGACACTTTGATGAAATGGTAGATAACAAAGTGCAAAAACATGCCAGTTTAATTTATTCAATTCCTTGTGTAGAGGGCACGTGTTCGTGGAGACGACGGATCTCCAGTTCTACCTTGCATAAGTTTCTAAGACACAACATTTAGATATGGCTGGATTGTAACGTGGTACGACTGTGTCCAAGCCTTGTATTAAATACTCACATATGATTGGATACCCGTCAAGTTAGGAGATAATTGTAATTAAAATCAGTTGAGTTCCCCTAATTAGCTAGCTAATAACCATTTAACCCAATACAGAGAAGAATTCCCAGCCTTCCTACCCCCTTCACCCCTCACCCTATAGGCAGCCTCTCCATTTGCCTTTCCAACAACATTCTCTAACCCCTCACACCCCCTACTTAATATGCTTGTTGGTAATTGCTACAGGGATCATGAACAAATTAATGACAAAGAAAGCCAAATTAATTTTAGAAGAGTGTATTAACTAAAGAAAAATATGCACAATGCAAGATTAAATATAGAACTGACACTGAATAATTCTGATAGAGCAATAAAAGTTAGGTTTCCGGAACATTGGTGAAGATGAGAACTTTATAGTTTATCAGATCATTTGTGAATAAGAGGGGTTAGGTTATCGGATCATTGGTTGACACAAACTAAAACTGCTTTTTTTATGATCTGTGGTAACTCCAGGGAATAATTCAAATTTTCTTTAGCAGTTTTACGATCCCTGAACTTTGTCTCATTATAAAATAATAATTGTTCCTGTACACATAGACCTCATATACATCTTTCACACATGTACAGCAATATTCCCATTTCGATGCATAGAGTATTAATCCCTGTAACTAATATCACAGAGATTCGTGAGCAACTAGGCCAAGCAAACATCTACAGTACCTAGTTTCAGAGAAACTCACAAAGCAACTAGAGTAGCCAAACATGATTAGATTTTGTGCCTGTCAAAACATCAAGTTGCCACTACAGACATAAGTATCGTTATTTTCAAACATAGCATTGTCATAAAAACTAAAAGAAATTTATACAAATCCCTGAGTCTGAATATCGTTAAGTACAGAGAGAAGAGCTAATGGAATGAGTGGTTTATGTTCTTGGAAAGTGCTGAAAATATCTGATGATGAATCAAGGCGCTTTCATCCTTCATCTGAATAATGGTTGTTATGGTAACCCATGCGGAATGGCTGGAAGTGTACAAGCTACACAGCAATCCACTTAAATAATAATACGTTTAACTATATCCAATTTTTTTTACATATATTATTATATATAATACATATTTTATCTTGCATCATTTTGACAATTTCACACAGGTTCTAGCTGTTTCAGAAGCAATCTCTTTAACACTGCTGACATGAACACTGGGTTATTATATCATTATATATTACTGATATGCAACATAAAACATTGCTGTTGTCAAAAAAATTAAAAATTTCATCATGGCCATTTATTTCAATTGTTCCCGATTGACACTCATTGCAGTAATTCCTAATTGAACCCAAAATTGCACATCTTTTCCTATTTTCAAAACATGTTATGTGTTGAGCAGTTCACAATACTATAGTCCTCTCCTCAACTATCCAGTCCAGGCATTATATTTATATTAAAACCACCAAATCATTCATTCATGGAAATGGAAAAAAAAAATATACATCCATTCTGAAAGAAAGTCACATATATAACTCTCTTCGGTATTTTACGCTCGAGGGATGAATTTTACAATTTCCTTTTTCGACCTCCCTCTCCTCCGCCCCCACACCAACCCCCCTCACCCCCCCCCCCCCCCCGCTTCCGAAAGTCAGCAACCTTACCTCTTTGATCAAGCAATCAGCGTGGAATTTATGGCCGCAAGGGTACAAATAGAAAGCTCTGCTCAGAAGCAGGGAATCGCATTTGGCGCATTTGTGTTGACCTGTCACGACGGCGTACCTGAGAGGAAATTCATTACGTGTAGATTAACATATTAGGAAAGATGTGACCATTTCTAAGAACCACCTTTTACAAACCCCACAAAGTGCTACATACTTCTGATTTTGAAGAAAAAAATATTGAAAATGACAAGAGGCAACCCTTTTATTCTTCATTTTCTTTGTGAATATAATCATGGACAGAAAAGTTCCCGTGATTTTTTTTATTGTTTAATGTATTTTTTATTTGCTGAGGTACCAGTCAGCCATTTTACCAGGAATCAGTAAAATCCATTTTTTTTTGGTTATCATTTGATACAACTTACAAAAGCAGCAAGAATTTTTCAAACATTGATCATGGATTTTTTGGCTAAATGTCATGGTAAGAAAGTGTGCACATTAGATCGTTTTGAAAACCAAACACTCGTTTACTTTCATTTCGCCAAGAAACTGAACCCAATTGATGTCATCGAGAGATACATTCATGTATATTTCTCAGGCAGACTGTCTTCAAATAATTAACAGTTTGTAGAAAACTTGTATATAAAAGTATCACCAAATTTCAGGGACAAAGTCTTACAGACAACTAACAAGAATCTCTATTCTTATTGTAAAACTGTTGGCCAGAGCAGCTGTTCTGGGAAAACTCATGAGATAACAATTTGTCTCGGTCCCTTGACTGATTTTGGACTCAAAACTTGACCGCATCAATTACAGTAGGGTTTAACAAGGAAGACATTAGATATTCCAACAAGTTTCTCTTACCACGTACATGCAAAATATTTAATTTTTAATTTCTAAGATTAACAGCAGACCACCAGATGCTAACACACCTCCTTTAGTTATTATAAGTTTGTCCTATTGTCCTTGTCCTTATTGTATAATTATTAATTTTTTTGGTTTGGCATGTGTCCTTCATATTTAAGATATGATAAATCCCAGTGTTTTTCAAAACAGATTTTATGTTGGATGTCTTCAAGCCATAAACAAGATGTCATAGTAACCTGGGTAAACAGAGTACACATTATCGGGCAAACACTTGCTGGAATTATCTACTTAATCATCATGATCATATACAAAATGATTCTCAGTCACCACGTTCCTTTAAACGTCAATTAAGCGAGATTTACATAAGTGATTATTGATCCATAATACTTTTTAGAAATCTTTGTTTGTTTATATCGTTAACACTGATAACTTAATTATTTTCCTTCTTTAGGGAGTGGCTCGACTCGATAAGCCTTTCAGGTTTTTAGATCACTTCCTTTCTCTTTATACTCAATTTCATATCTGTAAACGTTTGTATGACATACAATGTACCGTATATTGAGAAAAAACAAATAAATGAAATGAAATGAAATGGTAGCAAGCTACAGATAGCTTTAGGGTGTGATACCAACTTATCATTTTACCTAATTGGAGGAATTAAGTTACAATGCAACTTGAACTTGATATAAACAACTAGCGGTTCCAGGCCGACCTCCACCACCGATCTTGGTTAGCCAAACACAAATTTGGAATCTCAGATGACCTGACTACAAATTTGATACAAGTCACAGTTATATTTTTATCCTTGCTACCCTAGCAACTGCATTCTCATCAGATGTAGAGAATACTTTGTACACACTTACAAGTAACTCATAGTGATAATTAGAGAAACGTTCCTTCAACGAAGTCTTAATTCAATCATGAAATGTTCCCTTCAAACTTCCTAAACAATCTCTGATCTGAATGCCTACCATCGCAGACTTTAACACAGACACACACAGAGACGAACTTTCAGCATACTTTGTCCATCATCTTGTGAACGTCGGCTATAAACACCTCCAAGCTATCGTGAAGTAATTGCATACCCTATTAGATCGACATCGGCTTTCAATGAAACCCTCTTTGGCTTTGCTTATCTCTCTTGCTATAAATGTCATCTTTGATGCTCTGTGCACCCTCTGAAGTGCATGTATGACCTCCAAATAAAGTACATCAGCTGGCTGGATAACAGGCTTTACTTATTCCTCACACTATGAATTTCCCTATAATTGCAATCCACACTCTCTGTGAACAGGGGGGGGGGGCATGCATAACCTGTTAAAGTGACATGGTCCTACTTATAAAATCCACATACATCTTTCTTTGTGATACATTTGTCGGCTACAACGGTCTGTATACTATGTCTGAAGTTAACTACACACCCGATTAAGTATGCATGAGGTCTACTGATGCTAAAGTCATGTCCTCCAAAGTTACAAATGTCTGGCTCTATATAGCCAGAGAACATTCCCCAAGTGAATGCATACCTCAATATAAACTGTTCATAGGCTTTTACTGATGTTGATCATTTCTATAATAAAAAAGAAAAGAACTTACTTATTTCTCATGTTATGGATGTCTGCCCTTATCGCTTCAGCACTCTCGGATGCTTCGTCCATATCTGTCTGCAGGTTCTGGATGTGTTGGTTATAGTTCTCGAGAGAACTGCAAATGGCATCCTAACAAATTGATTGTTGAGATCAAAACCGGTCACATGTTTAACAAAATAGTTAAAAATGGAAATTTAAATACTTGAAGTGTACAGAAATGGATGTGGGGGAGGGGGGGGGGGGGAGTGTAAGAATGGAAATGATTTTTTTTTTCTATTTCAGATCAACAGAGAGTTAAGGAAACCCATTCAAAGAATATTAAATTTTAATAGCCACTATTGGGCAAGTGATTAATGTAACACATAACTCTACAGGTAAAAGATTTCAAGAACAACACTTTACAAAATGTTCAACTTATCATCTTTCGATATTCTGTATTTTACAATGTCCTTCAGATGTGGCAGCTAACAGCTATTTCATTGCTGTTTGGTTTCTCTTCCTATTTCTGTTTTAATTTCGTACTGCTTTAATTCTTCTCTTTCGATAATACAAGCATCATATAAATTGAAATGGTTGAGAATGAAAAGAACAATGTTCAAAACCTCATGTGCACGACTCTGCCACCACTCTCCCACCATCCAACCCACCCCCCACCCAACACCACCCTCCCTCTTATCTGCTTCAAAATGTAAACATCAATAATTCCTTTGCTGAAATGCTTAGCTGATAAGCCGTGCATGACACCACTCACTCGATAAATTAAAAACCACCTGACACTGCACACTCTCTTAAAACTTTTGAACTCCATCTCCCAGACCTACGCCCCACCCCTACCCCAACCCGCACCTCCCCCTCCCCTTCCGCCGTCACAACTACAACTAGCTACAATGTTTTCGAGACTTACCTTAAAGTGGTCGATGGTTACAAAGTCAGGAAAGAACGGTAAGACATCTTCTATTTTTAATAGAGGGCACTCTTGCAGTATCTCCATGGCCTTTTGAATGTCGCTCTGTTCCTTGACGACGTGTTTAGCAATCTGCAGCCAGAGTTTTCTCTTCATACCTTCGTCGTCTTCCTCCGGTTTTTCTGCGCAGCGCTTAGCTAGGTCCACGTCGACCTGGAAGGTCACAAAATATCCAGGAAGGCAAAAGGAGAAGGAGAACGATGAATATTCTTTCTTCCTTAATTCATGACGAGATATATTTTTGGTGAAGGCTGCTTCTTCCGTCCGTATTAATAACGTAAGTTTCATGAGTGAAGGAAGATTTATCGTGTCACATATTCACAATAGTCGCAGCAGCGAATAATTTATCCAGTATCGCATAGCAAAATGCTATGCAAAGTGGTCAAGTTGCTATACCAGTTCAAAGATGTATCACAAGTTTGTTTACATATGAAGAATAGTATTTAATATGAGAGACCATATTCAGAACCTTCAAAACTGCTACACAAAAATGTGAACAGTAAATTATTCCCTGGTATGCCTTTGGCCTATTCAGTGCTAGGTATAATGTCTGTATATATATATGTATTCCCTGCACAGGTTCATGATCTACGTCGTCCAAAGAGTACCAAACTTACAGAATCCATGCTGCTGTTTTACAAATGTTGGGCACTCCCTCAATTCGGATGGTCCATATGTGGACAATTTTTTTAGAGAATCATTATTCGAGATAGGAATACACTAGAGAGCTTCCCATAGCTTTATTTTGCACATAAGACAGCCTGCATCAATAAACAACATTTTTCCGAGGGGTCACATGGACCTTTTTTTTTTTTTTTGTCTTCAAAGATTTGTTTACATTCAAAAAACCGGTCGTTTTGACCTTTTTTTCAAAAAAATGTTGAGAACAGTGAAAAATGTCAGTCAACTGACCCTATCTCATACAACTAGCTAAACCATACAAGGAAACAAATCAGGAGCCTCACAGGCATATGTAGAGAGATGGCTCTACATTTGGAGAAAATATGTCAAAAAATACATTTTTTCGGTCTAAATTAGGGCCAAAACACGGACCATATTCCCAAATTATTTCTCCAGAATGCCTCACCCTACAGAGTAGATTTTTAGCTCTCCAGAAGCGCCACACTGAAACGCTGGGCTACATAGAAACCATTTAGCAATAGCGCCTCCACTTTGTGAGTAATCCATAGCAATTCAACTCGAGCATTTCTACGGTATAGAATTTCGGTCAGCCACAGTTGATATGCTTCGCGTCGTTAGGGTCAATGCAATCACTCCCGTAATTGAAACGGTAACTATTTAGCACATATTATCATGGCTAAATACTTCTAAGAGGCGTTAGACCTTCTTTTTATGGGCAATTTGACCATCCAGCCGTTGGAGAAGAAGATTCTGATGATGAAATTCTGAAATTCTGATACGGTAAGCCGCATAGTTGCACACTGTATGTACTATGTATTGTGTATGTAGCGCAATTGGTATATATAGACTTACCGTTACGCGTGGTTACCATTGTATTACAGAATACATTTGTTTGTTTGGAGCGGGGAAAATCAGTCATATTCCTCACATTCAAACATCAAATTATATTTTACTTATGAAATAACATGTCTTGAACTCATCAAACTATCAAAAGTCCAGCAAATTTCATCAAAATAATTTCAAATGGGCAAAAAAAATACATTGTTTGTATCATAACCTCATTTGCATATTTACACATCTAATTAGCTTAATTATAAAAAAAAATTATAAAAATTAAAACTCCATTTCAATACCTATTTGTCAATACTTGGGTCCCTATTGACAAAATGAACAGATTTTAAGTAATTACAATGTGTAAATATATATATCCCCCAGGGGACAATTATATGATCCCAATGGGGGTTGAAAGGTTAAAGATCACAATTGGTCCCTGACCTTGATGAAAAAATAAACTTGCTTACTTTCAGCTAGAAATTTTTAAACTTTAGCTTTAAAAAGTAAAGTACATTAGAGACAAAACCCACAACACATGCCGCAAGTAACGGCAAGGAAAGATGAATTACTGAGATTAAATCTCTAGCATATTCAGAGAGACTCTAGAAATCTAACACAAACCTGAAGAGCTAGGTCCACTGCTTCCTCATACAGCTCCATGGTAGTGTAGATGTGAACGCACGCCCGTTTTAGCTGGTGCTCTGAGCAAAGTCGAAGGGCGTATTTGAGATCGTAGTGAACTCTTGTTGCATCCTAAGAAAAACAACAAATGTGAAACTCACTGTCTTCTGCAAGCGTTCCCAAACAGACCAATTCTTGCCAAGTAGCAAATAGTATATACAAATAGATGTAGTTTTAAAATGTTGAAACAAATATTAATGTCTTTCATTCATTTGTCATATGTGTGTTTATATATATATATGAATGTGTAGCAAGTGGTATGACAGATATAAAGTAAATAAATAACGATCAACACACCAGAAAAATTCCACTTCACAATCGGTTTTGTCCTTTAGGGACTCATCAGGACGAAACCAGTAGTGAAGTGGAATTTTTTTCTGGTGTGTTGATCTTTATTTATATATATATATATATTTATAGATGTAAATATATATATTTTAGTCAAGGAAGCAATACACTTGAGCTTCCCTGGCCTAAAGCTGATACAAACTTAAAACTGGTAAAATCTTGATCAGTCATTTGCTTGAAGCACCAAGCACACTGCTCAACTATCCGTTATCATCAATGTTATGATGGTTGAGTCAGGTCAAATTCAGTAGAAGACACTGCTCTGCCCTCTTTAGATGAATCAAGAAGATGACTAACCTCTCCCTCTGACAGAAGGTATTTCATGAGTTGGTTCTCGGCATGCTGTGCATATAACGAAACTAGATAGTTGTGGATGGCTTGTTCCTCCTTCTTCAATTTGGTCACGCAAAACTCTAAATATCTGATCCCTTCGTGAGTCTAAATGAAAATGAAATTAAACAAAAAAATATTTTAAAAAAGAGATAAAAACCCCAAAAAAGGTTGACAAGAACAAAAGAAAAGCAATCAAATCACAAAAATTTTAGAAAACAACTGTTAAACTATAATACTGAAATTTATAACCTTTTCACTTTATCATGAGATTATTACCCAAAAATTCTCACTTTCTTTCCAAATAATGCAATATAATGATGGGGAGGATGTAGGGGGTGTACAAAAACAATTGAAAACTGACTAATGTGAAGAATACCTCTCCACCACCACTCCCCCCCCCCCAAAAAAAAAACATGATACTGATTTTCATTAATTCTATTAACAAAAATACCTTAGCTTAACATCTGGTTTTATGCATCTGGAAAATTGTTTGGATCCTATCTTTAAGCATAACTTTCATTTCCTCCCAATGGACAAACAGCTCTTTTCAGATTCAACCAACAAATCAATTACAGACATCTCTTTCAGAGCGGTTGGGTTCTTTACCTGTCCAGTGGCGTCGTTGTGTTTATACTGGACCAGAGCTGGAATGAGTTTCTTGGGATCGAGAGAGTGATCCTGTATAATCCAAGCTGTGACCAGCTCCTTTGGAATGTGTTGCATGAGAACAGGAGAGAACTTATAAAACAGTTCCTTCTTGGAGGTCTTCTTCAAGACCTCTAATGCAGCTTGATAATCTTCTCCTTGTATGTGGTGACTGATGACACGCTCGTAATCTGGACAGAGGTGACAGACAAAAATATTTAAAAAAAAACATAAATGAATCATGAAAGAAAGTAAAAAAGAAAGGGAAAAAAAAACAAACAGAAAAATGGAAATGAACCATGGAAAACTGACTGGAAATTTATACTGAAATGAGCAAAATGAGAAAAGAGCAAAGGAATTTTTTGCTAGAACAGAATTCGGATCTCGGTGACCTCAGGATGACAAATGAGCTATACAGCCATTTGTTAGGGGCGATTCCTAATATGGCTAATTCATGGGTGAAAAGGGGTGGGGAGAGGGAGGGCGAGAGGAGGGAGAGGGGAGGGGAAGAGGGAGGTGAGGGGTAGAGTGAGGGGGAGGGTGAGGAGTGAGGCCGGTGCCGGTCAGATGCAAATGTATCTTGCATACCGTATAACCAGGGACCACTTCCAAATTTCACTTCCATGTTCACTGGTCCTGCTAAGCTAAACTTTACATTTTTAACACTTTGATAGCTTCAACGAATACATTACTATTAAAGTCAGCAAACATCCAGTAAAAATCCACCTAATTAAGTAAACCTTGACATAGGCTGATTAACTAATTAGCATATTTCATATCTTGAAATGAGCTTTTAAATATCAAATATGTTACAGAGATCAATTGCAATATTAAATATGTTAATGAGGTCAATTGGAAAATCAAATATGCTAATGAGGTCAATTGGAGTATCAAATTTGTAAATGAGGTCAACTAGAATACACCAATGAAAACGAAATAAGACAATTTCAAACTTGTCATAACCTAGACTTCAATTAATATGTTATTGTGTTTAATTCTGCTAAAATTGCTTATATAAAAATGTTCTACTTTAAGTTAGCTTTGAATGACCGAAAAAACCTCGAACAATTTACAAAACAGATGAAAAAAGAGAATGGAAACAGAGGGGATATGCTCTCACCTTTCATGAGCATTGCGAAAAAGACCATATCTGTGACATCACCGTGGCTTGCTATCAGATCATAGACTGTGTCCACGTTATTCTTCAAACATTCCTGTGAATTAAAGGATCGATGTGTGACTGACAAAAATAATATTACATTTTATTTTTATAGAAGAAGCTAATCTCAACCATCATCTTTTAGCTTATATGAGAAATCTTCTTTGCAATGAACAACTCCCCTAAAACAGATTAGAATAATGTGTGATGATGACACCTAGGAGGAGATGTCTTTTTACATTCTGCAGCTCCAATATTTTTGTCTAATTTCATTGGCATGTATTTGTGCGTGAGCCACGTTGAGGAATATTGCTATTTTTTAAACAAAAAATAAAATTTCAACGCTCAAGTATATTTCCATATTTGCTTTTAAACAACAAGACATTACCATGACTCTCTTCTGAGCTATGAACTTCCTGAAGCCGTCGTGGACGCTATCGTATTTTTCTTTAGATGCCGGCTGATTCCTCAGTATACCGACTTGATTTAGGAACAGTTCAATTAGCCAGATAACTAGCATTGTCATCTGAGCCTTATCCTACAAATAGAGAGAGAGAGATAATAGAGAATAAAAGGATTAAAGGCATTGAAGACTCAAACCGTGTGCCGCGCTCTGAAAAAGTTAACTTTCCAATACTTGCAAGTGAAGTTTATCTCCTTGTCGCTAAAAACTGCAGACAGTAAATGAAACGTGATACCTTGTTATCTTTAGATGGACCTGAGTTGTCCATCGCTGTATCGTTTGTATACTGTGCTGTGGGTATTGACCGCAGCTGTATGTACTGACTGTACACTAGTGTCTAATTACCGACGGTAGCAAGCTTTGTGCGTATTTTCTGGGATCGATGGTGGTGTCTAACACTTCTGTTACACCTCATTCGAAACTAGGTCAGATTACCGGCATGAGACGTTTCTTTTTGCGCAAGTCTTCACACCATTTAAGTTCAAAGCAAATCTATCTTCTTGGAAGATCTGAACTTTAACTCATGAGATTCATGAGCATTTAAAAGAATATGTTAAAGACTTCATCTTGATCTGCTGAAAGGGTGGATCATGGTGGGTGGGGGGGGGACAGTTTGGGGCGTGGGTATGCCCTGAAACAGCAGAAATCTATGACATATAGCAGAAATACCCAAGCAGTTTGTGAGGTGATGAGGCATAATGATAGATTTTTTTTATGGCACATGGCACATTATTGTTGTGAAAATACTCACCTCTGGAGGAAGATTGGCCATTTTCTTCTGTAGGAAGATTCTTAGCGCCTCCTTTTGGTCAGCTTCAATAAACTTTAGCGTAACCTCTTCGAAGGACATTTCAGTTGAAGCAAAATAGAGGGCACTCTTGTCAAACCTGGATGACAAAACAGTCAGAGCAAAAAAAGAAATGTAGATTAGGTCTTCATTTCAAATATTGACATTTAATCGATACTTGTCAGTCAAAATGTAGCAACTTGATGATGTCTGAAGACAGAAAGAAAGATGAGAATCCAGTTAGTCTGACACATTAGTCAACAGTTACAGTACCCAGGTCTGCAGTTTAACTGATCGCAATTTTAAAATGAAAACAATTGAAATTGTTTCTTGTTCGAGATGAACAAATAAGACTGGGAGAGCCTTAGATTGTCTTAAAAGTTGGAAGACTCCCGGTTAAAACCAGGAGGGTCGGCAAGTCTGCATAAGCTGTAATATACTGTTTATTGCATGAAAACGTAAAGAACACATCTCCATTAATCAAAGGAAACTATGTTTGATGATTTGAGCAAGAGACATGATGTGGATTAATTAAAGTACAACATTGTTGGGTTCATCTACTAAGCCATGGTAGACTTAGATATATCACAGCAAGATGATCTACCATCATCTTTCAGTAACTTTAATATTTAAAAGTTAAAATAAACAGGTGCAGATTTCGTTTTTTTTTTCGCTTTGGTGTTTTTTTTTATTATAACCTCTCATGCTGAAAAGTCTGATAACCTCAAATAATGCAATAGGACTACACTCATCTCAGGACCTCATGAAAAATATTAAAACATATCCGTTGTTTCCTTTTTTGCTTTATCACATGTTCAAACTTGTTTAAAAAACATGTTCATACAAGGCTTTGTTTGGAATACAAATATGAAAATATTGAAACAGACAGTTCAAGCATTAATTGTTGTAAACCAATTTTAAATCGACGTCTGTTTGCACAAAGGGAAAAACAGAAAGGAATTTGATATGACTCACTGTTTGTCATCGAAAAAGTGTTGAGCTTGTTTCCGGAGGACTTCATCTCTTTGTGCTTGGTTGTCTTGACAAAACGTCAAAGCCAGGTTGAAGTCACCTTTATTCAAGTAGATCTTCCAGACATCCCTGCAAGGAAATGGATCAAACTTTTATTTTAAGGGATGTGGTGGTGGGTGGTAGGTTAAATTGATTGGTTAACAAAGTTACTGGAAATAGTCTGCATCATGAGGGCTAAAATCAAATCCTCGTAGAATTTGGCAAAGTGATGAATTTTCTCAATTTTTGTTCGGATAGGTTGTGAATGAATCTGGCAACAACTGAGGGAATGATGCCGTCACGGCAAATGAGCTGCACATGTTTTTTTGCCTTCTTTTGTTTGGGGGGTGGGGTGGGGGGTGGGAGTGGGGGGTGGGGGAGGAATTATATTTAAATCATTAACCGAACAGAAGTTGAACAGAAGTTATTAATCCTTCTACAAAAGAAACTTGCAGTTTGATGAAATTCTATGTACAAAGAAAATTGACATCTAAGTGTGCATTTCAAAGGTATTCAGTTTAAAGGATATTATATTAGGCAAGTAAAGCTTCGAAGGACACCCTAACATGATGACGTCATAGACCAACCACTGAGATCCATTCCCTGGGGGAAAAGAGGGTTTAACCAGTCAAAAGTAGGCAAAAGTCTATCAGCAATATATCTCAAGTTAGTCTACGTGTCAGGAGTTCCTTGAAGAAATCTGCGACCGTTTCTGACGGCATATTATTGATAATGAGAAATGGTCACTTGTTTGCTTCTGGCATATGCATTTACCTGGACTCTCTTGTGACTTTGTACATGAACACACCCTGGTCAGAGTAAGTCCAGATAGTTCCCTTTGTGGCATCCCTGCACATTCCGAGCAATTTACCAAATTTCTAAAATTGTAAGGAAAAACAAATTTAAGTGCATTAATACTAAGATTACTAGTAGTTCAATAAGACCACACAGTACCTTTTTTTGTTTGTTGTAATCCACTTCAATGGGTTTGTTCAACAAAAAGTGAAAACATGGAATCGCATTGCAATTGTCTGTGCGAGTCACTCCAAGATTAATGTATGTCTTCCAGTTACAGAGTTGTTGACAATTGAAAATTCATACTCATGGACGTTAAATATGAATCTAAGAGACTGACTTCGGTCAGCTTGCGGCTTTGATAAGCCAATGAGGCTTCTTCGCGGTTTCCTGCTTGCAGGAGGATCTAAAATACATACATACACACACACATACATACTTACAGACATACTACAGTTCCCAATTGATGAAAGCTGACAGACAGATTCAAATGGAATTTACTTCAGCCATAGTTTCCCATGAAGATTTTTTCTTTCAGTTATCATTAAAAGACAACTCTGGGATAAAAGCAAAGGAGGACAAAAGGTGGAAAGTTCAACTTACAGCTTGGTAGACATCTTCATCGATCGGGGTCTCATTCAGTGTACAGATCACTTGAACTCTAAAATACAACACAAAATAAGCAAAAACATAATAAAATACCTCATCTTAACATTCATCACAAGAAATGAAAAAAGGAAAAAAAGGAAGAAGACAATGATAAAATTAAATTTATAAAGCGCCATTATCCAGAAAATATTACCGACTGTTCACTAAAACATCAAAAGAAGCTGTAACATGGACTTTAGAAATCAACGGAAGGGTTTGAAAAACTTGAGCCTTCAATCTTTCTTTGCAAAAGAGTCTATGGAGGTAACTGCCATTATATGGTCAGGCTAAGAGTTCCAAAGCTCACAAGCTGCAGATGAAAACCAGGAATCACCCAGAAGCATTTTCATGTATAATTTATTCATATTAATCAAAGTTAATATTTCACAAGCGTTATGAAATTGGCTTGTGGGTAGGTACTTTCTGTAATTGGACTTAATGGTTCAAATCTGAATATAGATGCACAGGGATTCCTGAGTGCGGGGTATACTTATCGCCGTCCTGGGGGAGGGGTCCCCTTTGAGAAATTTTGCGTGATTTTTTAAGGTGCTCAGATGCCAAATGCTGGCACTTGTGTAGCTTTTTAAGCACATACACAAGTACTAGTTTTGCTAACAATTTACATTTTTTTTTTCAATTTATGTTGAATATATTGTTACGAATGTCAGGAATTTAGATGAAAATAGTGCTGGGCGGGATTCACGATTTTTAAGACAGTGCTGGGGGGTAATTTTTAGTGCTGGGCGGGGACCGCCCAGTGCCACCCAGCGTGGGCACATCCCTGGATGCAACTGTAACATTGTGCTTTACCTATCTGAGTAGAGCAGGAGGACGTGAAACTCTGTTAAGATCATTGAGATGGGTTTTATCTGTACTGTGCCTTCTTTGTCCAGCGGATATATCAACAAATGGCTGTCCTTGGTCAGGTTTTCCCTGGTCAGCTCTTGGAAATCAAAATTACCAATGTAGACTCCTGGACCTGTACAAGGAGATGGTCAAATTGTTAAGTTTTTTTTACATTCAGTAGGTATGAAATTGGGGCTACTAGCATTTAGCCCTTCTTTTTTCTTTTTGGACAAGTTAAGAGGGCATAAATAGTCCAAACTGAATTTATAAACAGAATTCAATCAACTGGTAGTTAGAGAACAATATTATATTAAAATATAATATATTTTTATTAATATTAAATATTATGTTGGTTTGAAGTTAAGACAATGAGTATTACATCGTTTTCTCTTTGACAGGTGAAGAGGGCAAAAAGAATTTATAGACATAATTCCAAAAAAGGAGATCTTCAGCCTTTCTACTGAGGGCGCTACCATATCGGTCCTAACAGTGCCATAGATACAACTCTGGGTCCTAATGTGTGTCATCTGTCCTGTTTATTTGGAAACTTTAAGATCAGATCAGCTCTTTATCTTCACGATGTACTGTCATGCGTACACCAATTTCACCAAAGCCATGCGGGGCCTGTGTCTGTTTCATAATTCAGTTATTTATCACACGCACGGTACGGTACTACTATGGCAACATATGCGTATCGAACGCGAAAGGAGTTTGTCGATAGGTACGACTTTTGTACATTACTAAATTATTTGATATATCAGATTTTAATTCAACAAAAAGTACTCTAGTTTTGACTTTCAGAAACGTCTCACGAACCCCCTGGGATGGACTCACGCAACCCCTGGGGATCATGCACCCCAGTTAGGGAAACCCCTGATCTATGTGCTAAGTTGTGAAAATATGTTTAAAAGGATGTCTCCTTCAATAATTACGAGGAGAATCGCTGGTCCGGTATCTTCCCTTTTCGAGATACAATCTTAATGACGCTTAGAGATTAAGCTCAGTTTAGCGGTCGTGATTGAAAATATTTCAGGGAAGCATTCTGATTGGTTAACCACCATACGTGCGTAATGTTGCAAAACGAACAGTGGGCAACATGTCGTTGCTAACATGTGCTAGTTATCAGTGGTAATAACCGTATGTTACTTCGAATATGTCACACTATATGTGAATTAGGGAATGTGCAGGTACTTTGCCCTGATGTGTTCATCAGAGATTGCTAAAAAGAATTCTCAGTGATTACAGAGACCGCAGCTTGTCAAAGTTCGTGGAACAAGAAATGAACAATATGACTGGGCCTCCTCTGTTGATTCAGAGTGTGGCTGAAGATCCCAATTGCAAGAAAAGACACCTTTCTGTCAAGTGCAGTTGTTCATTTCACATTTCAATTTTCGTGAAATCAAATTACAATCAACTCTGATAATTATATGCGTGACATGGTACATTAGTGAAAATCTCCTCTTCCTTTTAAGTTTAGTTTACGTTAGAGGCAAGTTTAATATGAATCCCCACTACGTACCTTAAATGAGGGACATATCTTAAGGTTTGACATTCACAGTTTGATAATTTGGAGAATACTCTGCATAAGAATATATAAGGAAAGGAACATGAGCTTTTTACCGGACATCCACGCAAATCCCTGCGGTGTTGATTTCTGTTTGGGTGTGTAGACTTGCAGCTGGCTGTAACCGATGTTTCCGGGAAGTTCTAGAAAACCAGCTATACAGGATGAGATGGAAATAATGGGAAAGAGATGAAAAGCAAACTGAAACTGGACCAAACATGAACCAAAATGTATGTGTCCTTGTATTGAAAGGCTTCACATGATAACTTAAAAACATTACATAACAGAAGCGCCAATGAAAGCCCAGGTTTGAAAATCTTCATTCTCGTTAGGTATATGAAGAAGATCATACATTCATATTTTCTCCTAGCCTCCTAATTAACCTTGGACCACACAGACGTACCCCCTCCTTCTTATCAGGCCTGCACCAACTCCCCCCTCTCCCAACTCCATCTTGTCAGGCCTTGGTATTACTTTTAATTGTATTACTTACTCTACCAATTCTATACAATGGTATTATAACTAGTACCACAAATTGTAATACTAATTAATTATCTTTGAACAAATGGCATTACATAAGATCCTGTCAACATTAAAGCGTTGTACTAGCACTTGTTTCATCGTTGAATACATCAAACAGTATTGGTACTAAATTGTGCAACTATGTAAAGAACGTAGTATTTAGTAATTTCTATCAATTTACGGAAATGGTAATTAATCTGCTTATTCGTAATTATATGAGTACTTGTATCAGAACCTAACCTGCCAGTTCATAGTCCATTTTCTATCTCGGGCGATAGATGAAAACGAACAATATATAGTAAACGTGAAGCATGTGATGATGATGAGTTCATCACATACGATTTGTTTCACATCTCTCAGCCAGTGATGTATTTTAGAGTATGAAGCGGCCTTGATGAATTGTAATAGTAAAGGAATCATCACTTGGTCATCTGTATTAGTAATTCCATCAACACAATGGCATGGTATTCACTACTAGCATCATCACTAACTTGTATAAGCAATATTGGCCACACTATCGCCTGTATATACCTTTGATAACATTTCAAGATTACATTATCATTTGTCTCGTTAAATACTTATTGCGGCATCGGTGATTCCATGGACAACAACGAACCGTATCACTACTAGCATCATCAATAACTTGTGACTGTATAAGCAATATTGGCCACACTATCGCCTGTATATACCTTTGATAACATTTCAAGATTACATTATCATTTGTATCGTTAAATACTTATTGCGGCATCGGTGATTCCATGGACAACAACGAACCGTATCACTACTAGCATCATCAATAACTTGTAACTGTATAAGCAATATTGGTAAACAATGACCTGTATACCTTTGATAAGAATTCAAGATTACATTATCATTTGTATCGTTAAATACTTATCGCGGCATCGGTGTTTCCATCACATCAACAACGAACCGTATCACTACTAGTATCATCACTAACTTGCAATTGTATCATCAATATTTCTCACACTATTTTTACTTTAGTTATTCTCGCAACAGTTAAATAACTGCACTATCACATGTAAAAACACTTACTTGGAATTGTATTTTCATATCTCTGGAAAACTTGAAGAAATATCGGTGCCTCTGTCGACATGATTGTACCAATGAATTGATACATTCGTCTGTGCAATGCGAAACATGGAAATAAATTCGTTTTCATTTTACCTTATAAAAGTTACATATTATATAATCAGTACATCAGATGACATTGCAACAAATCTCTCTATTTCAAAAATATATCACCAAAGTAATTCTCCTCTCAAAGAGATGAAACAGAACTCTTTTACCTCTTTACATGCACTGGTTACATAGATTGATTATTCTGGAAGGAATATTATTTTTAGTCAGGAGTATTGGACTTATACCTTTCATTTCACTTCAGCCAGCTATCCAATTTAGAAGATTATTTCAGACCGGGGAAAATGATGGATTTCTCCTGGATGCAGAACCCACCTTCCTTTGGCTGGCCAGGGATTTAACCCAGGACCTCCCAGATGCCAGATTTGTTAATATCCACTTAACCACTTAGGCACTGTGTCTAAAGTAAGATCGCTGAGGGGTCTGCAGCATCACTGCAGCAAGGCTGGGTAGGACATAATCTTTTGAACTCTGTAGCTTCACACCATGGGCAATGCTGGTATGCTGAGATAATCACTACCGTTTGATAATAATGATTCAGCCTTGCTGCGGGGTAGTTTGCATCTGCTGTAGTTTGTTTCTTTTCAACATGGCGTCTCAAACACCGATTTATTAGTCAATGGAGGGTGTACTTACTCGGGGGTGGTAGCCATTATAAAGATGGTTCTCTTGTCAGACTGTGTCGACCCAGATATCCTCTCTACGTGAAGACCGGTCACAGGAACTGTACTTTCCTTCCCGAGATTATAGACCTGACAAATGACACCGATAAACCGAGGCACGTGAATTGAATTCATGACATTGTCGTCATATTTTAGATCTTATAAAAATTTTGCTTCATGGAAAATGGCACACGGTCACTATACATGTCCGCCAACTTAGTGTACTGTATTATAAGCAGTACAAGTATGGCATGTATCTAAGGCACATCAACGGAAGATCATAAATTTCCATTCATAGTTACTGTACTCTAATACCAATACCCAACAACAAACTATCTCCTACATTAGCTACAGAACTGTTTTCCCTCTTCACCCCCATCCCACCCCCCCTCTCCATCTCTTGTCATTCCCCTCTCCTCTTCATCCCTTCCCCTTTCCCACTCCAACACTTGTCATTCCCCTATCCCTCCCTCTCAATTTCTTGTCATTCCCTCTCCTCTACATCCTCATTCCTTCCCCCTCTCCATCTCTTGTCATTCCCCCTCCTCTTCATTCTCATCCCCTCTCCATCTCTTGTCATTTCCCTCTCCTCTTCACCCACATCCCCTCCCCCTCTCCAACTCTTGTCATTCTCCTCTCTTCACCCCATCCCCTTTCCCACTCCATCACTTGTCATTCCCTTATCCCTCCCTCTCAATCTCTTGTCATTCCCTCTCCTCTTCCTTCTCATCGCCTCTCCATCTCTTGTCATTCCCTCTCCTCTTCACCCACATCCCCTCCCCCTCTCCAACTCTTGTCATTCTCCTCTCCTCACCCCTTCCCCTTTCCCACTCCAACACTTGTCATTCCCCTATCCCTCCCTCTCAATCTCTTGTCATTCCCTCTCCTCTTCATTCTCATCCCCTCTCAATCTCTTGTCATTCCCTCTCCTCTTCACCCACATCCCCTGCCCCTCTCCAACTCTTGTCATTCTCCTCTCCTCACCCCATCCCCTTTCCTACTCCAACACTTGTCATTCCCCTATCCCTCCCTCTCAATCTCTTGTCATTCCCTCTCCTCTTCATTCTCATCCACTCTTCATCTCTTGTCATTCCCTCTCCTCTTCACCCACATCCCCTCCCCCTCTCCAACTCTTGTCATTCTCCTCTCCTCACCCCTTCCCCTTTCCCACTCCAACACTTGTCATTCCCCTATCCCTCCCTCTCAATCTCTTGTCATTCCCTCTCCTCTTCATTCTCATCCCCTCTCAATCTCTTGTCATTCCCTCTCCTCTTCACCCACATCCCCTGCCCCTCTCCAACTCTTGTCATTCTCCTCTCCTCACCCCATCCCCTTTCCTACTCCAACACTTGTCATTCCCCTATCCCTCCCTCTCAATCTCTTGTCATTCCCTCTCCTCTTCATTCTCATCCCCTCTCAATCTCTTGTCATTCCCTCTCCTCTTCACCCACATCCCCTGCCCCTCTCTAACTCTTGTCATTCTCCTCTCCTCACCCCATCCCCTTTCCCACTCCAACACTTGTCATTCCCCTATCCCTCCCTCTCAATCTCTTGTCATTTCCCTCTCCTCTTCATTCTCATCCCCTCTTCATCTCTTGTCATTTCCCTCTCCTCTTCATCCCCATCCCCTCCCCTCTCACTCTATTGTCTTTTCCCTCTCTCCAAATATTTACTAAGAGAACCACACACAACAAAATCAAGTTGACAAATCTAGTGACAAGGCATGATTTTGTGCAACATTTAAACTACCAGATTCCTCTTATCTATTATTGAAACAATTTTTGCCTTTTGAAGTTTGCAAAGGTCCTGTAAAACCTACCATTTTCCAGTATTGGTCTGGGTTCTGCTGGAAGAATCTACCGTCATCACCAGCTTGAATCAATGTCTCAAAGATACATCCTAACAAACAAATAAACAAACAAATTAATGAATAATACAGTATACAGCTGGGTGCTTTTGTAACTTAATTGTTTCCCTCATTGATATATAAATAACCCAGCACAGAAACTAATTTGATATACAGTAGATGGTACTATTAATGTTACAATGGATGTATCAAATCTTGAGAAACTCTTTGGTATTCAAAAAAAAAACATCTGTACTTTTTGGTCGGCAAATATACCAGCCTTCTTTTTAAGTGAAGGTAACTAGCCTACTCTACTTCATAATTAAGAATTAGGACTATAAATATAATATATCATAGCTATTGATAAGGTTTATGACTTGCTAATTCTGTCCTATTCAAATGAAAAGGAAACATTTAAGGACCAAACACAGGAACTTCTCTCTGTAAACTTGAGCGTCATAACTGTAACTTGATGGAATTTGGTGAAGAGTGGAATGGGAGTTTCTGGTCCTCTGATTTGGTATGTAGCAATGCTGTGAGCACTTTAACATTATAAAAACAATCTCTCAAATATATGTCACAAATATGACAATTTCCTGGAGATTTATGGGTCAAAATCCAACGAATCAAAGATCAAACTACTGCGTGAGACTGACACCACTCTGTGAATAAAAACTTCAGTACGAAACAATTGACAGAATCTTCACATCATGAGTTTTATATTCATCGTACCTCTGCTTGTCCCGAGTAAAATTTCAGTTGTGGTCGTTTCATTCCGATTCATTTTATTCCATCCGACAGACTCTATGAGATGACCCTGTTGTAACAAAGGAGACAAAATTTCACTTTGTTAGTTCCATTAATTATTGATGGTAATCATTTATATTTTAAAGTTTAATTCTTTTTAAGTTTCTAGTATAACTAAAATAAAGTTTCATAGTTGATAGCAAAGACTAATCATGAATAAATGTCAAATGTAAGCCATTTATGTAAAGCAGTTGGTTGCACTTTATAATTGAAACAGAACCTTTCTGATTTAAGATGATTTCTGGATTTCTTCCACAAGAAAAAAGATCTGTTGAAACTCACTTTCATTTTGGCTAAATGTTTGGCCTTCCTGCTTTTCTTTCCAACATAAAGGACATCTAAGGTTTCTGTGCTGATGATGAGATGCTGTCCAGATGGATCCAGAAACATCTTGTGAATTTTCTCATCACTCAATTTGACTTCTGAAATGAAGATATAAAAGGGGGACAATATTTAAAAGTAGTCAGTTGATGGTGGATGATACTTTTGAAGAGGAACTGATGAAATTTAGAAATTAGAAAGTAACATCATGGCAAAAGAAGGGAGGTTAAGGAACATGTAAAGTTGGTGGGGAAAAACAATTCTCAAACTTGTTACCACTTCTCTGGTCAGGCTGGTCTCTGTTGATACGTAGGATTGTTCTATCGGCCATGGCGATCATTAGCATGTTGTTGTTGGCGACCATGTGAGTTATAGCCCTTGGTGGACTGTAAGTACAAAATACAACAGAGAGTTGTTAAAGTAGGACAGATAAATTAGACACAGATTTTACTTTCCCTAAATAATATCCACGATCCATGCAGCACTACATCATAGTTTAAACACAATGCAAAAGTTGCTTCGTTTTTATAAAAAGAGGAGTTTATGTCTAATATTACTATCATAATGTTGATTAATATTTACGAGACTTTGTTGCAATTTCTGCCAAGTATTGTTATCTACTTTAACACATAAGGTCCTAATAAAATATCCATATATATTTACAAAGCTTAAAGGCAGTGAAAAGGGTACAGTGCACACTGGAAACATTATCAACGGTGGTGTTTTTGACTTTCTCGGTTTCTTAAGTCTTTACTATGTAGCCGTGTAGGATGTACGTCTTCCAAAATGTACAACTTTAAGCTCTGTTTGTACATCGATACCATCTCTATCACAAGAATCAAAGGTAACTGCTGGGTCCCATCTTCCCCCCCCCCCTCTCTCTCTTCTTTATGAATCAAGCACATTTGCAAGTGAAAACAATCATAGATTACTAAACGAAATTCATGTGTATGAGGTAACAATTATGTGCCTATTGGGTGAGTCTGTGAACTTACGTGAAATTAATTTTCTGTCTTGTGAAAATTTTGACATCTTCTTCGATAGAAGCCGTCACATAACCTGATGAAATCTGGAATTAAATAAGAAAAGAGTCTTGGCTAATATCATATATTAATTGACAAGATGGAAGCTCTCATGCAGGGCAAAATTTTTAATGGTTGTCCAAGCGTCTGATATGACCAGACATCTGTTAGGATGACCAAAACCAGATTTGGATGTCGTCTGGCTGGATGACTAGTCGTTAACATCAATTTCAAATCTTTCTAACTAAATACAAAAAGAGTGGAGGGTCTATGATCCACCTGAAGGGGAGTCTTACTGGCCCAGGGTAGTACTTACAAACCTTGAAGTCTCTCCTACTTTGTACATATTTGGTCATTTTTGTTTTTAATATTTTTCTGCAATGTTTCAACAATCAAATATATATATACTGTTTGAAGAACCATAAAGTAAGACCTGAAGTACAACCAGAAAGAAACCAATCCTTAAAGATCTGCCCTGTTGTGTAATGTGTATGAAATGTAATGAATACTGATAAAATGCTGATTAGTTGTGTGTGAGGATCATAGACTTTTTCAATCACATATCCTCACTACAGCAAATCCAAAATCCAAAAACTGCAAATCCAAATTACTTACTGGTGCTGATCTGGTGGATGGTTGCTGTAGACCAGATGTGAATGGAGTTCCACTTCTTGCTGTGGCTTCATTATACTGTTCAAAGAGGCTTGATGCCATAATTGCAACATACCAGTCTTCACTTTGTTGCTGTTTAGGTAAAAAGAATCATTTTAAGTCACTACTCTGTTGTCAGTTAGACATATCTCAACTAATTTTACTAGTCTACTTTACAAGAAACAAAGATCAGAGCCTTCAATACTGCTACACAAAGTTTGAACACTAGCCCAAATAGTAAATTATTCCCTGAAAACTTATTGAATTTCAAGCCAAACCAATTCCTTCAAGCATTATAATCTGAGTTTTCTAAAACATATGTTGGATTCTTTGGTTATTGTTGTTTCAGATATTTTATAAAGATACTGTTTATTAGTCTTTTCTTCACCTGTTAGAACTAATATTATTATTAGCCCTACAAGTACAAGTACAAGGCTACTGTAAAGTGTTATGTTAGACCAAGCCATGACCTTAACCTAGGCTACGCTATTAACTTTAGCGACGTAGACTATCCTAGTCTTAACGCCATCATATTAATAAGTAATAGCTTAGTTTATAGAATTCGGTATCTTTTGTACGATATGGAAGTATGAATTATAAGGTGTTATAGGTACAAAAACAATATGTAAATAATTTACTTCACTTCCTGACCTGATTCTACGAACGAGGTGGAATTTGTTAATGATGACACTTGAGAGATGGGTGTTGTTACTGCCCCTGGAAAATTAACATGAAGCTATTAAAGTACTAGTTTCGCGACATTTTGACTGAGGGGTGCATTGACGTATTACGGTATTTAGTACTAGTAACATGAAGGAAACGTCAACAGTTCTTTTACAGGGGAGACGACGGCGGAAGTAGAAAATTGTTTGGAGGTCAGGATTACACATCTGTAGGAATATAGGACGTCATTAAGATATATTCCAGATAATCATGCTTGATTAATCATGCTTGTCTTGTATTTGGCTACCACACCTCCCACCCAGCCCCTCGGCGGCTATCCATTTCCGTTCCACACAAACACGCACACTCACACCCTGATTCATTATTAATATAATATAATAATCAGCAGTTATTTTTACGACCCTTAAGCGACCACAAATGTGGGAGAAGCCCGCAAGGGCTTATGGATTACAACTTACACGTCGGGTGGCTTCCGATTCAACATTTAACTCAAATTTTGGAATCTTTTCAATTTAGAAAGTCATTTCAGATGGGAAAACCGTAGATTTCTCTTGGATGACCCGGCCGGGAATCGAACCCCGAACCTCCCAATTGCTAAGCCTCATTGCTTCAAATGCCACCGCCTTTATCCACTCAGCCACAGCACCGCTCGTTAGCACGGTCAGCACCGGGTATTAAAGTCGGAAACGAAGCATCCCAGCCAGTTGGGAAAATTTCTTAATGCTAATATCTCTCTTAACTGTACTCCAATATCATGCTCTCGAATCAGCGCACAGGAAAATAAAGGCCTACCATGCAGACTGATAGATCGCATAAAATGATAAAAGCATTGCATATAACTGTGATCTTTGCATGCTCAGGCTGGCAGTTTTCAAAGAATTGAGGAGGGTAAAATAAGATGCTCAAGAACTGGTCAAAACACTTCCCGAAAAAAATGTTAAATCATTCCAAGTGATCAGATGCCAACTTTACAAGAGCTCGGCCACTCTCTCCGGCCTCCAGCGGAACATAAAGTAACGTTAACGACCGTCAACAAGTCTCAGTTTCATTAGATATTAAGATAAAACCCAACGAATAACTGCCTTCCTTAAATCAAGACTTTCTTACTGAAAATGTCATTGAAAACAATAGGATTTAATGTTTTTAATTTTTGCAACTGGCTACCGCCCCGACTCTCACGTAATAATTTTTTTTTTTAATTCTCGTCGGATAACCTTACCTTGTCTTGACCATTAAACCTCCAGCTATCCGAGCAATAGTCGGGCCCACTTTTTGTTTGTAATAAAAAAAAATATCATACCAACGGTTTTAGTATATAGGCCTAGCCTACTACTTGACTGTTCGGTGGCAAAAATTTGCCTCTCTCCGGGGCACAATGGTGGTGTTGAATTGTGTACACAGTGTAAATTAAAACTCTCGAACTTTTGAAGTTCATTTCATCTCGAATTTTCGTGAGTTGTAACTCGAAATTTAATCCCCTTCCATCCCCAACCCCGACTTCACCGCGACTTGGCGTCACAAAAGGAAAGAAGAAGAAGAAGAACAAAAACAGAAATGGAACCGCCGTGGCATGTATGCCCATATAAAGTTTGAGAGAGAAGTTACATACGCTATCTCGAGTTAAAGTGGTTTTGTTGGTAAAGTATGCGTGCCGAGCTCAGGGGCGTCAATCCGATTTAAAACGTGGGGGGGGGGGACGGAATCGATTCGAGTATTCCGGCCGTAAGTACTATCTAAGCGGAGCGCCACCATCGGTTGGCGCGCAGCGTACAAGAAAATTTTTCTTCTGGCAGACCCCTCAGATTGCAGGAAACGGCACTTCCCGTGCATTATGGCAGAAAGCAACACCCCTAATATTGATAAAAATTTCCGGCAATTTTTTATTTTGGGAAATATTCTCGAAGGAAGTGATCGCCATTTATTCCCAAGTTTACCAATTCCTCGTCTCCCAGAAGCGCCCAACATTTAAGATATCGAAACATTTTCGTGTTGGCTGATCCATGATCACCGCCCATCAAGGGCGGCGGAAGCACTTTTAATCTGGGGGGGGGGGCACCGACATCAAAGGGCACTTTGCAGCAATTCGATTGGACTGATGCAGCCTTATATTTAGTACCCTTTACAACTCTTATTGTATTATCTTATTTGTGTACACACATCACTCCATCAACGCCCCCCCCCCCCCTCCTCAAGGAAAATATGCATACTAGCACTGCAATATCCAATGTGCAAATTGGGAAACAAGGAACAAGTTTTCTTTTGAGACAAAATGAGGCGAAATCATGCTAATTGCTAATGTAGGAATCTTCCGAATTAGAGTTTATTTCTTGTTAATATCTTAACAAATTTGTTTCATTCGAAATAGCTTTGAGTTTGACCCAGAGAAATTCACTAAGAGTCAGAGGCGTAGCCAGGAGTTGCAAAGTTGTATGCACGACTATCTGAGCGGAGCGCCACCATCGGTTGGCGCAGAGCGTAGTAGAAAATTTTTGGTTTTACAAACCTCTCAGATGGCCGGAAAAAGGCCCTTCCCGAGTGTTCATTCTGGTTCCCTGGCCTCTTGCTAACATGAGACACCTCAATTTTTATGTAGAAAATGGGCACATTTTTAACCTGGGGAAAAGTGGGGGCACGTGCCCCCTGTGCCCCCCGGTTCCGCCGCCCTTGCCGCCCATGCCCGTGAGAAGTGGTGACTGGGTGAAGAAAAAGCCATGCCGTTTGAAAACATGGACAGAAAAAGTGAAAGTAGCGAAACCTAAGGTAAAACGCGCGATAACGAAGTGATTATTTACCAGGTTAATTGAGACTGTATCAAACGCGAGCTTAGGACAAACATATTCAAAGGTAATGGCATTGCTAATCCCGATATGTCGTCTTTGAGGTGTGTGGAAAATCCGCAACGACCATCAAAGAGCAATTGAATATTTAGTCTACTTTTCGATTTCGAAAACACTTTTTTTTTAAATTATGACAAAATTTTATGACACCTTTGATTTTTTTGGGGGGGGGGGGCTGTGCCCCCCGGGCCCCAATGGGCACGACGCCACTGACCCCAGGGCCTCAGATATAGGCCCATTGCAGGGGTGGGCAACCTTTTGAATGAATGGGCCAGACTTTAGGAGTGAAAGATTGACAGGGCCGCACCTAACCAACGGCCTGCTGCTGATTTCAAACCTTTGATTCCGAGGACGTTCAAGCAATGGGTGTGTGTACTTAATCTGTATTCACAAAACCATAATGTCAATACAGTCCTGTTGATAATTAATGGTGATAATAGACCAACCTGACAGCATCATAAGTGCAGATAAATTCAAAGCAGCTAGCTCGTTTTTGGTGATGATGCAAAATAGATTGATTTTTTTCTTTTTCTTGAGACATCTCACGGGCCGCAAAAAAATCACTGGCGGGCCGCATGTGGCCCGCAGGTTGCCCACCCCTGGTCTATAGGAACGATGTCCCAAAATTTCCCCGGACATAAAGGCGAAGGAAGCTATCCGCCGCGACTGCATGTGAGTTTCTCGACTTTCTGTCCTGGGAGTCATACCACAAAATGGTGCATTTCCTCATACGCCATTATTAATAATTTAAATAACTAACTAATAAGGCACAGCCCATATCCGAGTTCGTATAGCGAGCTTAGCGCAAATTGGCGCCAGCATGTTAAACCAGGTTGCTAGGTCTACGAGAATACATTTACATGAAATTTGAAAACAAGTATAGCAAGACAAACCACTTTTATTATGTTTTCAGGACCTCACACATGCGAATGTATCGTCAGACTTAGAATAGGTCCATGCATGTGAGTGGTGGCTAAAGTGATGAAGGCATGAAAATAAATCAGTGGTTGTTCGTTGGAGTCCTCAAGCAAGTTACCTCGGTTGCTAGGTGGATTTGCATCTGGTTATCGGGTGAATTCTGGTCGGAGCGTACTATGTAACCACCATGTACCCAGGGACGTAGCTAAGGCTTGATGATTGGGGGGGGGGGGGTGAAGTGGTTAAAAATCGGTTTTGAAGCCAGAAAATTCCAACTGCTGCTTTGTACCCCCCACCCTCCCGCTACTCGTGAACGATACGGTCAGTGTCAGTCAGAAAACCCAATCTTTCGCGACTGCACTTCTGTTACGAACTTGTTGCGATACATTTGTACCCACTGGCACTCATTTCAAAAACTTATTGGCCCCCCCCCCACCCCAAGCAAATATTTTTGTGAAATTCGGGCAATATGCTGATAGCTTTTTTGATAATTTGCAATGTGTTTTTCAGTGGTTATACTGATATTATTATTACCCAAGAATTATCACCAATACGGAAGGGTAATAAGACGGAAAATGATTGTATGCTATTTGCATGCGATGTAAAAACCGATGCATGCCTGTATGATATGCACATGATGATGTGTGATGCGCGCGTAGCGCTTGAAAAATTTTGGTTATATTTTTCGGGCAAGTCGTTACAACCCCCCCCCCCCCACAAAACAAATTGGGCTCCTACGCCTATGACGATAGTTCTATTAGGCATTTTTTTGTAGTATTCAAAATCATAAGAAGTTTTGTACGGCGGAGTATAAGAATCGCGAGAAACAATTTCCCAAAGTGGCAAGGAAAACGTGGAAAATATGACAGGTTAAAGGTCAATTTTGACCGAAATTTTTAAAAAATTTTACATGAAAAGGCCTAGATAAACTAGAGTGCGACAGTCGGAAATTCCGACTGTCGCACTCCAATTTTCCAACTAGCGTCAGTTTTACCATGGCTTGGGGGTGAGAGACACCCACACCCTCTCTAACGACGTCCCTGCGCGGTGAATATAGAACACGATCACATGGTTCAGCCTCTGTTGAGTCACGGTGCTCCGTAGCCTTGTCTTCAAACGCCTCAAAGCACTAAAACATCTCTCGGCTTCGGTCGAACTGGCGGAGGAGACGAGGAGCAACCGCAAGAGAGCTTCGACTTCACCAAACATAGCCCGTACCACTGGATTCATCAACTTGAATATTTGTCTATACCCTTCAACCGACGACGAATGGAACTGGCCTCGAAATAAAGGCAGACTAAGCTTAAGATTGTTGGAGAGCTCAGGGTTCCAACTCACGAGATCTGGGTGGAATTCTCCATTCAGCAACATTGAGTGATATTCGAGGATATGAATCCTAAGATGTGTAAGCCGTAACCAAATAGAGCCACGACACTACTCTTTTTCCAAATGTGTGGGGGGGACATTTGATATTGTTTCTCCCATCCATCGAAATGTGGGGGGGGACGTGTCCCCCCGTCCCCCCCCCCCTGGATTGACGCCCATGGCCGAGCTTATGAATAGAATACATACAGAGAGAATGGAAAAACACACACGCAAAAATATCAGGCGATTGGGGAAATAATTATGCTACACCTTTGATAAATATACAAAAAGAGTATAGATATATGTTTCATTGAAAAATATCTTCCCGGCCTAAACTCGAAAAGTGTGTCGTCATTGCGACAGGGCTTCTTCATTGTTATTATACTTTCGTTATTTCGGAAATAATCATCATATATTTACAAGCATTGTTTGACTTTATATATGAATTCTTGAAAGTACAAACATGGTAGCTCACCGGCAACCGCACCTATACACTAAACAAACCGCATACTACGTGACCACACCAGTTGACGACGCCCACACATGGAATTTACTGCTGTAGCGCCACAGAATGTATACCACATAGGAACGAGGCACTGGATAAGGTAGTTGACGAAAATAGTCACTCTTCTTGCTGTACTAACGTTGTTATAAGTTAAACGTCAACTTCAAGTTTGTATATCATATCCTGGACTGTGTTCGCAAAATATACATTTTAGCGCAGTAATAACTAGAAATTGAATATTTTAAACTGTATTTAGGTGCATACATTAATTTAATAACATAACAAACTCTCTGTGCTTTGATATTTGATGAAATAAAAACAACCAGTAAAGTAGACAAAGCATTCAGCACTAAACGCTTGTATAGTATCTAGGTGAATTGCTTCATAGATCTATGTAATCAACCTGTGAGCGGTTATGTCATTCGTAAACTTTGCTTGCACTGACGTCGGTCGAAAAACAGTGGACACTAATTTTGAAAAATTTCTCAATTTGGAATTTCTTATCTCCTCCCATCAGCTAGATTCATACACCAGTTTTGAAAGAGAAGACTGGGAAAAAGTATAACAATGGACAATTTTCTAGAACTTAACCCGGATCATATAAGACAAATGGGCGATCATTTAGTTGAACCCAGCCCCACGTTGTCAAGTATGGTTGTTTACACGCTAGTTGGGAGTGCCCTTGGTTTTCAGTGTTACAACTCGGCTTTGAATTTTGTACCTGCCCCTGCAAAATATGCCAGTGAGAAGAGATTTAAGTGGCGAAATGTAATGACGTCTTTTGTACATGCAATTATATCAGGATCCATCGCTGTCTATTGGTAAGTTAACAACTTTATCAATGAATTGCAATCTCATGATGAATATGCTACGTCCAAATTCACACCTTCGTATCAACGTAACACTAGTAGCACAACAGATACTAGTCGGGGTACCGTTGTTTTCCGCACACGTTACTTTCCGCTGAAACAAAACGGTGTTTTCCGCAAACAAATTTGTCAGCGGAAAACAACGTTTTTTTCAACGGAAAGTACCGTTTCTTTTTGGGAGGAACAGAATGACTTACTTAAATTATTAGGCACATGGAAGGATTTAGGAAGATGGATAAGATAGGATTTGACTGTAACAGGATAAAATGTAGCTTCGAGACTAGATTTAGGATACAGTAGCTAAGGTTGTACTTGTAGCTTAGGCTGTAAGGCTTACTTATACAGCCATTTTATTTCCAGCGAAAATCAAAGATACCGCCTTTTACACCTTTTTTTTTAAACCATCATTACGCGGGCCGAATATTTAGGTTTCAGTTGTTTTCCGCATACGTTACTTTCCGCTGATTACTTTCCGCTGAAAAAATTCTTCTGCGGAAAACACCGATTTTTCACTTACCTGTACACTATATTTTTCCGCAATTTGAGATACCAAATTCAGGCAGGATGATTAAAATAACATGAGAAAGTATCAAAGAACGTCGATCAAGGATGGTTAGACTGAGTTCATGTCAGAAAAGTTAAGCTGCGTATAATTTAGAGGAGGCTTGGGGTGTTTGTAATTACGAATTATTAAAGAAGCATATATACTAGGGCAAAGGGACGCCCGCGTTATGAAGGATTGAGTATCTAATTAAGTATTACAAATTCGGCCCGCATAATGATGGTTTAAAAAAAAGGTGTAAAAGGCGGTATCTTTGATTTTCGCTGGAAATAAAATGGCTGTATAAGTAAGCCTTACAGCCTAAGCTACAAGTACAACCTTAGCTACTGTATCCTAAATCTAGTCTCGAAGCTACATTTTATCCTGTTACAGTCAAATCCTATCTTCTCCATCTTCCTAAATCCTTCCATGTGCCTAATCAATTCAGTAAGTTACTCTGTTTCTCCAAAAAAAAAAAAAACGTTACTTTCCGCTGAAAAAAAACGTTGTTTTCCGCTGACAAATTTGTGTGCGGAAAACACCGTTTTGTTTCAGCGGAAAGTAACGTGTGCGGAAAACAACGGTACCCGAATATTTAATACTTAATTAGATACTCAATCCTTCATAACGCGGGCGTCCCTTTGCCCAGTATTATATGCTTCTTTAATAATTCGTAATTACGAACACCCCAAGCCTCCTCTAAATTATAAGCAGCTTAACTTTTCTGACATGAACTCAGTCTAACCATCCTTGATCGACGTTCTTTGATACTTTCTCATGTTATTTTAATCATCCTGCCTGAATTTGGTATCTCAAAATTGCGGAAAAATAAAGTGTACAGGCAAGTGAAAAATCGGTGTTTTCCGCAGAAGAATTTTTTCAGCGGAAAGTAATCAGCGGAAAGTAACGTATGCGGAAAACAACTGAAACCTACTAGTCGTGCCCAGGCCCGGAACACTAATGTTTAGGCTATACATTATAGTTCTAGGCCAAGGCCGAACTTATTCGATTTTGATGTCAAGGTGTATAATTGTCGTAGGGATTTACTATCATGAGTATGTCCTTCTGATATTCTTTAAGTTTTGTTGTAGACATTTCAATTAGCCTAACGTCAGTGCTATAGCTTAGCCTGTTCTTAACTTTTGCCTAGCAAGTAGCATATCCCTAATCTAACTTGTGCTTAGGATAGGCTTACCGTAAGTCAGGCCTTGACAATGTTACTCTGTTACAGCAGTAATTAATGCTAATAATTATTGGGCAAAATATTATTATACTAACAGTAGTGTAGCTTAGACCACAGAATATATACATTTGCCTAACAGTTGGAGAAGATCGCCAAGGAGAATTGGTCCAACTGTTGGCAAGGTATCATTAATGCAAAATGCCTTTTTACAAATTAATTTAAAATCAGGTTTTCAGGTAAGTTGTCACACTGTCGCAGGGCTTGCAGCATCATGTTTGTAACATTTTCTTACAATGTTATCCTAAGTTTAAAGACTTAATATTACGAAGTGGATATATAGCCGTCAGACGGTTCCCGATTCCATTTTACTATTTAGCCGTCACTTAAATCTGACATGCGCAGTTATCAATTTTGCGGACTTGTGATTTTTTTTCCATTTTTTTTCCATTTTTCTCCCATTTTTTTCTATTTTTTTTTTGTTGGTATGTTTTGAAGTGACGGCTAAATAGTAAAATGGAATAGGGAACCGCCTGACGGCTATATATCCACTGCCTTAATATATATTACATATTGTTTTGAATAATTAATATTTCATACATGTGTATAGTATTGGTTATGGGATTCACTAATTTTACATTGAAATGGACAAATGTTGGACTATTACAATAGTATATCAACAGAAAATAACAAAATGTGCAGAATAAAACACTTTTAAGGATTTTGTTAAAGGTTTAACTTGGAATAGGAATTATATTATACCCATGACAACCATGGTTAAAAAATCTGTGGGATTAATCACCATCCTCTAATGTGCCCATTAGTTTCCCCACCTAGACCCCTCCTCTCCCCCACACACCCACCTTCCCTTCCACCCACATCATCACACACATAATTTACAGTACACCCTCCTTCTTAAACCTGAGAAAGGTCATTTAAAGTGCGTGCGGATCAAAGAATACAGCATACTGTACGTCTGCTGCTGAACATATATTTCTTGATTGAACAATATTATAAAAGCACTTTTCAAAACAGACTTGAGCGGTATAAAATTTCAATGAAAGATGCGACCACTGTCTAGCAGAATGCCACCCGTAGGAAAATAACCCCATACATGTATACATACCCTGTGAGGAATGCTAGCTTCGATCTATGAACCCAATCAACATGAAATTGTGTAATTTACTGTAAATTATTAAACTAGATTTTGCACGCAGCTGTATAGAACTTTGGTTTGCAAGTAGGGATGGACCGGACTATCCAATCGCACAATGAAATACTCGTCCAGTTTTAGCCGTAGCTACAAAAATATCTGACTGTTTTTTTTTTGTCCCAACGTCTGCCCAGAATTATTCGTAAGCAGATGTTGGTACAGTAGTAACCAAAATTTGTGGTCTTTGAGTTTCTCCTTCCAGCAAGTTTGAACTTTTTACAAAGGAATGTGAAAAACAAGTGTAAAATCTAAATTACCATGGTTGAAAAATCTGTGGGATTAATCACCATCCTCTACGTAAGTGCCTGTTACTTTCCCCACCCCAACCCCCCCCCCCCCATTTTTATTCATAAAATGCTGCTTGACATTGCATTTCTTCTGCAATTACTCCATATCTGCATCTAGTCTATATTACACCAGTTTATGCCTTGGTTTATTGGCTAAGTACTGTAGGTATAACTGACCCTCAACAAGCAAGACTCGCTATTCCGTGACAGAGCTTCTGCAGGCTCATTAGGCCTGTATGATGTATGCATTGAACTGCAATGCAGCTGCACTTTCTGTTGTACTATGTACAATGTACCTTTCTGAATTTCTGAAGGTCGAATTATGTACAATTTATTGATATTAAAAATCACAGACGAGCCCCCAAACCATGCCTATTCTGCTTCGTAACGATTCAATTTATGCATTTAAGTTATAAGCGTACCTACTTAGCATATATTAGCTAGAAGTTTAATGTCTCAACTCTCATAGTCTCAAGTGTATTTCTTGGACTCCTTAAATGGACAAGATGATCTCTATGGTGATCTCTATGGTGATACCAATATTATGTTGATGATTATCTTTTCAATTTGTGTGGTGCATATATACAGTATATATCTACAGGGAAGTAATCGTAGTGTTCACATTTTGTATCCAGATCTATCAGATTTGAGGTTCATAAATTTGGTTACTTTAGGAACATTTCACATTCATACTGACAATGGTATGATTATTCGTAAAAAGCTGCTTGACATTGCATTTGTTATGCAATTTATCCATTCTGCATGTAGTCTATATGGCACCAGTTTATGCCTTGGTTTATTATAACTACTGTAGGTAATTTTTTTAGTAGCTAAACATGTCAGGAGTTTGGGAACCATTTCCTTCTCTTTTTTAATTATAATATGATAACTAAATAAACACAAACTGACAAAATACTTAGCTGTCAGATCTCCAGTTAAAGGTCTACGGACACATATATGAACAACATTGTCCTAATCACTCTAATAGGCATTAGTATGTGAAAATTGCTGCAACTCCCATCAAAAATCCATCAAAGATTGTCAATTGTACAAGTCTTTTCTCAAGTCTAGTTTTATTGTTTAATAAACTTTAATTAGCTAATTATGGACATTGATAATTTAAAGGGAGTGACTGACTTATTTTTTTCTGTTGTGTTATTCCTTTGTTTTCACAACCTTTGTTTCAAGAACACGGAACAAGTGGGCCAAAGGACATTTTTTGAAATATTTTAATGTCTTCTATGAAAAGAGGAATACATGTCACAATATATGTGGGCTCATAATTATGGGTTACCTTATTAAGGGCTAAAATAAGAGATTTTGATGAGCACAACATTCCACATTTAATTTTGCACATACAGTATTTAATGAGTTTCCCAGATGTAGCAAAACTTCAAATGTGTATATCTTGGGGGAAAAAAGAGCTTTTCCAAACATTTCAACAGATTTTGAATGAGATTATCACACACAACAAATTTACTGAATATAGGACAAATTGGCTATTAATACCACACTGTACTATATGTACAGTACAGTCAGTTGACATAACTGATCCATTGCTAATGCCCAAGCTCTGTGAATTTCCATAATATGCTTTATAATATTACTTGTTATATAACTTTTCCAATTTAATAGAACTCTAAATATTATCCTGAGAAAAGTTTCATGCCATGCTTGTACAGTAGACATTATCAATGCTGATTAAAGGTAACTAAAGTTCAGGAAATAGTTTTGTAAAGTTTACCTTCAACGTGCAAGGATTTTGAAGCAACATTGTTATCTCACTAGGTTATCATTGAGTATCTAGAGCTAATTTACACAAGAGTCTACATGAGGCACCTAGGACATCTTCTGATGCTGTATCTATAGCAGAACTTTAAAAAAAAAAAAAAAAAAATGCATTGAAGCATGTACTGTACGGTGTGTAGAGACTGTAGAAATATGTATAGATGTAAGAAGTTTGTGACTTGGCTTCAGTTGAATTGACTAATTTATGTTTGATCTTTGAATTTGCAGTTAAATATATCTTTGCTTTTAAAACAAGATATTTGACTTTGTAGCAAATTCTGTACATTTTCTAGTTTTAGTTTCAGTTTGCAGTGTGCTTCCATTGAGATCAATTTGATAGTAACTGTACATTTAAGTCTTTTACTGAACCATGGTAACAGAAATAAGAAAATCAAGTGTTTGATTTGTTGGAGAGGTGGTGGGCATGAGGTAACAAGGAGTGTATCTATAGATAGAGGGATTGGGAGAAGGTGCTTAGAAGGAATGGAAAAAAAGAGGATTAGGTGAAAGGGGGTGGTGGCATCGAGGAAAGGAGCGGTATAGGGAAGTGGTGCAAATGGTAGAATGATGGGTAGAGAGTGCATGGGTAGGGATGGGTAGAGCAAGAGTGGACAATAGATGGGTAGGGTGGGATTAGGCAAGAAGGATAACCATGGGTAGAGTTGGGATGGGAATGGGAGATCAAGATGGGTAGAGAAAAGTTGGATATGGGGAAAAGATGGTTAGGGTAGAGTCACATACTACAGCCACATACTGTACAGTGAAGGATTTGACCTCGCAACCATTTGAAAAGATAATTTCAATCCCAGTAATAGAGGGGCTATTACTGTCATGCTTCATCTGTCTTATACTGTAGATCTAGCTACAGTAGTCATTTAATTATCTTCCAAAAGTTCCCTATTAATAATCTGAAGAGTATTCCCACAATATCTCCCTTTTTATTGAAAAAACTCTGCATTATATGAAATTGAAATCTTGAAGAAGCAGGCAAAAAAAATGAAAAAATAAAGAAAAACAAAGACCTTAAAAATGATAAAGCTGTAAATGAATTGGTATAAAGCTTTATTACGTTGACACCAAGTGTCACTACTGCGTCTGTGAATTTCTTAAAGGTTAGGTGATGGCAAATGTTCTTCTCATTTCTTCCTTCTAGCATGCATGTTATTAACGGCCACATTCGGAAATAAAATCTGCTTTCATTCAAGGATTTTATCCGTGTCCATGGAGGAATGTATCAAATGAACCATCCAGTAATGCTCACAATGTCTTGTTGCATAATCTGCTCTCGGTGTGAGAATATATTGCAGCTTAACTGAGTGTCCATGCAAGTTAGGTCTTGTAACCCCTGCAGTAAAGCCGACTCTGTTCTCCATTTAAACTTGGTTACAGAGTCATAAAGAGTCATAAATGCATGGTTTATGGTGAACACTCACCAAGCCCAACACATGACCTATCTTTGAGCTACTCAACTCGCACCTCCTTGTTTGAAAGAACTGTGTAAATTGAACTATCTTAAGAAAATATTTGCTAAAAGTTAGGTGTCACTGATCTACTTGAACTTTTAAGGGAAAGAAAAGAGAACAATGTGTTTTTTTGCTTCATTAGGCATACAGTATATACTGTATATAGCTCTCATTTAAAGCTGTTCTGATAAGCAAGTTGTTACTACCCTTGAATAATATGTATATAAGCATATATTTGATACTGGAGAGATTTTATGTCCCTTTTTTCATTTTGCTGAAATTTTCCATTCATCATACCCCTTTGCTTGTATTTCCCTTTTCAATGGTTGTGTCAATATACCATCAGATATCACAGATAGTTATTCAACCATACATTGGGTGGATGCGAAATTATGAGGGTTTTACTGCAAAAATTGGCCTAATTTTGGACACCAAAATGTGACATTATGAAAATGGCTGTAATTGAGATGCACTTTTCTTAGTTTTTCCCATGTTATTATGCCTTGACTTTGCATTTTCTATTCAAGTGAAAGTAGAGCTTCAATTACACTTGCAAATTTCAGTCACCCATGCTCATCAACTGCTGAAAAATAAAGATCTTCATCTTTGTTAACGTACATATTTTTGGTGTCCTCCTGCATCACATACGTTAACTGGTGGCAACTTTTCATGATTATAACCTAATCACACACTGCACAGTAGTGTACTAGGGATTGCAAGTCTCAGAAACTCACTACTCATGCTGAGAATAGGTCTAATGGCATCTCAGAGGACAAATTCATTCAAAAATACATGTGAAAAAAACTTGTTATTGGTTGTTAAACTGTACAAATTGTTCGGTGTCCTCAACATAACGTACGTTAAATGGGCATTATTTCACTATCAACTGATAGTTTTGAATATCAAAACATTTGTAACTGATCAACACCCCACATACACTGATAGTAAACAATTCTTTCACTGCTAGCAGTTCAATTCCTCTGTATCAGTCACAATTTGTTTGTGGTGTCCTCATTTCTAGCCTGCATAACATACGTTAACTGTGAAAATCTATTTTAGGCCCATGTCAGGAATTCTCACAGAATATTCAACTCACTTAATATTTCACCATGTTTGAAATAGAATTAAACTATTTCCATCATCCAATGAGTCTAAAACATGGTTTTAGAACATATGTTAACGTATGTGATGGTGTCTCATTTTTTGGTGTCTTCATCACATACGTTAACAATATGCACTTTGAATGTAAATTATTGAGAAGACTGAGAACTTTCATGCTAGGAAACACTTCATTCCATGTAGTTCTAAGGTACTCTTTCTAACTAGTTGATGAAATTTGTCATTGAGCCAGTGGCTAAGTTCTTTAACTCCAAATTCCTGTTGTGTTGTTAACGTATGTTATGGTGTCCTAAATGATCAGCCTCATTAACTTACAATGGAATGTGATAAGAACTTCAATTTTTTTTGTGTGTCATAAGATATCATTTGACATTGCTCATATATATTCCCCTTCACTTTAATGGAGAAGGGGCTATGTTTATAGACAACTGTAGGACACCGAGTAACATACGTTAACATCATCACTTGTCCTTTTTATTTGCCTCAAATCCACCTTTCTTAATACTGTATTACCTTTTAACATTACTAATTGTGTTCAACATTCACCGGAGAACCAGAATCAGCACTCTGATAGATAACTTTGTGTAATTCAGTTTTGAACATGCATGTCACACTTTAGTAACCCAGTATCAAATAATGACATATATATGTATACACACTTTGTAGCCTTGAATAGATTGTTGTGATCAGCTCTACAGTTTAGCAATGATGGAATAACAAAATATCTCCATTTTTATGTGGGATTCATTTTAAATTGCAAAGTGCATCAATTGTTACAAATGACCTACTGTAGACAGAGTGCCATGAATAATTCAAAGTCCCAGGCTATGTAAAATGGTAACCATGCTAGGTGGTTCAATTGTTGCACATTTATGAGAAGAAATCTGATTTTGTAAACAACATCTATATATGCATTTTCAGTATTTTACAATATCTTGAATTAAAAGATAAAAGGAAAAACCAAAATCAAATTGCATTGCATTTCAAATATATATTCTGACGGCAACTAATGTCCATGTCATTCAGTCATTGTATGTATACAGTTCAGTACACTACGTAGCTGGTAGGTTCAGTAATTACCGCTTAGTACTGTTTGGTTATAAACCTTTTAATTTCCATAACCCCCAAAATGACAGTTTAAGAAGCTACTATTATCCTACAGTATAATAAAAATATCTACAGTACTCTATTATTATATTTTAATATCTGAACTATTTCATTATCTAATATATATTTTCCATAACCCCCAAAATTTCAGTTTTACTTATAATCGGTTAGTCTACGGGTCTAGCGTTTAGTACGGAAATACATTTCCTTATTGGACCAATATCCCAAATGGCAGTTTTTAGAAACCTACATTATTTATATATAATTGGTTTATAGTTCTAATGTTTAGGGTATTTACTGTAATATCATTGTCTAATACATATTTCTATGAAAGACCATAATTGCTTAATGGCAGTTTTTAGAATCCTGGCAGTTTTGGAATCCTTACTGTATAATTGACAAGTCTTCTATATTGATAGACTGCTAGTGTTTTTAATGTCAAGTTTTTTATTACATCTAATAGATTTCCATAACCCCAAATTATGGCAACTTTACCAGTACTATCCTACTATACTACACTTTGCTACTAGTACTGTACTGTTAAACACTATCTCACTACTGTTCCAATCTCTATAGGCCTATCCACAACCAAAATGGCAGTTTTAGTATGATATAGCAGCCTACAGTAGTATAGTTGAAACATTAGGCTTGTACTATTTCAAATTTAATTCCATACTGTAACTCAAGTGGCAGTACAGTATATGATACATATTATTACAATATGGCATACAGTATTACTAGTTTTCGTCCATAATATTACTAGCGTAAGCCTAGTAGCCTACTGTCAAGAAGCAGCATTAGGGCACACCACTGTATACAGCAGACCTTGACACTGTGTATGTAAGGTTTGATGAGTCCCTGCAACTGATATCGAGTGCCATAAATAACAATGAATTAATAAGCTAATTAGTTCTCTTCCTCTATAGCTGTGTTCAAGCTTTTTCATTTAGAACTTATTTTTGCCACTAAAATGTTTTCTGCATGTACAGGTACTTAAAAAGTTAAAACACAATACATGAAATACATACATGAATAAATAAATAAGTAAATAAATTAATTAATAAATAGCAGCCTATTTATTTGCATGCAATTTGTCAAGCCCTGCTAAACAGTGTGTCAATTTGTGTTGTGCATAAAACTATCTTCATTATTGTACACAGTATTAAAGATGGTTTAGTGTGTAAACGTTCTTCTTCATGGGGTCATGTTTTCTTGGGAGCAGCTGTTGTTAATATTGGTTGCTTTTTTTCTACGTTTTATCAACCACTCAAATATGATTTCAAATGAAAACGTCCTTCTAGATGTTTGACCAAATGAATATCAATTTGGGAATTTATATAAATGAATATTAATTAGGAAATTCACCAATATGATTATGTTCCATATTGGTTGATCTATTAAATTTCAAGTTTGCAAAACGGCTATAGATTTTGTAGTTTTTAGAATATACTGTATTCTATGTGCAGTTTACCTCGATATCATATCTACATATCACTATCACAGTTAAATCCAACTCTTTCTGTAGGTTTTAGACTGTAGAATAGCTACAGTAACAGTATCATACAACAGTACTGTATGTGTGCCATTTGTCTGTGGTCATTACGATGACCACTCACGCGTCCCGTAATGTATTTGATGTAACTGAAACCGTTGGACAAAGATGAAGACTTCACCATCCCTTCGGTTCTCGTATCACGAAGTCACATTGAGAGCAAATCTTCCAGGTTAGAAAATCTGGTTTAAAGCTGAATGACAACATGAAAATATGGATCCCGCTACACCCTTTTGGATGGCTTATAACAGGTTGGTGAAAAATAGTTTTACTGAGTTCTTTCGTTTCTCACTTTGTCACAAGTTTACATTTTCATGGCACAAACTTTATTCCTATTTCATCGATCTAGTAAATGAAGTGACGTAGCACCTCCAAAACTTTAACATTAACAGGCATTAATTATCTCCATTCGGGGTATAATTTGCCAGTACTCGGCACACTACAATAAAATTTCAAGTATATCAGGCATACATTCATGTCATTTCTTCTTCAGCAAGAGCAATGGTTTTGCTTTCAGTTCATATTTAACTGGCATTTTATGTAGGGATTTCAGGTAAATCAGTTAAAAAAATAGCTAATAATATTTCTGGGAAACTGGAGTCTAAACGTTACTTTTAAATGTAAGACCTTATTATTGGCCAGGATAGAGGGATTGGGATGGGGAAACAGTCCTTTTATTGGCAGCAATGTCGTTCATTACTTTAAAGTTAGCCATAACTGTAAACTGTAGTACTTGAATTCACTTTTATAAGGTAAACGTACACAATTATCTAGCATTTACTGTACATGGAACCATGGTTTTTGTAATGATATTGGGATGATTCTGTTTTAGTACCCATGTCATAAAATAAAAAGAAATGCTGCAGCAGTAAAATCTGCAACAGGAATCAGTATCAAACAATAGGGGTTGTCATGGAATCAGTATCAGACGATAGGGGTTTCCATGGAATCATGAGTATCAAACAATATAGGTGTTGCCATGGAATCAGTATCAAAGAATAAGGGTTGCCATGAAATCAGTATCAAAGAATAAGGGTTGCCTTGGAATTAGTATCAATCAATAGGGGTTGCCATGGAATTAGTATCAAACAATATGGGTTGCCATGGGCCTTTGGCAGACTAGCAGTGCCTACAGTATTGTACAGTGCCTATTGTGTGAAACTGCACAGTACAAAAGAGTACATGTCATAGTACACAGCTTTGCTGCAGGATGCTGCAGCCCCCTCAGTGCCTTTAGAATCATCTCTTAGTGTTTGTCTTAACAAATCCCTTCTACTGTACTGACCTGTCTTTCAATGTACAGCCTCTAATCCTCTTTTGCTGTTTGCAGTACACATTACCATCTTCTGTATGTATACACTTTCTTCACTAATGAAGCAGATTTTCCAATGGCACTGCACTGATGCAATGTACAGTACAGTGTGTTGTGCTAATTGAATATTTATTGAAAATTAAAGGTTAATTACAAAAAAAAACGATGGAAATTGGTCTTTCAGATCTGATTCAGTTGTAATTTTGTAGATGAGGAAAGATTTGAGGAGGAAGAGGAGGAGGACAAGGTGGAAGGAGTAAGAAAGAGGGAGGGAGCGAGGGCTGTAGCACTAAGGAGTAAGACAGAGGGAGGGAGGATGGGAGGGCCGGAGCACTAGGAATGAAAAACTTGTATAAAAAAACTATATCTGCAAGGAATAAACATTAACAATATGTTGAGAGTCAGAGACCAAAATAAGTATTTTTCTTTGCTTCATCACTAACTGTACCTGTCTCCTCATTACTGTACATCAGCACCCTTCATCTAGTTTATCAAGTTCAATGTGCTAATGATCAGCTAATTTTTTTCAGAGAAACTAATATTTTTCCATAGCATTTGTACATGTACAATTCTTCAGATTTCACAACTATTTCTTTGACATTGCCATGTAATATTTTCCAAGTTTCATGATAATGTCATGGTTCTATATATATACAGTACATGGTTTGTATACATTGGCTAATTGTAATACTGGAAGGTAGCTGAATCAAAGTCACACCCTCATTCCTGTTATCAAAAATACATACTGTACAGGATAAACAGCAACAGCATACTGTTTTTAGTGTTTTATATACAGTACAGGATACAGTAGAGCATATATAGTACAGGATATATACAGTACAACATATATAGTACAGGATATATACAGTACAACATATATAGTTCAGGATATATTATACACAGTACAGCATATAGTAGAGCATATTCAGTACATTATATAAAGTACAGGATATGTACAGTACAACATATAGCATAGGATATACATAGTACAGCATATAGATGCAGTGTATATAGAATATAAACAGTACATCATATTTATTCAGTACATTATATAAAGTATAGGATGTATATTATAGGATATATACAGTACAGGATATATACAGTACTAGCATACAGTACATCATATACAGTATAGGATATATGCAGTACAGGATATATATAGTACAGGATACAAAGTATATAGTACAGGATACTGTATATACAGTTAAGGATGTATACAGTACAGGATATAGTACAGCATACATTATACAGTATAGGATATATAGTATAGGACAGGATATATACTGTACAGAATATGTATAAGTACAGCATCCAGTATAGCATGCAGGATATATACAATACAGCATATGTAGGATACAGTATCTCACATACATTACAGGATATACCCAGTATGTGCTTATACAGTACAGGATATATAGTTCATTATATAACCAGTATAGCTTACAGGATATATAGTACAGCATACAGTACAGGATATACACAGTATGTGCTTATACAGTACAGGATATATATAGGATATACCCAGTATGTGTCATTGTGTATACACTATTACAGTACAGGATATATATAGTACAGTATATAACCAGTATAGCTTACAGGATATACAGTACTGCATATAGGATACACAGTATGTGTTTATACAGTACATATGGGCAGGGTCAAGGGAAATGTAACAATTGGGTTGAAATTGGAAATGTACAGAACATGGTCAAATGTGGTATGGCTAGATAGGTAAAGAGTTATATTTTACCATTGTGCTTGCAGAACAAAAATATACTAATTTAATAAAAAGTTATAGACATATATAACACATGCCAATTTGCACTTTTGTTATGCCAAAAATTCTTGAATTCTGGGGATAATTTTAACACCAAATTTTTCCTAGTACAAAGATGACTTAGAAAGATTACTTACACAGCCTAGTAGCCATGGTCAATATTATGCATATCACAGGTATAATTCCCTTTCAATGTCTATAACTTGTCAATTAGCAGTAATTGCTAATTACCTGATTTGTCCCTCCGTTACCTGTCCCTCCGTTACCAAAAAAAAATACATTTTTCTTAATTTCTCAGTCATTCAAACCTGGAAAAATTTCATAATTTGTATAAAACACTTTCTTAGGGTTAACCACTAAAGAAATGTTAAACCAAGGTGTTAGCTACTTTTTATGCTATAGTAAAGAACAAGTGAAGTAGTGTCCCTCCGTTACCAGTAACGGAGGGACAATTGTTTACTGCAAGATTGTGCACAGATTCCTGCCAGTGGGAGTTTACTTGCTACTAGTTGTGTGCTAAGAATGGAATTTTTGACTTCCTGTTTATGTGAAGAGAACAACAGTTTGACTAACATTAATAAATTCCTCAGAATGTAAAGTCATGGAAGTCAAGAAAAGCTGCATTTGAGTTAGAAAAAAACACACCACAAACACTGGTTGGAAGGTACAGAATGGAAGTTTTCATTGATACACTGCTTATTGCCAACCAGTTCAAAACTGTGAGCAATATTTCAGCTGTGAGAATCAAGGACATTTCCTTCCATTTGCAAGAGCTTCCAAAGCCACTTTCCTTCAGCAAGAGCAAACTAAAAATTTGTTGATCAGGATTACAAGAAAATACAAAAATAGTTGGCAGACATGTTCAAAGCATAGTTGTGATTGGAATATTGTTTTTTATTTTTATGATATTGTTGTTTTGTTTTGAGTTTATAAATATTGCAGGAAGTTAATTCAACTATAGTTTCTAATCCACGAATATTACATTCAGGCATACTGAACCTTTCTGCAGTACAGTAGCTACTGTAACTGTATCATGTTATGTCTCCAAAAGTTTTTGTATTATTATTGTTGATAGTTGTTAAATTGTTATAATACCACTGCATTATAACAGTATGGTTTAATCATTAAAGTTAGAAGTTACCTCAGCATTTCACTTTTAAGCCCAGTATCAAGAACTGCACCAAGTGGTTTTTGCAAAGTACTAGTAGTATTTGGAAGACAAAATGTGACTGGCATACTACTGTAATAAAAGTTCTGCACATGTTACAGTACAGTACCTGTGAACTGTCTACTGTAAATATGTGATTTACGACTTGTTTTGAAGTGCACTAGCCACCAGCCCCCCCCCCCCAACAGTTGCTAATAATGCAGTTAGAGAGTGCTAAATGATGAAGAGTGTTCTGTTTAAACTTGTTCTTTTAATCAATTTCTTACTATTTTTTCTTACATTTTTATTAACCACTAAAATTGCTAATGTTTTGGTGAACATAGCTGTTGGTTTAATGTTTTTATCCTTGTTTCCCTTAGTAATATAACTTTTAATCCAATAGCAATAAAAATATTGAATCTGAAGCAGCAAAAACAGGCAAAAGGCTACACTAAACAACACTGAACATTCTGTGTCCCTCCGTTACCATCAGCATTGTCCCTCCGTTACTGTACAAAATCAACTGTAGATTTGACAATTGATGCCTGTTCATCTAATTTTTCCTTGGTGTATGTGAAGCAATATACCAGCCAACACCTGATATAAGTTACATTGTCAGTGTAACTTAAGAACAGTGGATTTGACATCTTCCAAAAAAAGTGTGAAAACACGTGTTCATTTGGTGTCTCTCCGTTACCATGATGTTTATCATGCCATATTTTCCCTACAGTAACAGCCACAAGAATTAAGTTTATGGGTATGAAGCAAGTAACTAACTGTCTAGATAACCACACAAGAAATTGCAACATACTCCCTCAAACTAATGCAAAGAGAGACAAAATGTGTAAGGAAAACAGTCAAATGTCCCTCCGTTACCACTTGACCCTGCCCATATATATACTGAACATGCAGTGTACCTATTGGGAAGTGTCATTGTAGTTGTCTGTCATCCTCTGGTATATACTTTCTATGCTGTTGTTGGTTTGGATCTATTGCTGTCCAACACCAGCTGCTATTGATTACTTTTATGCCTACTGCTGTGCAATAATGCAGAGGATGTCAAGATGCAAATTACAACACTTTGAACAGTTTAAGGCTTCTCGTCATGGGACTATTACTGTCTTCCTCTCATTAGTAGCTAGGGCTCTTCTCTTGCTTCAATTATGTAATATTGTCTGTTGAAAAATGGCTGAATTAACTATAACATTTAAAACAGTGTCAAGGATGAAAAAGACAAAGATTATGTGGGAGGAAAGTTTTTAAAAAAAAATGTAGTCTATTGATCTTTCTTAAATTGTATTACATTTACCATATGTGTTAAATTCAAGTGGGGATGAACAACATTTCAAATTAAGAGCAATGCCCCCCATCAGTGTTGCTTATTACAATATATCTAGACCAAATTAATTATTTATGAAAATAACTTTTGATTTTGATGATGACTTTACTAGACAATTTGTCCGTAATTCATATGAGCAAAGCACATTGGTACACTCAAATGTGTACCTCAATGGTAAAATTGATAACTTTGGCATGCAAAGATAATTTTTGTCTATATCCATGCATAACAATTGTAATAAATTGGTTATAGGATTATGTAATTAAATAAAACTTGATCTGACTAACATCTCATCCCATATCCACCCCCTCCCCCCAAGACCCCCCCCCTTTCAAGAAATCATTTAAAATATGTCACAGCCCATTGAAACAACTTCAATTATAGTTTCACGTAATTGACATCGTCATCATTCATCATGTAAATTGTTATCATCAAGGAAAGCCACCTAGATATTTATTATACACACTGTAGACCTATTATGAAAAGTGATTATTGTATTACTCACACTTAACTATATAGTTTACAGTATCACTTTTAGCACTTTTATTTCTCCCACAGAAATATAGTTATTTAGAACGTTCCTAAATAAAAAGTAAATTTTCTTTCTAACAGAATGGTTTGATGTTTTTCCTAAAAATTGAAACTTATTCTACAGCTTATGGTCACTATGTCATTTTAAAGTTAAGGTAGTTCTCTTAATATTAAAGCATACTTTATACTGTAGACGAGGTAGATTAATGTAAAGTATCTATTTGACATTTTGCTCGCTGTATAATCTGCCTGGGATGGAGGGATTTCTTTATATTTCAGTATGCTGTCGCAGCCAGATATATTCAGTACATGCATGAATCCTAGCAATAGCGGTTTCTGTTAAACTTGTATGCACTTCATGTATACAAAATTACAAATTACAAAAATACAAAATACAAATTGTATACACTTCATGTTGGCTAAAAGTTCAAGTGTCTCATTCATTTGGGATTTGTTTTTAACCAATTTTGGAAGCCCTTTTCGATTGAGAAAACCATAGCTCCTGACTGAAAAAAGTCGAGGCTGCTTTCGCCTGCTCGGCTGTGAAAAGAATCATCAACACACATGGTCAATTTTAAAGTGGTTTTGTGCATTCTAAACTTGATCAAAAGATATACAGTATACCGATGTTGATTGTCACAATTGTCTGTTCTTTGCAAGATTTATCTCGTTATAGTAAAAGAATTACACAAACATGATGACATTGTACTCCCCGACCCCCCCGCCCCCACACTCACTGACCATTTCAAAACAGATTATTTAGCAAATGGAAAACCCATATGTCAGCAAACAGTGTTCTGTCTCTGTCACCTTGCTCACTTTATAAATATTACTTTAAGAGGTTGGCATACGGTACATCGTTACTCAGGCGTATACTGGAATACAGAATGCATTAGTATAAATGTCTTCTGACTTCATCCACTTATGAAAGCGGCGTTTGGTAAACTTTCGGTAGTAAACGTACAATAACTTACAACTGTGACCTTCGTTGAAGTGCTGCTCGTACAGTATATACCAGTATGAAGACAACACCTGTAGGAAAGATTATATATTTGCATAAATTTGACTTTATATGTGCACAATGGGGGAGAAGGTCTTATAATTTGATAAACATGTGCATGAAATACTGCAACAGTGAATTATTCTTGTACAGTACAGTAGTAGTTATGTAGATTCAGATCTGCCGAACAAAGGATGAATAAAGTCATAAAGTTCTACTGTATACTAAACAGCAGCTGTGCAAAGCTTATCGTATGGCTTGATATTATAGTGCTGGTAGTCTGTTTGAGTATAGTCACATTGTTGCCATCTTGTAATTTATCTATAGATTGTATCGACTAGTAAGTACAGTATTGTACTTTATCAATCAGGCGTGGAATAAAAATTACTTTTTCGGTGAATGCACTTAGTCTGTATACAAGTTCACAAACAATCACTTTGTAGGAATGTAGAGAATGTGGGAGTGTAGAGAATGTAGCTTATTTCCTTTTGTTTTCTACCGTATTCATATATATATATATATATATATATATATATATATATATATATATATATATATATATATATATATAAATATAGATATATATATTTATGTATTTATGTATATCTATGCATATGTATGTATGTATGTGTGTATGTATGTATGTATGTATGTATGTATGTATGTATGTATGTATGTATGTATGTATGTGTGTATGTATGTATGTATGTATGTATGTATGTATGTATGTATGTATGTATGTATGTATGTATGTATGTATGTATGTATGTATGTATGTATGTATGTATGTATGTACTATATGTATGTATGAAGAGTATGCCCATCCTTCCCTCTGTCACGGGTGACTCAGATATTAATAATAGCCACCAACAGCCGCCCTTAATTTGGCAACAGTATATATATAGTGACTTTGTTACTTGACCTCATGTACTATTCACGACAATTCTTCACCTGCTCACCATAACTTATAAATGCAGTAAAGTTATTCATGGTCACTGGACTGTGCCTTACGTTGATTTGTTAAACATATTCAAATATGAGGGAGCAACGCTGAGCATACCCTATTGTAGTTGCTTGGGTGTAAATTCTTATCACGTATTATTAACAATGTAGTTAAATGTTACACCTTCCCCTTGAACTGGAATATGACAGCTTCCTTAAATGCCACTGTTTAACTTGTACTGGCTATGGTATTATTTCCTCTGGTACAGAGCACTACACTATAATACAGTGGTCCAGATATTGTGATTTGCTGTAGGAGAAGGGACAGCAAAATTACCTTCTCCTTCACCCTAAAGAAGAAACCTTAGCCTAATTACGAGTACAACATATATGTCCAAATGTTAACATCGTTTCACCTGTGACGTCAACTACAATGTAGAAAGCGTCTGAGCACTCAGTATTGTCCTTGTGAGAGTTTTTGAAAAGTCATCATTTAATTGGCTGACTAAAGTATAGTCCTAATAAAAAACATTCATACTCCAGTGTTTTCTGTCCATGTTTACATTTTGGTCTTAGAAACCCAGCTAGAGGTTATATTCTGTATAACGTTAGCGTGCTATTTCTGTGCTATTCAGTGCTGCATAAAAATAGAACAATTTACAAGAAAAACACACAAAAAAACAATTAGTAGGGTTGTTTCAGTTATGTTCACCAGAGCAAGGCTCATGTGATTGCTAGTCGTTTCCTGAATGCATCCCTGGATATATAAACAGAACCAGTCAAACTAAATAACGTCTCTTGCTTTGCCAAAATACTGTAGTCATTTTTATAAACATGAAAATATCGGTACCTGTACATAAAACCAGTTCCTCTTTTTGAATTATATAGGTGAAGCTTATTGTACACTTCATAATCTTTACTAGGGGGTGACACAATTTTGTTTTTCCCCTCCTAGTTTCATCTACAAAAGAAAGGAAAAAAGAAACAAGACAGACCATTTAATCTTGTATTTAAAGAGACGTAGAAAAAGGGACTGCAAGGATTTAGGTTGGTACTGAAGTTGTATTGAACACACTGTACGATATATCTACTGGTACCCTTAGTGAAATATATCATTCAATTTTTGATGGTTTATAACTTATGAATATCGTACAGTATTGGTTCAGGAATTAGGTACAATAGGTGGTAGTACATACTATATGGTACTCATCCCTGAGGAACAGTGTGGCCAGGTCAAAGGTCATAGGGAAGAAAGATAGCTATATGAAAGATCATAACAACTTTAGTTCATTTTTAGTATCATATAGATCTAACATAATTGATTGTATCTAAGGAATTGAGACTTGGGGACTTACTTTACCCCTCCTGTGTTATACCTACTGTGGCTGTTTCTGTTTATTCTATTCTTCAATAAAATTGGGTATAAAATTCCTCTTTAGAACAACACATTTAAGTTGTCATCTGAATGGCATATTGGGAAGGAGAGAGGGAATTAACAGTGTCCCAGTTGTGGGACATAGGGGGGGGGCACAGTGTTAAAATGTTGATCAATTTAGTAGGTTTTGTAGAAATGGAAAAGTGGGTACTTTAAGTAGAGACAGCTATTAAAGTATTGTTGCTCTAATATTCAGAAACCACTAAGTTGTTTCTTGGGGGTGGGGGTGGGGGAGGGGAGGTGGGAGTTGAGGAGGGCTGTGTAGCAGCTGTTAAATGCTATTTGTTTAAGTTAGAATGGTCCATGAAGTTAGGAATTTGCCAAAGAACCGGTCGATATAGAGATTATTACTAACAATAAATCAACATTGTTTTGATTTTGTCACTATACGGTAGGCCTATACTGTAAATACTGTCTGTTTGAAGTTGAGTTAAGTTTATCATCTATCGCAAACATGACAGGGTATAAAAGACAAACATAAATATTTGTTTTTTCTTGACTTCACGGACTTAAATTGTCAATTTACACATTTACTGTACGTCCTCAGCAGGACTGCATGCAGAAGGCTTGCCTACTATACTCACTGTATAGAGGCAAATGGTATGGTTATACTGTACAGTATTGTGACAAGAGTACTGCACAGGCACTGTATGGCTACTGCAATGCAAGCAAACAGTGGCTCTATTGACACTCTTTGACCAAACAAAAGTACACTATATAGCCAACTTGCATTAATCATATGGTCAAACTGAAGACTGTTGTATTGCTTGTACATGTATAGCCATTACAAATTTATGTACCATACTGTAGTCAACAAGACAATACTGTACTATACTGTATGTGAAGGGTGAATCTTCAAGTAGTGGCATGTGCGAAGGGTGGGGGGGCAGGGTGATCATGTATTTCAATTCATTTATTTATTTGTTTTCTCACAACATTCAGGTGATAATAATACATATAAAGTTACAAAATACAAAGAGTTGTGAAAGGAAATGCTCTGAATTTTTTTTATGCCTTAAGGATTATAGCACTCTATACTTAACAATACAAATATACAAAAATATGTCTCTCAACAAGAAAGAAACAAAAGTAGAGAACAACAACAAATTAGTGACCCCTGTCCCTGATCCCACTCAAACCTCCCAACTCATGCCAAGACTTTCCCACCTCTCCCCACCTATAACTCTAACCTAAAACCCACCGATCCGACCATATGGCGCACCATCTACATTCTCAGCTGGGAGAAATGGTTCAGTGGGGTGATTGGGGGGGGGGAGCATGTAATTACTTCAGCTGGGGAACAATAATTACAACACTGCTATGGTTCACTCTCCCTCCCCTCTCCACCATTTCTCGACCTGACAAAAAGTGTACAACCTTGCATTTAGAGCAAATTATATCTATAACCTTAATTTATAGGTGTAACTTAGAATGAACTATTTGACATTTTATCTTTTAATTCTTTATTCCTGGCTTTAATGCCCGCACCGCCTCCTTTATAAAATCCACAATTCGCCTCTGGCTCTTCCTTAATGGCCAATCATGCCTCCCACCTAAATCAGTCGGTAAGAAGTTTGAACTTGGCCTCAGTGCCTTTGAAATCCTGCACACGTGACTGGTTTAAAGCAGGAATCAGGGCATGTCTATTTAAGCTTCATGAATCATGCTGGGAACCAACCAACACAATCATTAACATGAGCAGGAATCGGGGCTTATCTATTAAGCTTCATGAATCCTGCTGGGAACCAACCAACAATAATTTAAAGTGAGTAGGAATCAGGGCTTGTCTATTGAGCTTCATTAATCCTGCTGGGAACCAAACAACACAATCATTAAACAGAGCAGGAATCAGGGCTGGTCTAATTAAGTTTCATGAACCCTGCTGGGAGCCAACCAAACACAATCATTTAAGTGAGCAGGAATCAGGGCTTGTCTAGCTTCATGAATCCTGCTGGGAAGCAACCAACAATAATTTAAAGTGAGTAGGAATCAGGGCTGGTCTAATTAAGCTTCATGAATCATGCTGGGAACCAACCAAACACAATCATTTAAGTGAGCAGGAATCAGGGCTTGTCTAGCTTCATGAATCATGCTGGGAGCCAATCAACACAATCATTAAAGTGAGCAAGAATCAGAGCTTGTCTATTAAGCTTCATGAATCCTGCTGGGAACCAACCAACAATAATTTAAAGTGAGTAGGAATCAGGGCTTGTCTATTGAGCTTCATGAATCCTGCTGGGAGCCAACCAACACAATCATTAAACAGAGCAGGAATTAGGGCTGGTCTAATAAGCTTCATGAACCCTGCTGGGAGCCAACCAACACAATCATTAAAATGAGAAGGAAAAGGAGCTTGTCTATTAAGCTTCATGAATCCTGCTGGGAACCAACCAACACAATCACTTAAAGTGAGCAGGAATCAGGGCTTGTATATAATAGCTTCATGAATCATGCTGGGAGCCAACCAACACAATCATTAAACAGAGCAGGAATCAGGGCTGGTCTATAATAGCTTCATGATATCATGCTGGGAACTAATCAACAATTTAAAGTGAGTAGGAATCAGGGCTATAGGTACAGTAGGATAGATGGATCAGTCGTATGGTCTTGAAGCCAAAAAGTACACTGCCCTCCGATTCAAGATTTTTCCACTTCACGACGACAGTGGATCGCGAGTTGCGTCGGGAAGTGATTAGCGGTGTAGCGTGCGGCGTGCAGCGCGGGGGCTAGAGCAAGTTAGTGCAATAGACGAAAGAATAAGTTGGGCATTTATAATATCGTACATTGAGAAATGAGGTGATTACCGACAAATGTTTCATATTTCATGGTTGACGTAATAAGTCCATAGCAAAAAGGAAATCTCGAGGAGCTATATTGTGGAACATTTCCCCGGTAACATGATAGACTACTGTACACACATCATGCACTTCAAGTCGCTCAATTTCCTGTATTACTGCACGGATCAACTTTGAAGACTTGGTGCAGCGTGGAACTTGTCTGACTTTTATCGTACAAATCTGTTACCAATGTCCAGGAGCAAAAGGGCTGTTACCATGTCATGGCAGATACCCTACAGTATGTATATTGTTGTCATTGTTCAAGTTCCGAAGGCCAGGGTTATCAATTAAATTTCTCTGAGGGCCGTAGAGAAACATCGGTTGTGATAAATGGACAGGGTGTCAAAAATCTCACAGTTAATGCCTTAAATACATTGGGCAATGTGCATGGTGTAGGCTGGTAGGTACAGCACCCTCTTTGTACCAACAAACAGCCAGAGATGCCAACCAGTACGATTTTATCGTATTTAGTACTATAAAACAAGTGAAATACGATAATATGGTATTGCCTCTTGAAAATACAATTTTTCATCTTTCAAAAAAAAGAAAGAAAAAGGAATCGCATAGAAACATGTACAAGTAACCCCCCAAACCCCTACAAACACGTTGAACAACGAGCCTAAATGGGCGGGAAATACGCGGAATTGGCAGCTTTACAATTTTCTCATTAAATGTTAATGAAAAAGCAAACATTTTACTTGCCCGTTCTTACCAGTAAAACATTTTTCTGACATTTTACTGGCCCCGGGCCAGTGGTAGTGTCGAGTTTTCGTGAAAATCTGATTTTTCTCTCCAAAATCTGATTTTTTAGGATATTCAGTCTGTTTTTTTTTTTTGTGTCAAGAGGTTAGCATCTCTGAACAGCTAACTAACCCGCAGTGGGGAAGGTTCTAAAATGCTATAGCATTTATCTACTGCATTTACATGTCAGTCTGTCTGACTAAGAGAATATATACGCTAACTCAAACATTGTAACAGAAGGACAAAAGTGATACACTCTGGTTTTTCTGTCATGTGTTTTTTTTTTATCACTTTTTGAAAAGAAAGCCTTGGTGACCTTTTTCAGTTTGAAAATTTCCTTTGTGCCCTTTTGAAAGCTGAAAACTTACCATGCTACTCGGCCATTTCAAGACAGTATCTTCTCTAACTTGCCCCAAAGAAATTGCCTTTTCAATTCTGGATCTATATCCTAAAACTTCAAGCCCTGATAAGTAATTTGTGTTGTTTTAACACTCCTCAATGTCACGAAATAGCTTGGACGTACAGAATTCATACTGTATCTGGACAGTAAAAGTACTTGTGAAGCCTAATTGTAGCAACTTACGCCATAAATAGCTAAAAACATTTGAAGGCAATTGTGGTTAGGCAGGATTGAGACCTTCCTATTGTATGCTGGCTGCATACTGTACACCAGAAGATGTTTAGTTTGAATTGATGTGTTGATATCCAAACTGATCACATTAATAAAACTCTGCAGTCGGACCCTGGAATCAGTACTTCGGGGTCGTGATGTGAGTGCTCGTTTTAAACTTAGGAATACCAAATATACGAGATGAGGTTATAAGTATGTATACATATTTACATACATATGCATATCTTTGAACGCAGCAATGTTGTTTGTATAGGTTCAAATACAAACTGTGGATTCTGTATACATTAGTATATGAACACAAAAGTACATGCTACAGCCTACGTACAGTGATAAATATACAAACTTTTTCAGTCAAATTCAAATTTTTTTTTTTTCAATAACTATGTGCATCCATAAACAACAACAACACATGTCTTTGCTTTTGAGTTGGACATTTGTTGTACCAACATTATCAGCATGTACTGTAGGTAAAACTGTAAATCTACTGTGGGACTTATGTACTCGTTCAAGAATGGTACTTCACTAATCTCGGGTGGGTACCTAGGGAATCTCTATTCCAGTTTGAGCAGCACCTTCAGTTAGGGAAAAACTTGTGGGAAAAACCCGATAAGATTATGAAATGATGAAGGTTAAATATTAGGGTACATGTACAAAAACAAAAAGTTACTATTAGTAAATGGAAGATGATATTTAGCAAGAAACAGACAGAGAAACTGGATTCACTTCAGTTGGAAGGGGGGTGGGTGGGGGGGGGGTTGAGGGGGGCTTGGCACCAGGGAAAATCCTCTTTTACCTGCAGTCTCCAATCTTCTTAAAATCCCTTTTCCATCTATCCTATCTAACCAATTGTACTAATTTGATCAGTTATTGTACCATTTTCCCTGATTAGTAGTATCAGTTTCTTAGTTTTGGAATATTGAATTTGTTGGCATTTTCTAAGTATGTTGATGGTCTTGAAAGTTCTACTGTAGAACGGTATTATTAATGTCTCTCATTGTGAAGACATCTGAATGGTGTTTTTAAGTAAAGTTTTGATCAATATTGCGTTCATGCGTGATATTTGCAAACTATATACTCATCAGATTTTAAGTCTTGAAAAATGGAATGAAAAGGGAAGACCAAATTCTATAAACCACTGCTTTGAGTCACAAGATGTATTACTGGTTTCCATGGAGACAACTCTTGATGCTTGGGCTTATGCAGGAGATATTAAAACATAGATCTCAGTACTGGACTTAACCACTATCAGGGTTTCCAAACATGAATGCACAAGAAAACTGTTTCTTTTTCGTTTTCCAACTGAAAGTACACCTGAACTGGTCATGGCCCATGACATTTAACAACCTTTTTAGAGTACTGTGCACATACAACCTCTCAAAGATTATTGAAGTAAGCCAGACATTAACCAGATATTATTCAGTACGAAAGTCTGCAATTTTTGCTGGTATTGCCCTGCGACAGTGTGCTACAATAAGTCAATGACAAGTTACAATACTGTAAGCGATCTGTAAGGTTTTTATTTTTTATATTTATTTTATTAACAGGTACCTGTAACTTTAGCATACATTTAGATATTGTATAGTATATACGTATTTATATATATATATATATATATATATATATATTTATATATATATATATATATATATGTATATATTTATATACAGTATATATGTATATATGCATGCAGCACAGATACGTATGCATGTTAAATTTAGTGTTGAAGTATAATAATGTATATCTGTGGGAAGTGTACTGTGGCTAAGGTTTCATGTCATGGATAGAGGGGGGGGTCATGGACAGAGGGGGGGGTTGGGAGGGGGTCTTCTCAATTAATTTGCTTGGAGGACTAAGGTGAAACATTGGTTTCAGAACCAAAGAGCATATTTAGATTGAGCAATGTGCAAGGTAGGACGCCTCTTGAGCCTTAATGGTCCACTTGATGAGCCCCTGATTTACTTCTCTCGACCCTCTCTTACCCGTCTCCTTTGAACACATGAACTCAAAATCTACCTAGGCTATAATTAGTTGGTACCGTTTTAGCTCAGCCGCACCCCCCATTGACCTGAATTATGATCACCATATCCACTTCCCTGTTCCAAAAGTCCAAATCTACTGTACCACTGTAAATTTTTGTAATATATATAGTATATAAGACAGATAAATTTGCATGCAGTTAATTTGTCCATAACATGAATATCCATAATGTACCTTTACATGTATGTATTTTAACCACACAGTGACATATCACATACATATATATTTAAGTAACCACGACCATCCTTCTACCGCCATTTCATGTGATATTACATGTACACATGTGTCATCTCACTCCATTTCGCAGTATCGTCCGGTACCCAGAACTCCGTGGTGACCTCATCCACTCCTCAGCCAAACTAGCGGAGTTCCTCATTGCCTTGTCTGTTGGTAAGTTCTACCTTCCTTCATCCCTTGATTCCATCCCATCCTCGCTTCCCAGTTCCCACAAAGATTTTTCTTATAAATCAAATTGCCTATTTTCTTTACAAGTAAAGTAACTACTCTTACCATATAGTTTCTTGATGGCTTCTAAACTAGATCAATGCCAGCTATTTTCTGTTTTAATTGATACCTTTTGTACTAAAATCCATTGGATTTAATCAGTTAAATCCATTGGATTAAAGTTCAATCCATTGAAACTTTGTATTAGCTCTTCCTCACCATTAAATGTGGCGTATTTACTGTAATTGAGACCTTTTATTAAAGCTTTTAAATAAAGAACAAAACTTGGGGATCATTATAGGAATGTTCTAAATTCTAATCAAGGCAATAATTTAGCAATCAACTTTTTGGTGTAGCCATTTTGAGGGTTTTAGGATTTTTTGGATATTGAAAATAATAATATTAATAATAAAAGACATGGTATCTTTTGAATGATTTATTGAGTTTTTGTTGTTCTCCCCAACTTTGAATACTATGCAAGAGCTCTGAAGGATGATGACATTGGTCTTAACAAATTATTAAAACAAACAAAAATCATCGTTTTTTTTTATAGAATGTGTTTGCTCTTAGCATTAGAAAGTTATCAAGCAAAGCAACGCCATACACTAACTCAACTTAAAGTTTCAATATCAAGTGTCAATGTTCATTTTTATTTCACACTGTCATATATATCTACTGTATGTGTGTTTAAGTTTCCATTGAAATCCCTTGAACACGTACGTACCTCTCTTTCCCATCCATTCTGTTAAACATTCATCAGTTTTGTCATCAATGCAACAAATTTTTGGTGTGTATGCGCACACACTAAAGGGTATGGTACACTTCAACAGCTGCCCTTAGGCTGACTTCATTTGGTATGACCTTTGACCTCTTATCCTTTTGACCTTTGACCTCTTACCCTTTTGACCTTTGACCTCTTATCCTCTCTCTGTAGGTTACTTCTTCTACGATGGATTTGACCTATTATTGTTTGGAACTCTGCAAAGAGCATGGCCTGTGCTCTTACATCATGGCCTCGTAAGTATCAAGTTAGACAATTTTATTCAGATTTTAAATTAATGAGGCCAGTTACTCTGTTTCATTTCAGAATCATGTACATATATAAACTGTAGATTGGTCAGGATGCAGGCCCCTGGAGTGAGTTGTATGCTATTTTAGAGCATTGAGCTATTAATAGCACCAAACTATGAATAGCACCGATCGTGATTAACGCGCCAGTTATAAATAGCACCGCACCAGTTACTGTGAGGGTACTTTGATAGACTTCTGGGCTGGAAAGTTTCCTTTTGAAAGTTGTTAAGGTTTTCCCAGATCAGCCTAAATTTAGATCTTTGTTGTGAGAACACTGCATCTACTGCATACTGTAGATAACAGATCTTTGCAAACATGCGTACAGTAGTATGTTTCCTGAATCTGTGAATGTCAACAGTTGGGTATCAATTAATAAAATTATCGATGGGCCAATCCAGTTTCTGTTATTAGTCTCTTTCATGATCTGTTCTCTAGAGGGTATTGAACCATTATTCCCTGGGTTACTTTAGCCCCAACTCAGTCAGGTCTAGATTGGTTTTATAGTTGTGCAAACCAAATTTTTAGCAGTTGTAGTCCTAGTGCACCTGTTGCTTTTAATATTTGAATGATCTTATTCAGAAGTAATCATTTCTTTGTGCATTGTGCAGCTTGTGTATTTAGGCCTGAGCTTTCATGTCGATTTTGTATTCTTCTGCACTTCTTTGACCTCACTCGATGGTCGGTTCAAGAAACAATAACCAAAATAATGTTTTATGACAAATTACGCTTGATATTTAGGACAGATGTTTTTTTTGCTGGCTGTAATACCATTTTTTATCATGTTTTGAAAAAATTTGAAAGTGAAATGCTTCAATCCTATAAAATAATTAAATTCCCTGGCAACATCAAGAAAGTCAAATTTGTAAAGACAGAGGTGTTTATGAAGAGCTGAAAGGTGGTTTCCAAAAGCTGCAAATTTAGCTGGTCTGGCCACTGGCATAGCGACAGTGACAGTATCCGTAATAGCATCGCTATAAAATGCCAAGCAAAATGGGCAAACTTGCTATAACAAGTGCAAAGATCCAAACAGCAGTTCTTGTACCCATTGAGCCATAAGTATGTTAAAAGAGACAAAATTTCATTGCCCATCATAGTGCTTTTGCCAAAGAAAACAAAATTTTTTACTAAAATATTCCCTGAGTCACTCATTCAAAAGATGGTTTAAATATATAGGCTATATAAATATTCTTTCAAAGATTCATAAAATTTGAGTTCATACAGAGTTTGATTCATTTATTTGTTTTATCGCCAATTCTATACAATGGGAGAGGAAGTCTCGTACAAAGTCTTTAAAAGACTTATCAAATCAGGAGTAACAGCAGACTATTGAAACCATCTTCGTCTTCCACACTTTCACGTGCTTAACAACATTTTTTTTTGTATCTCCCTACAGGTGATGGGTTCATTTCTCTATCTTCTTTACCATTCTTACTGTACGCCGTGCGCGGTGCTAGCCCTCCTGGTGGAGGTGAACAGCGTGTTCCTGCACGGGAGGCAACTGCTCCTCATGGCAGGGATCGAGAAGTCGTCGGCCATCTTCCGTGTCGTCCGCGGTGCTAACCTGGTCTCCTTTGTGGTCCTACGGTTCGGTCTGATCACATACTTCTTTGCCTTCATGTTCGTAAATCGGTCGATACTCTACACGAGGGTCCTGGAGTGCATGGTTCCCTTAATCGCCGCCATGGCCGTCATCAACGTCATCTTATTTTGGAGGCTTCTGAAATCCGACGTCTTTCAGTCGAAGAACGGCCAGAATCAAAGGGAGGTCCTCGTCAGCAATTGAGAATCCCCTCCACCTCCCCTTCTCGCTCTGATATCGGTAGGATTTGGCAGGAAAGATACCTTTGGCCAAGACTTAACTGGAGCCGTGCTGAAATAAATTGACATTCAATGGCCGCCAGATGTCTCGGCTGCTGTGTCAATCTTTCTGCCTCGTATCTACTGATTATATCAGGGTCTGATCAAAAAAAGAAATTGGTGCTGAGTGATTTGGTAGACTTGTCAGTGTGTACGGATGTATACATGTGTAAAACACATCCTTAAGGAATGTATATTTCTCTCCTTTGTTGAAAACAACCACTTGATAATTTCAACTCATCATGTACCCATGCTCTATAGTAACTCGAAATAAGTAAGTGTGGATGCGCGAGGCTTGATCCTTAGCCACTGTGCAAGACATGCTCTAAACTTGATGTTCTGAGATTTTATACATACTTGCTCATCTTGTTGTACCCAGGCCAATTTTCCTATTTTGAAGGGTTCTATTATGTGTTCCCCCCCCCCCAAAAATCTGTTCACCTACTTGTACAGTTTTTGTCGTTACTTTCAATGACGCCACAAAACTGTTAATTTGCCTGAACCGAGTGCTTGCATAAGTGTTTCGTGTTTTTATTTTTATTCTATTTTCATTTTTTTATTCTTCTTTTTTTATTTTTTATCATTTTTTCATTCACATAAGGGTTATAGTGCTTCTTCCCTGCGCCTGTAGGCAATTCCCTCCTTGCTTTTTGCGATACCTTCAATTTTAATTTTCCTTATGTGTGCATAGTATTACATCTAGAGAGTTTCACCACTTAGGACTACTAGTTGGTATTTAATTTGCCATCTGCAGCTAGTATAGGCAGTAATTTGAGGTGAGGGGGGTGGGGTGGGAGGCTGAGGTTGGGGTGGTGGAGAGCAGGGTATGAAATACCTCTTGGAGAACTCAGACACTCTACATTTTTGAGGCTCTACAGATTAAGTTAACCTTGCATGTTATGGTTAAGCAGTGGAAAAGTTGGAAATCTTTTTATACAAATAACCCACCCGTTCAACTCGAGCATTACGTCAACTTTGGCGTTTTTCTCGACCTAAATATGGAAGAAATGTCAAGTAGCAAATTGGTCTCCTATTGAAGGTGATTATTAGTTTGAATTAACTATCTACAGCAGAGTTTTGAAAGTAAAAAACTGGAGAAATTCTTGGAAATTAATGTGACAGTCTGTTAATATATTAATGCATTCAAAATTATTTTTCATGGGAGGGGACAAGTCTTCATTTATATTTGAAAAAAATGGAAAAGCCCCCTCCACCCCCACCCCGAATTGGCTTCCTTTCACTGCCATCACCAAGATTAATGTTGCCAACAAACCCCTTTAAAATGTGCAAAGTGTACCCCACAGGGATTCACTCGGTTAAAAATTGTCTGATGCGCCCCCCCCCATCCCTCCTTCTTCAATATTGAATATGTACTTTATTTCATTATTGACAAGTAGATGCTGTAAAAGTTTGATGTTTTCCACCAGGCATTATCTGCCAAGGCTGTCTGTCTGTCTGTCTGTCTTAAGACGTGCTTCCTAACCCTACTCACCGATCCATCGGAAAGTTTGCATTTTTATACTCAAGCAAACTGTAGTTCTGTCAATGAAGGCAAACATTAAAATTTGGTCGGTACACTAACACAAATGTGAGTCTCTTCACCTACCACCACCACCCACCCCCCAATTTCACCCTCACTCCCAAAATACACCTCCTATCCCCTTCAAATTTCTCGTCACATTATGAATTAATATAACAACCATCATCATAGGTACTAGTAATCAATGATTCTCAAACTGGTATTTAAACCAACGTTCTTTCCTTGTATAGGGATCTGTGTGCTATTGTAATTATAGTTTTCATTTTTCAACCCATACTTAATGGCTGCTCTTCATTTTCATAAGAAACCTTCTCTGCTTCCTTGATTCATCTTTCATGCTTTAACTGTATCCAGTGTGGTGGTTACCTGTGCAATCATGTGGCTGTCAACTCTGGTCTCCTTGTTAGATACAGGATCAGAGGTCATTTGGGGTCATCAGAGGTCAAATCGTGAACCCTTTTAAACACGTACACCTTCAGTGTCCCTCACTATACATTACGTAAGATTCATGAAGAAAACTGCTCGTTACATCATCGAAACCACAATGAATTTTTGCATTCTGGTTATATACAGAATCGGTCGTCAGAATGATAAATTCTTATTTCAAAAGATGATATCTAAAACAAGAGCTAACATTTTAAGCTCATTTAAGTGATTTGTATATCACATTAAATGACAGCTGACACAATTTTTGAAAACACGAAAAAAATATAGACCTTATTTTCACCTCTCTTCATGAGTTACAATAAATTATTATAAAGTGAATTCTCCTCTTTAAACTTATGATACAAAAATATTGTTAGGAAACAATAGAGTGAAAAAATCATTTTTTCACTTGATCGTTTTTCTTTCTGATTTTTTTTTTAACATTGACTTGTTTATATCTGCTTGATAGTCCAAAATTTCAGTTTGAGGGAGGGAGGGAGGGAGAGAGAAAATATTGCTAAGTGAATTAATAAATGAAAAAAAAAAAACTTGTTATTCTTTTAATATTAAACAGCAAAAAACGGGTATATTTTATGGTACAGGATGCAATTGATACAACAAGGCGGTGATTATTTTATTTGATGTTATTAAAGTCATCTAAATGTGAAAATAGCAACTCCAATGGCATCCATGTGAGACTTGGGTAGCTACAGTAAAACATGATTTAATTAAGACATTAATAAGGGTAAACAGAAATTTATTTAATAGTAATTACATTCGCTGTCTTATTTGCTGGTACAGAAAAGAACAAGAAACATGAAGAAATTGAACGTAGGCAAGTTTAAATACTGTACAAAAGGAAAATAATATATATTTGTCATTTAGCATTGTTTGATATGTAGTGTAGGTACTGTAGGTAATGAGGAGTTACAGAGACTAGGCAATTTGGAGGAATGAATAATTATGTATTAATTAAGAAAACTCAGGATTTAGATGCATCTTTCTACATTTCAAATTGTTTGACTGGTTTTCCATTTATAAAACTCATTCCACAAAAAAAAAATTTGACAGGCATCAATTTGGTGTACATCTGTTGATAAACAAATCTTGGTTCATTTTAGTGATTGTGTGTTTAATATTGCATTGATACCACATTTGTTCATATACAACTGTACACAAAATTGTTTTAATAGTAATTTTAAAATAACGACTCTTAAAAATGCTACAACACACTGAATGAACTAAATTGGTAGCTGTATTATTAATTCCTAAGTATATTATCTTCAAAACTGCATCTTGTACAAGAAAAATATTAAGAAACAAAAGCAAAATTTTTCTTAATGGCAACTCAGTCTTACTACAAGTAGTGATAAAGTTTTGACTTTTTATCCTCAGTTCATTTGTATTTGTAGCTGTGAATACAGCTAGTACTTAGCAAGGTAAGGTTAATTAGGTAATGTCGTGGCAATTTGGCTTTGTGCCAATTTTGTTTTGTAATGTCAGTAAGAGTTAAGCTTTATTTTGCTTTAATTTATTGTTTTGCTTTATTAAAGCTATTGGGACGCAGTATCCAAGTATAGTTTTGAAAATATAACTTTAATATAGTTAAAAAAAAAAAAAGTCGTCTTTATAAGAAATGTTGGGTTATGTATCTCAAGTTTGTAGTTCTTGCCATGCTCAACCCCCTACACAAATTACTGAACAACGATGTAAAAAATATATATTTCACAATTTTTAGCCCTCTTGCCGAAAAATGCAAGTGCTTAGAAATCTTCTCGCGAAATCAAAGTTCCCACTGCCTACACATCAGTAAATCACTGCATTGACTTCGATGGTCATATTTTTAAAGTCTTCTTTCAGAAAATGCAAATGTCTGTTCTTGTTTGCTACTGTCAAACGGTGGAATCCACTTGCGTTGAAGCAAGGAAAAAATGAAATAAGACTAAATATTGTAATCCCCTGTTTATAAATCTTCACTTTTATGCTTTTGTATTCTTTGTAATATTATTTTAATAGAAGCCGTTCTTGTTTCATATGGTCAGTGTTTGTATAACAGTCAAGTCTGCCTCTGAGAGTAATTCTTGCATCTAATGGGAACAGCAAAAATATGCTTTTATAATGTCCTAATTTGTAACCGCTGGACAATTCCACTTATTAATAGCCACAAAATGATCAATTTTCATTACAGATATATTTGTTATGCAATATGCAATTACTTTCTTTTGGCCCTCGTAATTGCATTACTATTGTTCCACGATGTCGTTATAGACGTGAGTTATTTATTTTTAAGTTTTACTTTTACTTTATTATTTTATATATATATATATGCATAACAGACTTTATAATCAGAGGCATGAAGTCATCTTCAGGACAGAACATAATTATTTAGCAATCAATTATCTCTTCTTTTTTTTAAATTCAATTTATACAAAATCTCAAGTCTTCCTACACTCGCCCACGTCTGTCAAAGTTTTGAGTTTAAAATTATACACGATCATCAAAAGTATATTACAAAAGAATTTGAGGTGAGGGGGATGTGGTAGTGGTGGGGGGAGGGGGAGAGATGGGAGGAAGTTGCGCGAATGCTCCATGGGCTTTGATGGTCTAAAACTGTGTCACCTAATCAAAATCCACCCAACACCCAAAGTCAATGACTGTTACAGGAATTTGTTGTTATTTTGTAAGTTCTGTAAGCGAATTCTGAACTGACTTTGAATGTTGACGTTGAAAGGAGTAAAACTTGTTAGGTTGCTGAACTACTGCTCATCCAACCCTCCCCCTCTCCTCGCCTCCTATCCTCACCCCCTCCTGGTTTACATTTGATGTCCATAAGTTGTGCATAGTATAAGTCATACACAGTATATATTATAGAAGTGTTTGGTACTGTAGGTATGCAGTAGTATTTGTTGTACATACGTCTAAGAAAAGATAAGTAGGCTATCCATGTTGAACGTCGTCCCAATGAAAGAAACTCTATTTTTTATAAACATACAAACTAGGAAGCATTGAATACTGGTGGTTAATAGCTACCTGACAGAAAAATATATATATTTAAAAGCTGCCATAGTTGAGCTTTTCACTCTTTCTACCGTAAGCTGTCAGGAAATAACACAAAAATCGCAAATCTTCATCAATTTTGTCTTCCATCATACTTGAAAAATATTCAAAACAATAACATCTCAGCTACTTTATATTTAATTTAAAAAAGGAAAATAAAATGTTTTCGGTTTTTTTCTTCTGCTTCTCTTTGTCTCAAGATGTAGAGATCTAGCATTATTTGATATTTTCAAGTAAACATTGATTAACCGACCACATTGCATTATTTTTATTATTATTATTATGATCATGTTTTTTTTCGTCACCAGTTTTGAGGTAAAACTGATATGATTTTGTGTTTACATTTTGCAATATGGTGTTTCACCATCTGTAAAACAAAAAAGTATAACACCCCAAGTTTATGAAGAAATATGAGAAAGCCTGTCTTTCTGCTTTCTTTTTACTTTGTGATGTAATTGTTCACCTATTTAATGCGCATATTGTTTAGTAAACAAAATCAATTGCCACATTTTAATAATACCAGCCATTTACCATTATTTTAAGCAGCCAGTGATAAACAAACTCACGAAAACTCAAAAGTTTATAAATCATACTGGCACAATGGGGGGGGGGGGAGGAGGAAGGGGTGGAGGAGGGAATTCTGTATAGTTTTAAAAACTCGAGAGGTGGATAGAGCTTGTACCATACTGATTCAGTATAATAAGATTTCATATTTACATATATATATAGTCATAAAAACTTTGAGGCTCTTTTTGAATGGGGCTTCTGTTATTTTTTGTTGTTGAAAAGAATTCCTTGAAAATTGAAATATATACTTGAAAACAGCTGTTTGTAGTTTTATAGAATAGAGGCTTAGACTGACATTTTCCAGTTTAATAAGGTATTTATTAAGTAAAGACAAAAAGAGTTTCCAGAATTGTTCGATTCATTTTTTGTGTGTTTTTTTTTTGCAGTTCTTCATACTTTGAAACCGAATCATTTCTTTTATACTTTTTGGAATTCCTGTTGGGTGGTCGTTGGTAAATTTGATGGCCCCTCATTTTTTTGCTTTTGTGTATGATAATTTGTAACTTTTGTAGGAAACAATATTATTTGATTTTATTGAAACCTGGTTGATTCCTATTGGTGGATTTTTACTGTAAGAAATCTTACTTTTATGTATCTGAGAGTATGTAAACAGAATTTGTAAACAGATAAACAACATATACAATATTAAATAGATGAATTCATGTAATTGTTACTTTGTTTTCTTACGGCGGTTTTTATTTTTGTATTCCTCGTTCTCTCGAAGCTTTCCTTGGAATTTCATAATCTTTACCATAACATTTGATATTAATAAATTCATTTTTAAGGTGTAGCTAGGTGTCAAATATTGCATTTAGACAGCCTAGGTAATATTTTATAAATTATTGGCTATTTAAAAGTATTTTGATGAGATGAGTTAATTAAGGAACAAAAACCGTGGGGAATTTAAAGGAAGACAAAGATTCAGCTGTGTTTTATTTTGGAAGCATTTGTAAGGGAGCCAAGTTGTGCCATAATAGTTTCGTGTTGTTATACAAATGGTTTGTGGGTGTTTGTAACAGTCCTTTATTTTATATCAGAAATGCCTTGCTCAACCCAACTTTCTAAATTTTAGACTTTTTAAAAACAGAGTGGTATTAGCTCTAGCCTAAGAGCCTGTGAGATATCAGGAGAGGACCCCAACCCCCACCCCCATTCCCACCTCCAACCGGCATTTACCAGAAGGACATCTGTGGCATGTACCTGAAAGTTTTCTTTACAGCTTGGAGATGTTCTTTGAACACTTTATTGTAAGAATCTAAACAGGAAGTTGGTCCATCAATTTCGTGATGGAAATTTAAATTCATGCATAAAGTATTGCACATATGCTATGCCCCTTGTAGGTGGCACATAATACATGCTGTTGTGTGGGAGTTACATATGTCTTTTTCATATTACTACAAGCCCTGATGACCGTGGTAGTTTTGTATTGAACATCAAATCTTGCGGAGAAAGGAAATTAAAGACAAACTTTACAATGCCATCTTGCATCTTTATCTTTACGACAGATGTTAGAAAGGACTATTACAGAACAAAAATAGCTACTCATCTTTACAAATGCATCCATGAAAATATTGCCTGTCAACTGATCTAAGTTTGAGGAGTGAAATTAATCCTTAGCCTTCCCAATTAACTGAAACTAATTTTTAAATTACAATGCAATATTCCATTTTTTTTAATAATCTTTTAATATTTTTTACTAAGAGCATGACTAATTGGTATTGTGTCTTGATATGTCTTAATATGTATTTTACAACATGGTTCATCAACATTCATAAAATATGTCGCGTTAACAACGATTTGCCTTTTGGTTTTATATATTCTCTCTGTGCTCGTGATTGAGAGAAGGAAACTAGGTCTTTGCTGTGCCATGTTTACTCTTGGTTCTTATTTTATTTTATATTTTCTCCTTCATTTGCTTACGTTTGAATGAGATATAAAACCTTGTGTCTATCAGGAAGTCTTAACATGAGTTTCTTGTTGGGTTACCAAAGTCCAGATTTCCCTGAGCATGTCTTGGTTTTTTTTATTCTCTCTTACATGAGCATCTGGGTGGATGTACAAAATATTAAAATGTTTTTAAGGTTAAGTCTGACAGGGCTGTTTAATTACAGTGCTTGGGGATTACCTTTCTAGACAGTGATTTGGCCATCTAGCTATTTCGAACAAAAGCCCAACGTCAACTTTCATAGACTTTTGGAACATTTCCATGAAGTTTAACTTCCAAATCAATTTTTTCCCACAAAGGGTAGGGGGGACCCCTAAAATGAGATCTTTCCCCCCAGGTTGTGACATCTTGTCCACCCTTTCTGCAGAATATGGTAACCCTAGGTTCACCTCATCCATTTTGCCGTTGAAGTTAAAAGACATTGATAATTGCCTACTGTACAAGTATGACAGACAGTTTAAATAATGTTCAGACTACTGAAACACTCCGAGACCCTGTTTCCTTGTCGAGATATTTAATTCTCAATTTAACCCTTCGTAATGTTTTGAATAAATTATTGGATGAAGAGTGTTAATCCCCAGGAAAGAGACGTTTTGAACACTTTTTCTTTCAAGTTTCAACAATTAAAACTCAAATTTGGAAGCAATTGTAACTGATGCTTGGTTGTCAGTTATTGTTTACATCTATTGATGATATATAGCAATATTTTCAAAGTTCCATTATTTCTGCATTTTAATCAATCAATAAGACGGTTATTCGTTTGTCTATGAATCTTTATTATGATGTATCAATGATGAGACAGATGCTGCTATTTTTTCTTAATAAAGAAAAAATGGAAAAATGTGAATTTTATACTCCGATTTTGAATTAAATTTTTATGGAAAAGGTATTTATTTATTTATTTAGTTTTGGTTTGTTTTGTTTCTATGTTTTGTAATCGATCATAGAAAACCAGAGTCTTAAATCATTCTTACTGATGCGATGAAACATTCCAGGTTCCAATCCCCTCCCCCCTCCTCTTCCCCTCTCCCTCCCCCTTTGCATCCCCTTACAGTACCTTTTGATCCCTCATATTTTACAAATCTTTCATGTTAGATTCCTCTCTTTGCGGTTGACCTATGACCCCCTTCCTTTCTCTTCCTCTCTCCTTGTGGGGTAAATGGAGGTTTAATGAATGTGCAATATACATATTAATGGATTATGGATAATAAATTGATTTATGGAAAAGTCATTATGGAGTATTAATGGAGTATAAATGGAGTTTTAATGGAGAATTAATGAAGGTACAGAGTGTTAACGAGAGCATTAATTAATGGAGAAAGGAACGTTAATGGATTATGATTGTCGTGGGGTAACATTGATGAAGTAATGAGAATTTTAATGGGAGGTTTGAAGCTATATAAAACCCAGGATATGGCTTGATATGATATTATATAAACATTCTTAGAGACAATAAATCCAAGTTATTGCCACCCATTGCATCAATTAGCAAAATGAAACAGTTGTTTTTTTTATAAGTTTACAGCTTTAGCAGTCTACTTTGTTCCATTTATGGACTTAAAAAATGCTGAAATAATTTATTTTTCCTTAAAAAAAGTTAAAGTCCACTTCCCTCTGAACTAATGCATTCTGCAGATCAACACATTAGGAATCATCTGGACTTTTCTTAAAACCAAAATTATGCTGCAAGTTGTCTAAATAAGCAGACTCAGCTATTTCTTTTGTAAATGGTCATATATATGGTGTAGTCACTTCACAAAAACTTCAAAAAAAATAATTACAAAAAGAAGCAATACAAACTTGAGGAAAAAGGGGGAAATAATGTATTGCCTTTATTTCACTTCTCAAAAATGGGACAGAGCAGTAAAATTGTTACAATTTTTGTATGTGCCTTAAATTTCATATAAAATATCTGTTCCTTTCTAACCTTTTGTAGTCAAGTTTTTACACAAAATCAGTCAAAAAATATCTGGCATCGATGTCGAGAACGTCTACTCAGAAAATTGGCGATAGCTAGAGTTTGAAATCGATAGGAATTTGAACAAAATGAAGAAGACAGTTCTAACTCGGAGCTTGTACCAAAATTCTACCATGCTGTTTACTCGATTGGGTTTTCTATTTTTGGTTGGATTCTGCCATTCTTGTCCAAAGCTGTAGAAATATGCACTTCCCCTAAACCGACTCTAGTTCACAATTTCAGATGCAATATTAGAGGGCATATTTGATAACAATAGACCGTATTTGCTAATTTTGTTAAACCCAAGCTTATATTTAAATTACCATCTCCATTGTGTTTCCTTTGGATTAAGTTCCAACAGAGTAAAATCCTCTAATATATTAAACAGGTCAAGAGAAGTGGGAGGAACTCATTTGAATGAAAGGAAGAATTTGACTATTTACTGTATCACAATTTTAAGCATTGAAGATTTTGTCATGTTACTGCACCTTTTTTTTTTTGTATAATTCAAAACAAATGTATGATAAGGTAACATTGTCTTTGTATAAGAATCTGTATGTAATTTTATAAAGCTAAATATTTATCCTGGAAAGGACCTTAAACAGTAGCTAATAAATTAATGTATATTCTTGCTCTCTGTGCTTTATATTGCTTACGTATTCCATTCTCTTCTATTTTATCCTGCAGTTATCTTGTCTGGCCTGAAATTGCAGCAGATATGATTGACTTTAACAACTCTTCCATGGAACTGATGGTAGCTCTCTCAGTAGGTGAGTCATCTCAAGCATATGACAAAAACAAAATTGTTTTCCTAGCTTTGGAGGGATCACAACTCAAATACTTCAAGAGTTGTCCTGAGTATCCCCAGACATGTCCACATGTTTCTATCTTTAATACAAGATAGCATCTGGTTAGGTTTTACAAAGTGTTAAAGTAAATTAGTACAGACTTTCAGCCCAGGTTACAGAAAAAGATACCTGCTTCACGCTTGCTGCAAGCAAACATTGCATCTGCGAGCTTCCAGTAAGCTTGCAAACATGCGCATGCTTTGCAGTGCAGCTGCATAAATAGCTCACTTGTAATGCAAGCACACGTAGAAAGTAAGCTTTCACTCTTAGTGTGCGGGCCGTGCCGCATATTTCTGCAAGCTTGCGCAAGCTCTGCTCTGGAAGGTAAGCTTATATCAGCGTGCAGCAGATTTCTGAAAGCTTCCACAAGCACACCTCTGGAAAGGCACGCTAACAAAAGCGTGCAGAAGATTTCTGCTAGCTTGCACAACCACAGCTCTGCATAGATCAAATGTTATCAATGCTGATTACTTTGTATATAAATGAAAGATTGTATATCTTTCTATTTAAGATAATTGCTAGATTAATGTCTGCAACCAGAACCTTCCTTTTCAATATTCATGACTTCTTAATTGTATTCTTCATTTTCATATTTACCAGAGTGATAAAACTTTCCAAAACACTCCAGAAGTTGCTTTATAGAATTAACAATGTGAAGATACAGTTTGAATGGCACTGAGTCTCTATAGTTTACAAAAGTTTTTTCTTCTGCCTTACCACTTAATTATCTTACTGACATTAAGTGGATGATATTTCACTGGCAGACAGAGTTTTACACAATCCCTTAATAAGAGAAATTATTCCACACTGTTACAGTAGCTGAATATTCCCATCTTGATATCTTATTCCTAACTTGAGAAATTAATGATTGAATGTAAACATTTTTGGACATTGCTAAATCCTCTAAGTTTCCAGGTATTGGATCACAGTACTGTAGGTGGTATGTGATCTCATCTTGGATGTCCTCTTCATAATCTAAGATTTATTTATGAAGATTGTTTAAGATTAATTTATCCTTGATTCAATGCGATGCATTTGGAATGTTCGATTGGCTGTCGATATCCTCTGTAAAAAAAATTTCATCAACTTTTAATTTCAATGTAACTTTGACATATAAATACTATTAACTTTCCTCTTTCAATGAGTGACAGTGTTAAAATATTATAAAGAAAACAAACCAGCTGAATCGTGGTGAGGACATCATTCGCTTTGTTGTTGCCAGGTGCAATATAATCACGAAATATCAGTGCTGAATTTGAAAGTACATATCTTTGCCATACAAAATGCTTATGATGGTCTGGTTTTGATCTAAAAAAGATACAGAATTTAATTTCCAAGCAGGTTTTCTTGGGCAATCAACTTCTGCCACCTTGGTATCTCTTTAAAGACATAACTTTCATAATTCTTTCCTATTCAGAAAACCCTTTCAACCGTATTTTCATTTTATTTTTCTCTTGATCCCTTGCAGGTTATTTCACGTACGATCTGTTGGACATTCTGTATTACAAAGAATTTAAAGCATCCTGGTCATTAATACTTCATCATGTTGTGGTAAGTTAATTAAGAAGAAAATTTTAATTGGGTGAGTGATTGGGAGGGGAAGGGGAAAGGGTGGGGGGTGGGGACGTGATGGCCAGGGAGGTCATAAGTACTTCATCATGTTGTGGTAAGTTCATTAAGAAGAAAAATTTAATTAGGTAAGGGATTGGGAGGGGAAGGGGTGGGGGTGAGGGTGGGGACGTGGTGGCCAGGGAGGTCATAAGTACTTCATCCTATTGTGGTTAGTTAAAGAGCATAATTTTACTGGGAGAGGTATTGGGAGGGGACAGGGTGGGGCGGGGACAGAGAGGGGCAGGGATGGGGTTGGGCAGGGAGGTCATTAGTACTTCATCGTGTTGTGGTAAGTTAATTAAGAAGAACAATTTAATGAGCTGAGGGATTGGGAGGGGATGGGGTGGGGGTGGGGATGTGATGACCAGGGAAGTTAATTAGTACTTCATCCTGTTGTGGTAGTTAAAGAGCATAATTTTACTGGGAGAGGTATTGGGAGGGGACAGAGTGGGGCGAGGACAGAGTGGGGCAGGGATGGGGTTGGGCAGGGAGGTCATTAGTACTTAATCATGTTGTGGTAAGTATAGGAAACTATAAAAAGAACATTTAAACTACATGGGGTGGGGAGGGGGTGGGGTGGTTGGAGGTGATTGGGAGGTTTATTTTAAAAGAGGATAAAGGTCATGCTGACTTTTAGTATGTCCTCTACATTTTGCTGTCTGTTGTTTTCTTATATGGCCGAATACGTTAATTATTTATTGGGGCACAAAGCGAACAAAATAAATGCCTGCAATCAAGGCAGTTATAATAATGCTTAGTAACTGCAATTTTCTATCGACAGTGTTATTAGAGATGTTTAAGTAACAGTGAAACTTCCTCACTTTCAGTTAAATTTTGCATGGCATATATATGATATAGCAAACTTTTAAATTTAGCATGTACAGTATACAGACTTTAAGATGCTCATCAGCATGGGCGGGATTACGGGGGGGGCAAGAGGGGGCACTTGCCCCCCCACTTTTTCCCAGACCTCAGTTCACTTTTTTGTCGTTTTTGCAGACAAATGTGCACAACCCTAATCGAAATTATTCCCCCACAACAGCTCTATCAAATAGGCATATTTGTCTCGAATCTAAGTCGATTTTGTGTTTAACATTGTAACATGTAGCATCAGTGGCGGAGCTAGGGGTATTGGTCAAGGAGGGGGGGGGGCGAGAATGGGGGCGCTTTAGACACAATCTAAGAGGAGCGCCACCACAGGTTTGCGCGGAGCGTACAGAAATTTTTTGAGTAAAGATACTTCCTATAGATCGCTGGAAATGACCCTTTCCTGGCCTTGCTAATTTGCAGATAAACGAAGAATAAATAGGTGTCATCGCCAACAAAATGTGACAAATGTCAATATGGTAGATGAGAGCGCAATGAAAACGTCAATAATCGCGAATAAATAAAAAGTGGTCAAAACCTGAAAAGGGCGCCAGCAGTCCATTTGAGTCCGTCAGGGGGGGGGGGGGCATCTGCCCCCTGACTGTATGGACGCTCCGCCACTATGTAGCATGCAGAATAACTGGAGCTGGAGCTAGCACATGGTTCGCAACACAGGTTACGAATCCTGGAGCTAACACACTAGCGATTCAATTCTGCATGTTGATGAATCCGCGGCATGTGCTACAGTGCTAGCTTCAGGAATTGATTTTCAACGTTGCTGCTCTACTAAATGCGTTGAATAACTAAATCCAGAGAAACGATTTACGAAAGCCAGATTTGCATATTGGGTATATCAATAATTAAATTCAATATACTGACACATGACACCCCCCCCCCCCCCAATACAACAATATGCAATGGCAATGCCGATGTAATTTCTTTACTGCTCGAAATCCTGGAATGATGCATGCAAATCGAATAATGTAAATTACAAATTGGCACTAGCACAGTAACGGAACCGGTGGACTTGAGGGGCTTATCCCCCATGAAAAAAATGTGTGTGGGGGGGGAGGGGGTAAAGGTATGTTCAGCCCCCAATATTTGCCAAGTGCTCCAAGAAGTGGGGACCGCGGGAGAATTTCGAAGTGGGTGCTGAACATATTCTTGATCGGTCCAATGAGTATACTAATAATTTTAGGGGGAAAGAACTGTCTAGATGCGATTTATTGTTACCAGAGGTGTCATTTTTGCTGATCTAGGATTTCCTTTTTGCTTAAATTTCAACGCGCCGCGCCAACTGATGGTGGTGCACCGCCTAAATAGTGACGTATAAGCTTCAGTTGTAAATCACCATATAAGTTCTTCTATCCGTCCTCCCTAAATTTACACACGTTCATTAATTGTTTAGATGCAATTTGAAGCCTATATGTTAATTTAACCGATCGAAGGGTACCTTTCATCGAAAATTTCGACGCTCCTTGCCAACTGATGATGGCGCTCTGTTTAGATAGTGACGTATAACAAAAGTTGTACATCACCATCTGACCATATGTTCTACTATAAATCCTCTTCAAATTTTTAAACGATAATTAACTATCTAGATACAATTGCAGACATGAGATCCATATTTCAAGGATGGGTACATGCAGCTTAGAGCACTCGGAAGTGCCGTTTCCGGCCATCTGGAGGGTTTGTAAAGCCAAAAAATTTCTTGTACGCTCCGCGCCAACCGATGGTGGCGCTCCGCTTAGATAGTCTTGCTGACAGTTTTGCCCCCCCACCTTCACAACTCAAATCCCGCCCCTGCTCAGCAGTTTTGAAGTTGATGTTGTTTATGACATGAAACCCAGCTGTCTCCTGATGTAGTTTCCATTACAGTTAACTACAACATGAAAATTCATGAACATAAAACTTTAGTAACAGCTTGTACATTTTATGTATATACCGAGTAAGACCACACAGTTTAATTCCAACACAATTGATAATCAAATTATGCAGGTATAGTATTCCCATATTAAAATACTTCTCAAACAGATGCAGGCACTTATAGCTGCATGATGTATGCAATAAAAAAACATTGGCAGCACGAATCGCACATCCATATGAGATGAAGATATAAACCAGGTGATGTGTGGCTGTATATATATATATATATATATATATATATATATATATATATATATATATATATATATATTCATAGGGTAATATTATCCTACAGAATGTGTCTGCAGATACAATCATCAATGAAAGTGACTGGACTAGTAAGTCTATAGTACAAGGAATATTTAGGTCAGCTCCTCAAATGCAAAATTCAATAGGTATAAAACGTAACTTAAAGGGTGTGAAGACTCGCGCACAAAGAAACGTCCGATGCCGGTAATCTGACCTAGTTTCGAATGAGGTGTAACAGAAGTGTTAGACACCACCATCGATCCCAGAAAATACACACACAGCTTGCTACCGTCGGTAATTAGACCAGGGAGTTCCATAACAACTCCCTGATTAGACACGAGTGTACAGTCAATACATGCAACTACGGTCAATACCCATAACACAGTGTCACATAGCAGCGTTGGACATCTCAGGTCTAGATAAAGGATAACAAGGTTTCACGTTTCATTACTGTCTGCATTTTGCAACAAGGAAAAAATTCTCTTGCAAGCAAAGGAAAGTTAACCTTTTCAGACGGCGGCATCGGTTTGGGGCGAGTCTTCAATGCCTTTAAACTTAATGTTTTAACTCAACACATATACTGTAAATCACCAAAATGCACTGTAAAAACCAGTTGTCTTATCTTTTTCCACAATATCTTTCATAATCTTAAGGTTTTAATTACTACTTATAATGGAAACCCTGATCCAGATATGTAGCCATAGCAACACTTCACAAAGGATTTAAGTGATGGCTAGCTGACACAAACACTCAACGTACTACTTTAGAGTAACCAATTTGCTTAAATTCCAACCAAGCAATGGAATAAATGTATGTGGTTGGATAATCCCCAAACTAACTAATTAGATACATGCATGTGATTGGATAATAAATAATGCATTACAAATTTGTCAAGGACAAATGATCTTGATGAGGTGTCATTCCTTTTTTTTTTAATCAAAACATGTTTTTCTTTGAACATTAGTTCATCTTATTAACACCATCGGATTAACGTACATTAAAGCCATTAATTATGCAATCAATCTCCACGGTCTATAAACATGACTCTCCCTTAAATTTTCAGTTGGTAGTCATTGTTTTTACAATTAGTTTACATGGTGGCAAAGACTGAATTATATATGGCTGATATATAGTTAATTCTCAATGAAATTTGGTACCTTGATCCAGGGATGAGCACTGCCTTTCGCTTCACTAAAATATAGACTCCCTTTCAAACTAGCTCAAAGTCGAAAACTGTAGTCTGGGAATAATTTATCCAGCAATCGCATCGTAAAATGGTATATAGACAAAACGATCAAGTTACCTTATATGCAAGTGTAAAAATGTATGGCAGTTTTCTACACAGGAAAGACAGTGATTAATACAGTGAGAGAACAAATCCAGAGTCCTTGAAAATGCTACACAAAAATTTGAACTCTAAAATCATTCTTCGCTGGTGATACGTAATAACGTAATAATGTGATACAGCGCGCCTCCTTGTTTGTACACCAGCATCCTGGTTTAGAATATCATAATCCGTAATTGAAGTTATTGAGTATAAACCTGTAGGTATTATATTAATAGGGTCGAGTGGTTGCATGCATGTTTATAAGGCATTCAGGATTTATTCACGGATACAATTAAGTCTTGTGAAGTGCATGTTGCTGATATATAAATATACATTAATTGGCAACACGTGTGTGAAACCAAACTGATATTATATAAACTTGGTCTGACCACCATGATGCAGAATTAACTGATTGGCAAAGTTAGTACTGATCTAATACGCTTGGCTTTGTCATATTAGAGGGAAATAACTGTGATATAACAAATTGGTTATGTTTCCATACTCCTCACCTCAATGTTATAAAATAACATTTGAAAAGTTATAACCTCAAAAAAAGTTTCACAATTTGTTGAATTTTTATTACTTATAGGGAAGGTAAGTAAGCAGCTCTGCTATAAATATTTCTAAAAAAGCAACTTTTAAATTTTGTCAAAAAAACTTTTAAATTTTGTCAAAAAGTTTGCCAAAATTTATGATTGATATTGATCAAATTTAGAGAAGACACCCTCGTAGATTTTTCTCACCAAATGAATGTGATTTGTTTTCATCCAGAAACGATGATGATCTCCTTTTTGGAGAGGATCCTGTCCCCGCAACGGATCTTGAACCTCCATCCACCACCCCATTGTCAAATGTTCATTCGTCGGGGGTCAGTTTATTACCTCCCTGAGGGATATAAACAAGATCCTGGTGGTGCCCCCCTTTTTTTCCTCAAGTGTGAACATGGCCAATTACCCCCTACTCTTTTATATCAACCATCCCTTCATGCCTTTTGCCTCTATTTATGTCTTTGACAGTAATTAAATATAAACCTAATCAACTTGTCCTTCAGTGCCGACATCTTACCTAATATTGAAAAATGTTATATATTATTGTTTTTACAGGCATATCAATTTGCTCATACATAAGTACAGTCAGTTTTGAAACCGCATGGTCTTATATTTTGTGTACTCTATATAACACTGTTTGCTTTAGTACGGTTATGAAATGAACGCTGTTTACCCTTGTGATAATACTACTGATGGCATTCCAAAGTATGAAGCTTTATTTATAGAACTGTCAGTGTTAGCTTTGGTGAGATTATTATGGTTATACAAGGTCCAAATTATTAGTAGTATATGTAATATATTCAAGCAATGAAAGAAAGAACCAACCAACCAATGAACAAAGAAAAAGAGAAATGTTGTCTACTTCGTAGTGCCCATTTATATCTAAAAGAGAAAGGCAATCAAATAATTGCCCTTCTCCTCCCTCACCTCCTTTGCTCACAAGGGAGGGGGAGGGGGAGGGTGGGGAATGGGGTATTCATGTGTGTATTGCATACTGTACCAACCAGACCAAAGCAAAGCATACTCACCAGGTTGTGATAGTTTCATGTCTATGGTTAGCTAACTATAGTATTAACTCGAAGAAGGTTCCATTTCTCAGCTTCTTCCCTGGCTGTTTATTTGTTAAACTTAATTACCAGGTATTTCTGATTCATCATGTATATATATATATATATATATATATATATATTTATATATATATATATATATATATATATATATATATATATTTATATATATATATATATATATATATATATATATATATTTATATACTGTATATTATACAACACAGTGTAGATATGTATTGCATGGACAGCTTGAATACCTTGAAGATCATAGAACTCATCACTGTGTGGTTGTTGTCACTTGAGCAATACGTAGTTTGTTACAGAACAGAAGCAACCGCTTAATAATGTGTGTGTGTGTATTTATACATATATAATATATATATAGTCTGTATATATATATAGTCTGTATATATATATATATATATATATATATATATATATATACAGTATATATACAGTATATATATATATATATATATATATATATAAATATATATATAAATATATAAATATATATATATATATATATATTCATTTGCCTTTGTCGTTTATTTCCATTTCATTTAACAAAGTCTGTTCAATATATCAATATATATATCAATAAATAAATATATATATATATATATATATATATATATATATATATATATATATATACAGACTATATATATATACAGACTATATATATATTATATATGTATAAATACACACACACACATTATTAAGCGGTTGCTTCTGTTCTGTAACAAACTACGTATTGCTCAAGTGACAACAACCACACAGTGATGAGTTCTATGATCTTCAAGGTATTCAAGCTGTCCATGCAATACATATCTACACTGTGTTGTATAATCTATAACCTTCTGACTGTCTCAATGACATATCTCTGTGCACAGAGTTATGGATTTGTGTTATATATTAAGTGGGTCAGTTTCCGAGCAATATGCTACATACACTATGGTCATTAAATTGTACAGTATTGTGTTTGTATGTAGAGGTTCGAATATATTCATATCTTATATATTATACATAATTACATACTGGAGGATAATTATTAAACAACTCTTGGTACTTATTTCTCTAAAATATTAACCTGTAAGGTATAGGCCTGTCCTTACGTATCATAAAACGTGTTTTATTTTTAATCATATTCTTCTGTAATAACTAATCTTGTTCAATAATTATTTGACAATTTGAAGGATCTGCCTTTCATTCAATCATAAAATTGACACAATTAATGATTGCTTAAATTTAAACCATCGTCTATTGAGTTGATAAATTTTATCATCCTATTAATTTGATATGATCAAATGCCATGATATTGTAATTCATAATAGCATAACCCTGGATCGTGTGCACAATGTGGACGGGTGGCATGGCCTTCCACCTTCTATCATTAGTTGGGGTTCAATGGTTCAATCAGGGGACTTTTAACATTTAGCCAGGGGCGATTTAAATCACTGCTAAGGGGTGCACATGCACAACTTTTATTAATCAAAAACTTGCATAACTAAGAGCTAATTTTCAATTCAGTTCATCCAGTCGGGACAATTTTTTCTATACTGTCCTGTCATGTCCTGCTTTCAGAGCACTCATACTGACAGTATGAGCAGTATGAATATATGTTTCTATCAGATCAAGGTTAGGAACTGTTTGTACTGTCAATACCAGTGCTTTGAGAGCATGATATGTGAGGACAGTTTAGAGAGGTATTAGCATTAGGAAATGGTCCCAATTGAGCTGGTCAAGGATATTATATTTTAATAGTGAATATCTTTCAAAACCATTGACAGTGAGCTTTAAGAAACAAGAACAGCAGACAACATTCTATTTTACGTTTCACGTCGTCGACATATCACAACTTAAAAGTTCAATTTTCACAATTAAGAGGAAAGAAAATACAATCAGGGATTTTACATTTGATTGTACAATAATTGTAAGATCAATTTTGACATATTTTGGGGTCAACATTTGCTTTGTTTTCGCATTTAAACTGATCCAAGTATATTTATTACAGCAATAGGGGGGGGGGGGTGGGGGTACTGTATGTAGGTGTATAGATATGTACATGTAAAATATGTTTTCTAACATGAAAAAAAACTCAGTCTGTACTTTGATCGTAGAAATCTTTCAAAAGGGGGATAAAATTTAAATGACAATTGTTACAGTTGATGTTTACCATTACAACTAATTCTATGCTGCTCCTGTGCAGCCTTATTTGCCTTTTGATTTATTATATACCAGACAAGTATAACAAAAATATCAAACTAATTTCCTCTCATTTGAAATCATGTCCTGAAAATTATATTTGGGGGGGGGGGGAAGGGTGCCATCTCGGGGACCCTGTCAGTAAAAGAAAAAGTTTGAAGGTAACAGTAAAAAATGTTTCTATGACATTTGAGCATGAGAGGCCACCTTTTTTGGCACCATACCCCTAGCATATTTTGAAGCAATATTGAATTTGTTGGACCTGCTGATGTGGATACATAACAATTGAAGGAGACAATTCGTCCTTGATTGATGCATATGTAAGCTATTTGCTTATGTGGCATTTTATTAATGGTAGATTGTAAATACTGATTAAGTAGCGATATCATATCTTAAAGGCAAACAATTCATCTCCAAATATTTACACACACCACCTTGAAAACACGTGACTTTGACTGCTTTACGTAACAGCACTTATTGTGAACTTTGATTCAATCTTTCTGATTTTCTTTTTGGAGATCATATCAGTTATATGTTACATATATATACTATAGCTATCAACTAGCTGACAGCACCTATTTGAGTTTGGTCTCCAATTTCTGTTATGTATTGTATTGATTATATTGTATGGTATGGTATGGTATGATATGATATGGTATGGTATGATATGATATATTATATGACATGATGATATGATATGGTATGATATGATATGATATGATATAGTATGATATGATATGATATGGTATGGATATGATATGTTATGTTTTGGTATCATGATATGATATGATATGATTATGTGGTATGGTATGATAATGATATGATGATATTGTAAAGTATGGTATGATATGATATTATATGATATGATATTGTATGGTATCGTATGGTATGATATGATATGATGATATGGTATGATATGATATGATGTGATATGATATGGTATGGTATTTTATGGTATTGCATTGCATTGCATACAGTAGTATTGCATTGCACGTATAGTACTGTATTGTATTGTCAGGTAATGTAATGCATTTGCATTGCAGTTGCATTATATTGTAATGTACTGTACGAGTTGTAATATGTATTGTAATTTAAATTTTCAATATTTTTATTTGATTTATTTTTGTTTCTTCCTCCTCCAGATTATGAGTTGTTTTTCCATCGCCTTGTACACTCACAAATACATCGGCTACGCTCTGTTCGCCCTCATCGGTGAAGTCAACAGCATCTTCCTCCACGCTCGGCAACTGATGTTAATGATGAATTACACAAAATCCTCGTTAAGTTATCAGCTGAACGGAATCATCAACGTCATCACCTTTGTTATATTTAGGTTTGGAGTGATATTCCACATGTCCCACTGGCTGTACATGCACGCCCACCTTATACCAACGTTGCTTATCGGGATAGGATCATTTGGGCTGCTGGCTATGGCAATTATAAATGCCGTTCTATTTAAGAGGTTGCTATGTAGTGATTATTTAGATAAAAGGAAGGATCTCATGGCTAATGGGGACCTCCTTTCAAACTAGATTATGTATCAATGTCAAAAAGTCTTCACAGGTGTTTTATATATATATATATATATGCTTGGCTATAACTGGGATTCTATGAAATTGGGAAGTTTTAATAAAACTCCTGCTCAATAAATGCATGTTATTGAGCAGGAAAAAAACAGACCTTTCTGGTCACTATATGCACTCTATATTAAGTGGCCGTGCTCTACTGAAGAATGCCATAAACTCTCTGTCACAATACACATCAGCACACACACAGGTGTGTTTTACATTCAGACTGAGGACCCCATTGTTTTTTCCGTTGTTCAAATCCATGTAGCCTTACCTTAACAATACCTCATAACAATAGATTTTTTGGGAGGACATGGTGATTTTTTAAAAATCACATCCGAGGACATGGAATTCTTTTGTTAAAGTCCTCAGTCTGAATACAAAACAAACGCAGACGCACACACACACAAAGCATGCACAAGCGTTAAGATAGTTTCATAGTTTCAACTAGTTTGTTTGGTGCTTTTAAAACATGTCACCGAATGATGGAAGAACCTAATAAACCTAGTGAGTTGGTTACAGTGATAACCTGCTGCCACACGGGTGTATTGTTAGGTTCTGTGTTTAGTGTAACTTGTTTACTTGTAAGTACATACTAAGCATATCTAAAACGTGTTACTTTCAGGGAATTTCAATACTGTATTTGAACTTATAATATGCTGAATATTTAAACATCTTTGTTTATGTACAATTTTACTAAAATAGAACCACGTAGAATGGTCAGGTGTGCAACCTACAGGTGTAAAAAATAAATAGCCATATATAGCTTTCAAGTGGTATGTAAAATATTGATTTAAAAATTGCATTACCGTTTATATTGGGTGTTTAATTAAGATTAACCGTTTGTAATGTACCACTGGTAAATAATGCATGCTGTCATGACTGGAAATTAAATTTGATCAGGGAAGATAGGTAAGGCACATTTTTGGATCCTCTATCCCCCACCCCCCCTCCCTCCCCCACCAAGTAATATTGGTATTTAATTTGATCCCATCCCCAACCCATTCTAACAAAGAAGATCTATATAATTAAAACCATTTTGGTACCTAAATTGACTCACAATTTTACAAATAACTCTTTTACGACTACTTTGGTGTTCATTCCAAATGTAGAGAATTTGTGTCCATCACAAATTTAATGTAGTATTTGACTGTTTCAATTTCAAACCTTTATTAGAAACCAAAGTTTATGCCCAATATTGAAAATTGTTCCAATTGTGCAATTTTTTTTCCTCAAAATTTTGATGAATCAAATTAATAAGTTATGTTGCCAGATACCTCATTTCGAGATATATAAATAATATATGGTACCAACAGCATTAATTCACACAAGAGAAAGAGCTGAGTATGTAGGGTTATTCATACATTAACAACTTCAAGGCATTTCTAATGTGATTTTACACAATGCTCCGATTGTGATAACATAGCAAATATGGACAGCTTTGTCTTTGAAAAGAATTTACTTATCATTTTTGTATGACTCATACATCTTTTTTTTTTTCGTTTTAATATTAAAAAAATGTTGTTGAGACGAATATCATTAAATTGTATGATACAGATGAATATGTATCAATGACCCCAACAGAGCAGCTAAGAAAACTTTTTATATGGTTTGGGAGATATGTCTTAAAATTATCATACGTATGCTACCCTGAAGGCTTGGGCAAGTCTATAGTGACTTAGAAGCTCTTTAAAAAATATATATTTCAAATTATTTTGATTTTGTTTGGTTAAGATGAAGTTTTCAAATATTGTTGCTTCAGTGATAAATTTTTTTATCATTATAGTCTATTTGTTTTTATCATAACTAATACTTGGTTACTTTTACCCAGAGAAAAATGGAATGAAAAAAAAAAAAACCAAAACGGGGGAATTCACTAAGCAATTCAATGTTTGTGTGATATACTGTACTGCTGAACTGTCAATATATGATATTTAAATATCTCCCAACTAGAAAATGTTTTTTTAGCTACTTTGGATGGGGTCTTTCTTTCACTGTCACATTAAAAGTATCCTTAGACAACGGTTAGATTTTATTCTTCTTATGTCTCCAATGTCTTCTTTACATTCAGCACTCCTTGTACTGGTCAAAAATCACTGCTTATCATGAGGACATATTTATTCTACATTGTTTAATATGCAAATGAACTATAAAGTCTGCCATTATGCAAATTTTCATGGAGACTGCCAGATTCATGCACTTTCATAAGGATGTTTTGTGTTTGTCTTTTTGGTCAATATATTTGTCTGTTAATCTATAGGCGATGAAAATCCGTGTCTTGGACGTTGGTGGTCGACTTCACTTATTCACTCAGGAATATAATGTTGTGTTATGGTGGTTAAGTTGTGAACGATGTTTTTTTTTATGTCACTTTGTTCCATTTAGGGTTAATGAAAAAGTAAACCATTTTAAAATATATATATATATTTGGATAAGGAAATGTACGACCAGTTCAAGATCATTTTCAGATATTTCTTTAAGATATTTAAGGCATTTCAATTGCAAAGGCTACAAGTACATGACAAAAACTGACATCAGGATTTGAGGGTTTGTGAAATGTCCATTGAGGGATGCTGACTGATGTCATTAATGACATACTACTTAAGAGTACATATGTCCCTAGATAGTGTTTACATTGTTTAGGATAGGATGCATTTTGTTATGTTAGGATACAGTCTTCCATAGCAAATTGCATGTATGATTGAGTCACCTACCAGCAAGATGGAAAATCAACACTGCTGAAGAAACCATTGATGGTTCGGTTACTGTATTTTATCTGATGTAAGGAGCACAACTTGTCAAAACTTGGTGGATGGGTCTAGCTAGGGGGTTCTCCTTCCCCCTCTCTCCCTCTTTACTTTGTGGGTAAAAATTGATTTTGATTAGTACCTACATGAAAATGGAATCATTCAAGGCAAATCCATTACACATTTGAGCGCTGAAAGAAATTTCACCCACAGTGAAAACTGAACACTGACCACTGTAACAAGTGCATATGGATTCAGGCTGCAAATATGATACACAAATTGTTTAAATTTATTTGGAATATTATAGAGAGTCTTAGCTTCTTTTGGAAGAAATATACTTATAAGGTTGGTCGATGAAAACTTGAAAGAGAAAGTTAAATAATATTTTGCTTTCCTTTCTGTCTGGTTAATACTGTATATACTTACACTATGTAGGATAACCAATGGCGATAAATATATATATATATATATAGATATTAAAATACAGGTATAGTTTTAATGAATTAAGTTTCTTAATGAATTAAGTTTCTTTGTTCAGTCAGATAAAACAACAAAGATCTTTGGTCATGTGTCTTTTTACCCTAACTTTTTATAATTAATCTTAAATTATGAAACTATTTGTTGATGTACACAGACCTGCATCTACCTACATCTATATATGAAAGTTCTATATATAAAAAAATATGGTCTGGTGGGGAGGAGGGGGGGGGGATGGAGCACTCAGAGAATAAAGAGACACATGTATAACCATTGCCTGCAAACTTTCTTCAAATGCAGGCTTTGACTTAAAATCTTCATCTGCCCGACGGGAGTGACCCTTCCCTGCCTCCTCCTCCGCTCATATCTGCCTCACTGAAAGAATGCAGAAAATCACCCTGTTTTACATATAACAGCAGCTTGATGTTATGAAGAAGAGCATTTATTACATGCACATTCAGTGGCGGAGCTAGGGGTATTGGTCAGGGGGGGGCAAGAATGGTCTCTAGGGGCGCTTTCGACACTATCTAAGCGGAGTGCCACCACAGGTTGGCACGGAGCGTACAGAAATTTTTTGAGTAGAGATACTCCCTAGATCGCCGGAAATGACCCTTTCCGGGCCTTTGCTAATTTGCAGATAAATGAAGAATAAATAGGTGTCATCGCCAACAAAATGTGACATATGTCAATAGGTAGATGAGAGCACAATAATAAAGTCAATAATCGCGAATAAGTAAAAAGTGGTAAAAAGCTGAAAAGGGCGCCAGCAGTCCATTTGAGTCCGTCAGGGGGGGCATCCGCCCCCCCTGACTGTATGGAGGCTCCCCCACTGAGCACATCTGCTTTTGGTATGAGATTTCAGTTAAATTTTAATAATTGTAAAAGTTAAAATTTTGAAAGTCTTCAATTGAAAATGTGGTACTACTTGTGTGTATTGGTGCTTTACTTTTCTTCAGTTTTCCCCCATCTTTTGGTGAACCACTGATTTGACATCTGACCGATCACTAAGGCATGTTTTTATTTTCACATAGTATTATCGTAAATAATAAGTCAAACTTCATGGAATTTTTAGACTTCTTCGAAAAGAAAAAAAATGTCTCTTCAGTATTTTTTGTCTTTTCTACTTTTGAATTGCAAAGTTGCTGGACAATTGATGAACATAAAAACATATTAAAAAATTTTAAAAAAAATTAAAAACAGGTAAGAAGGGTATTAATTACTCGGGCATTCATTTAGTAAACAAAATTTATCTTATTTCAGTCATGAATGTATCTTTTAAATTCTTTATTCATTTCTGATTGCTGAAAACTTTAATTTTTTGGAAATAATTTTAATTTGCTTTCTATATGCTTTCCATTTGAAAAATTTATGATATTTATAACCAGTTTAGTCACTATTATTATTTTGATGGACAATAGAATAACTGCCCCCCCCCCAATAAAAAAATGCATGATTCCTTTAGTAATAAAAGTATATTCTTTGTTAAAAATTAAGCTCATTCTAAATTTGGATATTAATCGTAATTACCTGAAAATACTTTTGTAAATTTAGTATTACCTCTTGGTGGTCAATGACAGTAATTGCAAAATAGTTTGTATAGTTCAGTTTTGCTAATTTTATCCTTTTGTACAAAAACCAAATATATAAGTGTTCCAAAAAAAGTTATATAGTTTTGATTTGAAATGAACAGGGAAGAATTGATATATGTAACAACAGTCCATTTCTAAGACAATTAAGTATTTGTTACAATGACTTGTTGTTCTCTGACAATGTGCTATTGTTTTTTTTTTCAAGATCAGAATGAGGCCTGGCCCTGCTCTATGACTGCTTTATCACTTCCACTAGAAACCTGAACGATTACAGGCATTGGAGACAAAGAACATGGGTGGGTTAAAACCACCCCCTCCTCCCCTCCCCCTATAGTTACATGGTCTTAACTAGTTGTTCTAGGTAAATAGATTTTCGAGAATTTCACAAATTTGTACAGCATACTGTACTTTCCGAGACTTAAAAGTTGATAAATTTTCTCTGCCCATACTAAGAAAAGTTTTAGCCAAAAAATGTTAACTAATGATCCAAGTTGGATAGCTGTGCAATTACCCAAATTAAATATAATAGGATTTGAAGAGAGAAAAGAGTTTGGTTTGGTTTGAGGTGGTGATTCTAGCTAATAATATCAGGATTAATCATTCTTGGGTAATACCAACCGACCTTTTCGGTCATTGCTCCGTGGTGATCCCTATTTAACCATTTCGTTTCCGGGGGCGCTATTCGTTTCCGGGGGCGCTATTCGTAAGTCACAGTACCTTGCATATTGTGTGTAACCAGGGATCATATGTTTTTAAAGGGGGGGGGAGAAATCTTGTCATTATCAAACATAATAGCATGAGAGCTTTACCAGTCCAATGAATTCTGATCATTGAGAACAATAGCCAGTCATTTCGAACCGAAAATTTTCATTATCAATTTATAAATTGAACGTGTGTGTTGAAGTTTCATCCCTTTTTCTTCAGGGGAAAACATATATCTTTTAGTACATCTAAATATGTTAATTGAAACTAGATGTTAAAAGTAGTTGTGTTAATCAGTTAATCCCAAGTTTGAGGCCATTAAGGCCTTTGTTTTTACTTTTCAAAAACACATTTTGAAATGTATTTTTTGGACAAGAAAGTAATCAAATTAAATATTTAATAAACTGCCTTTTTCACAAGTTTAATTAATCTTATATTCCAGCTGCCTCATGTAATATATCAAGACTTCTGTAAGACTTCTGTTTTATTTATTTTTTTGTTATTGAATAGAAATGAATTCCCAAGTAAAGGAAAATGTTTTCCATTTTAATGATCTGTTCCCATTCTGTTAGCAGTTTTCATCTATTGCACCAAACAATTTAAGATCCTGAATCAGATCGTTATCAAATACAATAATACAACTTCCTACAATTTCCACCAACTAAAGATTAAACATTTCCTTCTCCAGAAGATTTTTTTTCTTTTGTTATCAATCTTTTCAATTGTTTCTGTATTAGACATGGTGAGGTAATTGCAATCACTGTAACTATGTCCTCTTCTCTAGAATAGGCCCCATTCAGGTAGATCCAAGCCGATAACCCGGACTTCTGAGTTCGATCGGCACCAACAACTTAAAAGAGGGGAAGAATACATGGGTGAAGGTTTTGTACACATGATGTTGGCACAGATGTGTGGGGTGGGGGTGCACCCCCTCCCCTTGTGCCCAGCCTGGGTATGGGCCTGGGTAGATCTTGGAATTTACTATGATTGTATCCTTTTAAGAACAATCTCACATTTCATCATTTATTTATGAAAGTTTCATTGTCTTATTTAGGCACAAATACCTGTTGGTAATTAAAAGCAATTAAATGTATGCAAATTTCAACCCTTTATTCAAACACCATCACTCTTCTTGTTCATATTTAAATGAAGCTTTTTCTGCAAGAAACAAAAAAGCTGAGAATATGATGAAGTCTGTGTTTTTAATTCAAATGTTTTCAATTTGATGTTGTACGTTCAAGTTGTATATTACATGTTATCATTGAAGTATTTTCACCTTCAATAAATTTCATATCAAAATATAAAAGTTGTCTCTAATATCTCTATCATGAACCCCTGCTCTGTCCTGTGGGTATAGACCCTCTCTCTGTCCTGTGGGTATAGACCCTCTCTCTGTCCTGTGGGTATAGACCTTTTCTCTGTCCTTGGGGTGTAGACCTCTGAGTAAAGACCCTCTCTCTGTCCTGGGGGTAAAGAACCTTTCTCTGTTCTCTGAATAAAGACCCTCTCTTTGTCCTGTGTGTAAAGTCCTTTTCTCTGTCCTCAGGGTGTAGACCCTCTCTCTGTCCTCAGGGTGTAAACCCTCTCTCTGTCCTTAGGGTGTAAACCCTCTATGTGTCCTTAGGGTGTAGACCCTTTCTCTGTCCTCAGGCTGTAGACCCTTTCTCTGTCCTCAAGGGGTAGACCCTTTCTCTGTCCTGTTGACATAGATCCTCTGTCTGTCCAGTGGGTAAAGACCGTCTTTTCTCTCCATTTTTTCAAGTATCCATGAGCAGGGCATAACCAAACATCACCTCAGAGACAGACCCGGAGTTAACACCACACCAACATGTCACTTTTCCAAACAAACCTCACAGGATGCTTGCAACGTGTTAACTTTGTGGGGTCTCGTATGAATACCGGTCAATTTGCCAGAACTGTGTGTGCACCACAAGGTCCTGTCCACAGGACATTCGGTACAGTCTTGGGCCGTCTTTGGGCAAGTAGAGATGTGCTTGATAAGACATTGATATCATTATTTGAAAGAACAATGCAATTGCCTAGAGTGGGGTTTAAGCCAGGATTACAATCTCTGTTGAAAGCTGTATTGGGGGGGGGGGGGGTGTTGGGGAGGAGGGGTTGATGGAAACCTTAGTACCATGCTTGTTGTGTAACCAGTTGTGTAACCACCTGCCTTTGATTTTAACAACATTCATGCTATATAATACTGTAAAACATGAAAAGAAATTTAATAAACACTTGAGAATGTGCAAAATGACAAACCTAATTGAGACAGCGATGTTCTCGAGCAAGAAATTGTCGTTGCAATAGTTAACACTTGGTGAATAAATTTGGTAACCAAAAGAATAGGGTGTCACTGAGATCATGTATGTTGCACCGTTAAGCAAAATACTAGGATCACCTGAGAGGAGGGGGGTGGGGTGGGGGTCAGAGTTTGAGGGGCCTCAGTTCCTGTAGGAAGTAAGACCTACTTTATAAAAAAAATAAAAAAAGGAAAAACAAGAAACGAGTGAAGATCAATTAATCATATTTCTTACATTTTTTATTTAAAAATTTGGAAAGATAAAATAGAATGACAACCAAGATTTGACAGGTCAACCATTGATTTTGTGTACAATAATTAAAAAACGCATTGAGTTGACTACATTATATTAAAATCCAAGTATGGAAACATTTAATCTTGGAATGATTACTTGTGGAATTTAAAAAAACAATCATACGATTCACATAAATTTACAACAATATCATAATTCTGACGGCACCTAAATATATCTAAAATATGAAAGATTTTACTGGGTAAAAAGTACCATCAATTCTCTTAACCTCTAAAGCTACTGGTTTTTAGAATCAGCTCATAGGCAATTTCCAGTACTTTCTTTCATCTCTGCTTCTATTTTTCTCTATTTTTCTTTTTTTTGGGGGTGGGGGGGTGGTGGCATATTTGTTTAGGAGAATTTCTGATGCAGATTATGATTATGAAAACACGTTATGAAACAGAAACAGACTATGAAACATAATCATATTTTGGGTGATATAAAACCTTTTTCCAACCTATTTTCCATTTCACATTTATAGAGTTGTGGAAATTACAGTTACTTTCTGATGATTATTACTTTAAAAAAAGAGGAAAAGCCAAAAAATGGTGGCAAACTGGGTAAATAAAAGAACAAATTTCATATTTGTTTAGGATATCTGGTGACAAATTCATTTTCAAAATGCCTGATTAACTTGTTACACGACAGAAACTAAAAAAAATTAAATGAATGAAGCGTAAAGATGTCAAAGCGTGACAAATACCAGCCCAGCTATTTTTAGCTATCAATTCTGTCTCCACTTACAGTTGTAACTAGTTTTTTTGAATAATCACTGCCTGATCAGAAAATTGCTGAAAAGTATCTAAAAATCAAGGATGTCAGAATATAAAATCAATCGGGCAAATTAATAGTTAAATCTGGTGGCTACAAATATTAGTGGATACCGAAACACAAGGCAGTGATATCTTCACAAGTGTAGGTGATAATCTTCTTGAATTTTATCCTTGAAAATTGATACATTTGGAATGTTCAGCTCGTTTTAGAGATATTCCTTTCCTCCAGAGATGAAAGATTAAACCTTTTTACTATTTTTTGTATAAACAACAAAATCTTTTGGTTTCCTCTCTGGATAAAAAAGATTGAAAACTTTATACAGAATTGCATTTTCGGTTCAATAACCCCCCCTCCTTGCATCATTTACTTTCGTGTTGCCAAAATATCAGCAAAGAGAATTTTTAAGAATATCAAATTTCTTGCGAGTCATTTGTAAAAAAAACTGATTTAGTTTTACTAAAAGTTGGTGTTATGTACGGAAATTTTTGACCTGATTTGCAACATAAAATATTAAAGCTACCTTTATTCAGAACAAACCAAGAAAACTACGTCTAAAGTTGAAAAAAAAATAAAATTGCTGCTAGACCCAGAAGATGGCTTAGCCAAATATGTCAAATTTAAATAGCTGATTTGCAGTAAAAAAAATCAAAGGTCCATCCTTGTTTAAATGAAAAAGATATCAAATCAATAAAAATATATATTAATACAACTACTACAAAATCAATGTTGGGTTGTTAAATGTAAAAAAAAGTACTGTATAAGGTTTGCAAAAATAAACTAAAAATTTTTGAAACATTTGTTTGAAAAAGACACAAAAACAAGAGAGTGAGAAAAAAGCACCTCTTTTATGATTCATTATTTAAATTACAGTACAAAATTTGAACTAACTGACCACTGAAATGTCTTGTAAAAAGTTACAAACAGTGACAAGTATTTCTTCCTGATCAGCTGATCAGTGTTATCAGCTAGCAAAAACCTACAATTTGAAAATAACCACAGCTAAGACACTCCTTGCCCTGCCCCAATCACCCCACCACCTCCTCAACCCCATCTCCAACCCCCAAATAACAAACCCCTTACCCTCAAAATTACAGTTTGTCTGCCTTAGAAATGTTGCATGCCTCAGTAATTTATTTTGGTTTCTTCTGAAAAGTGCTGTCTTCAAAATCTTACAAATCTACTGCTGAAGACATAACATGCAAAAGGCAAGCAATTAGCATTTCAAGTGTTCTAGTGCATTTACATCTAGGCAAAGCAATCCTGTTTACTAAACTAACTTTTTCAAGTACTGTATATTGCTGAATCTTGCGTAAAATGAGCCACAGGTGTACTCTCCATAGGAGTGTCGGTTCAATTCATCCATGGAGGAATGCATGGAAAGCAAAAAACAGGAAGTTTTAAGCGACCTAAATTGTGTATAATATTTGTGACAAGGGTTCATTCCCTGTTTATGTATGCTTATGATATCTCAAAGTTATCAATTGGCCTCACTCTGTAACTTGATGGCGCTATGCCACTTTTAAGGAAGTATACTAAGTTTGGTTCTGTACTTTGAGTTAATGGTAAACTTAAATACTCATTTTCCAAGGTAACTGATATTTGATTATCAATCAAATGGTCTTAAATCTCTGGGTCTTAAATCTCTTAAATCAAAAGGTCTTAAATCTCTGATCTGTTGAAAATAATTGAGGAAGATCAGCTCTCTTTCATCTAAACTTAATCTCTATATAACTATTTCAATTGAGTAAAATGAGTTAAAATGATTTAAAATTTTCTTTTTTCCTTTTTTCCTCTTCATGTAAGGAAAGGTGATACTCAACAAGAATAATATATATAAGACATAATTATTTTGGTGAATTCTTTTGCCAGAAATGGTAAACATCTTAATGCCATAGTTAAACTTAGAAATCCAATTTAGAAAGCTTTTACGAGGAAAGACTAAGAAACTAAAGTAAAAGTGGGCTGCAGTAGACATTTAAAAGAACAAAACATGCAACAATATTATATAACAATAGACTATCAAAACAATAGACTACAAAAAACAATAGACTACAAAAAAAACAATAGACTACCAAGACAATAATAATAAGAAGTGTTATACCTTATCAAGACAGAAACTAAAGAACTCTGGGTAAGGAGGGAAGCTAATATCAACCATTCCTGTTACATGGAAAGATGTTGCATTTATTTGTTAGGAGCATCATTATGGATGGACTATATAAAATTGCATAACCTTTATCTGAAAACCACAAAAGACAAAACAAAACCGCAAATTGAAAAACTTGCAAAGAACGAATGATTGAATGAGAAGATGCGACCTAGTCTTCCCCCCCTTGGTCTTCAGAATGTACACCGGATTAGACGATTTAACAAAATCTATGATACTTCTGCCTAATCATGCTACTAAGAATTGTTTAATTATGATTATCAAACTTTTCAACAACTTGAATTGTTCTCCTCCGATACAGCGAATTTTTCCCAAATTGGATCCATATCGAATTCCTGGGAATGATTATTTAGAACATGCCCATGATCAGCTTGATAGGCTACCATTTAGAAACTGTACTTTTTGCAGAGCCTTAGAAACTGTACTTTTTGCAGAGCCTAAGCTTATTTTGTTTTGCAGACACATGAGTACTAAACATTTCATGCCCTGAGCATAGACTGCTTAATTGTTAGTCAAAACTTCATCTGTTTGAATTTTTTTTTAACAATATCTGTAATGCAGGACCTAGTTATAACATACAATACTTTCACAAGTTTGTACTTTTTACTCTAATTTTACACCCAACTCTCCTCTCATATTAACTTATTAATGCATAAAGAAAAAGAAATCTTAAACATAACAACATGTTTGGATCCCAGCTACAACTAAAACTTAGCTGTTGACACTTTTGCTTCAAAACTGATAGTAACACCCTATTTTTTATCAATCTTAATATAAATATTATTTCTCCAATACTTGGATAAAATTTAAACACTGCTTAAGTCATACCTCGTGCCTGGTGCTTAGCCCTTGCTTCTTGAATACAGTTTTTATTTAATTACAAAATCAACCTTTGCTAGCACCAATTTTTTTCCTACCGAGGTATTTACATCAAAAGACACAGCCATATCTACGCTCCAAACCATTATGAATAATACTCCAAAATGTTCTACTAGTTGTTTGCTTTTCTTTTTACTTTTCTCAGCTTATTATTATTATTTTTTACAGAACTTCCAGAAATCAAAACAGGCAGTTTAGCTTTTCTTTACCCATACCATGTTGTTTAAATATAATCTCACAGCATGTATCCCCAAACAAATCCGTTCTTAATTTATCCATGCAAAGAAAATTGTCTAAAACAAAGTTTGTTGTTTATTGATGTAAGGCATGAGTGGTTCTACTGGAACAACCAGACTCGCAGTAGTATGAGTTCCAACACAGGATGAGTACCAGTACAGGTAGTTTATCCCTGGGTAACACTATGTAAACGAATACAAAGACTATAAGCACTCTGATATGAGTTCCAACACAGGATGAGTACCAGTGCAGCAGGTATATCCCTGGGTAAGACTATGTAAACCAATACAAAGACTCTAAGCACTCTGGTATGAGTTCAAACACAGCATCAGTACAGGTGGTAGGTAAGACTTTGTTAACGAATACAAAGCACTCTGGTATGAGTAGGCCTATGTAATGCACTGTTTCAAACTACCTTGAGTAAGTGTAGGAGTATCAAAGACATCAAAATCCTCCCCACCCTGTAGCAAATACCACCTGAGTCCACTGTCTTTGGCCAAAGACAGGGGGATTGAATATCTGGTTGGTAATGTAAGCTGAACTTTCCTCTGTACAAATTCATGAATAAACACACAGTGTATTATTACAGTAGTCAAGCCAAATTTGTCTTCACACAGGTCGTGTCAGCCATTAGGGAACTTGTGTTTACAATCATACCTTAGCTGGTGGATGAATTAAGTGCGCCCAAGGATGAATCCTAATGGCAGTACTTGGGGTAGTTTATGCTGTCAAGTAACAAATTATTAATGTCCAAGTGTATTTGCATAGGACTGTTTTTTCCTATAGGCTAGGCTTGGCCATCATGGAGGGCCAGTAAGAGTACAGGCAACTATGCTTAAGATACCAACACATACTCATTCTATCTAAGTCTGGAAACTTCAAACTTCAAACACCCCACACGGACCACAGAGTCAAACAAGATGTTTTGGCCCATAAATCACATGGTCTCAGACCATAGCACAACCCCTAAAGTCCAGCCCCTTTTTTTTTGTTTTCTTGTAACCAATTCCCTTCTTCATGATTATCATAATTTACTGTTACTTTCTCATCTTAGATTTGATGTTTCCCTCACTTCTATCCATTTTAAAGCTTAATGCCTCTCTTCATCTCTTGTACCATGATTGCCACTTTCTTCTTTGGTTTTTGTCTCTTCTTCGACGGCGTACATCTACAACATCAGGCCAGGCCAGTGACCGGATGACCCTCGGGAACCGCCTCTTCTTCCCCCCCGTCTAGTTCCGTCGACGCTCCGTTGCTTGCTTCTTCTACGACCACGGCAACCTCTTCTCCGTCAGGCATATTTTCCTCAATCTTCTCTTTGTGTTCCTCTCTGCCCTCTGCCGCTCTGTGTTCATCGACCTTTGTGCGGAGAGAACGATAAAAGTGGCAGATTGATCACTCCACAGTGTAATGAAAAAAGTCTAATTCAAAATGCGACAGCTTTTACAGTATCTTCTTCCTCAACTCATAGCTCCAGGAGCAGAAAATCTACAGGCTTTGGAAAACATGAGCATCCTTGCATCATTTATTCGTGGCAGGCGCGTAGCCAAGGGAGGAGCAAAGGGGGCAGAAGCCCCCCCCCCCCCTTGAGCATATTTTCTTGTATGTTTTTATGATATCGCTAGTAATTTCAAAGTTAGATGCAACTTACAAGGCCTGAGAAGTGCAATTTCCAGCGATCTGGGAGGCATTTTCAGCCAAAATATTCTTGTACGCTTACGGCCAACTCATGGTGGCACTACACTTAGATAGTTTTCAAAGCAGAATCTACAGCTCTGATAGTTCGCCCCTCCCTTGGCAAATTCCTGGCTATGCGCCTGATTTGTGGCTATGTTTATAGCAATACTGACAAATTCTGAAGTATTGTGACTGATTAGTGAGTGGATCTGTCATGTGGTAACCACATTCCTAAATATTACAGACTCTTTGCTAGCATGAGCCCAAACTACGTACCTGTTCTTCCACCTGTCCGTTTGTGTTTACTACAACATCTCCTTGGTTGGGTATCTCGTTGATAACGTCCATCTGCCCACCTTCGTGAACCGGTGGTCCGTTAGGAAGATCATCTGTGGGACTCTGTGAAGACACAAACCGACTGACTCGATAAAAAAGGTTGAAAAGTAAAGGTTTTATTTCGGCAAGAAAAGAGTAATTTACCGAAGGATGGCAAGATTTACAGCAAAACCAAAGAGAGGTGATTTTTTTTAAGTGAGAACATATTTCTGTATTCTCATTTTGTTGGAAATAGCAGAAATGATGGATGATATTCCAATAATGTCCAACCATATTAAAGGACCTTGGTGGATCTTGTAATTTGGCAAGAAATCTGCTGGAAGGTCAAGAATAGGGTCAGTCATGCTCAGTTGCAACAATTCTTCTACAATCATTCTGAAAGGCAAAGTTTCTTCTCAATTTTCTTCTCAATGACACAGTCTTGTTCCTCAGTTTACATTGCTAGGGGTGCAGTTTCTATTTCTCTGAAAAAGGTCAGATTCAACAGGGGAAATATTTTTCAAAAGTTTCAGCGATTATGAAAGATGCTATAGAATGAAAATGACCCTGATAACATGTAGATTCATTTCATGCATATCTGGTAAACAGCAGAGTTAATTATGTTACCATGACAAGTGAGCTTAAAAATTGTCTGTCTTCATTTGTTATTCTTTATAATTATTTTATCTACTGAGGAAAATAAAAGTGATGGAACCTTGATAACTACAAAAAAAAAGCATATTAAAAAATGTATTACACTATAGGTTAAATCAGCAACGATATTATGTTACGAGGAGAGTAAAGGAGGTACAATCTGCTGTCATGACAACACAGATCAACTGCCTGGAGTAAAAAAATACATAAACTGGTAAAAAGCTTACATCCTAACAAACCATGTCTAGAAGTTAGAATCATAGAAATTGAAATTCAGTCTGCAACATACAGTGTTTCTATTCCAACTTAATGTAACATTGCCTGCCTCTGGATTAAACAACCCTTTAATGACAGATCTCACATATTGCTGTACCTTACTTTCTTATCAAACACTTATCTTACAAACACTTATCTTATCAAACACTTATTTCTTATTCAACCAAGATTAATGTATGTCGTCCAGTCACAGAGTTGATTGACAATTGACAATTCTCAAAATCATGGACGTTATATATGTATGTAAGAGACTGACTTCGGTCAGCTTGCGGCTTTGATAAGCCAATGATGGCTTCTTCGCTAGTTCCTGCTTGCAGGAGGATCTAAATTACATACATACATACATACATACATACACACATACAACACTGAACATTTCTTGGGGGGATATTTATTGGATTATTCTGATAATTATTGGATTTCTTACCAAGATACTTCTATCTTTCCACTGTCGTCTGAGCTGTTTGATGACATCAAACTGTGACTCGGTGAAAGCTCCGACACCTCTGTGAGATTTGAGAGGGTTGGCTTTAGGCTGTATCAGTCTGGCCAGGCCAACGGGTCTCTGCAGTTCTTGTCTTCTTTTTTCTTCATCTTTCTTTTTCTGCTCTGCTGCCATCAGTTTTTCAATGGCCTCCTGCAAAACCATCGATAGAATTTGTGACTTGTTAAATGTCCATAGGAGTGAGAAAAAAAATCTCAAAACTGAACTGGGTTTAATATTTTACCGTGGACTCGTTTCCCCACTCTGTTCACTGCACACTTACACTGCTGTATCTTAAGCCATCTGGTTAAACCTTCTAGAACTGACCGCTCCCTAGTGACCGGCCATGTTTCTTTCTCCTTTCAGAGAGAAGATTTAAGTGAATTCGTAATGATTTCAGGCCATTCACACTTTATGTCATGGAATGCGTTAGTGTCATAGACCCAAAATGTCCAACAGTGATAAGATAAAAATTAAAAAAAAAAGGTTTTATACAAATTAATATGAGAGAGAGGGAATGGGAGATGGGTCCATCCCAAAAGTAAACATTAGTTCCTGGTACGGTACTGCAGATGTATTGTGAATGTGCAGAGGCAGGTAAGTAAGAAGAAAAAATCCATAGATATGTTTGTGAAGGGATATTTGCAAGGAAGTGTGTTCTATGCTTCATAGATGAGCACTAATTTCCATACCACTGAATTCCCCAAATTTATGCCAAACTGTGGTAATAAATTATTCAACTTTAATACCTATGATTTCCCATCAGCAGCTTTTATTATCTCAAGGGAAAGGCAAGAGGGAGATGGGGGATAGGTAAAGAACATAAAAGGAATTAAATAGTTTCTAGCATGCTAGAGTGAGATATACTGCAACTGTGTGAAGACAACTCAAAGAGGAAATATTCAATAGCCGGTCATGCAGATCTCAACTGGAGATTTTATTATCTCGAGAAGGGACAAGAAAGATGGGGGATAGGTAAAGGACATGAAAGGAACTAAATACTGTCTAGCATGGTAGAGTGAGATATACTGCAACTGTGAGAAGACAAGTCACAGAGGTGTAATGAATATTCATTAGCCAGTCATGCAAATCTCACCTGGAGATTTTATTATCTTGAGGGAAAGGCAAGAGGAAGATGGGGGGATAGGTAAAAGACATAAAAGCTGAACTGAATACTGTCTAGCATGGTAGAGTGAGATATACTACAGCTGTCTGAAGACAAGTCACAGAGGTGTCATGAATCAATAGCCGTTCATGCAAATCTCACCTGGAGTTGTTCGTCAGCAGATTTCCTGTCTCTCTCCAGTATCTCCAGTCTTTCCCTCTCTCTCTCCAGTAATCTCTGCTGCTCCAGTCTTTCTGTCTGGAGTTCTTCGCTGACCTGTTCTAAATGCTGCCTCTTCTCTTGCTCCTCCTGCAACATTCTCTCCTGCTCCTCTTTCAACTTCTCCAGTTCCTCTCGTTTCTCGGTTTCTTCATCGAGAAGTCTGGAAAGAGATGGAAAAAAAATATCCAAACACTGATGAAAAAGGTACTCTTAATTTGCTGCAATGAAAACACCAACAGCTAATTACCCACAAAGTTTACATCTCTGAAACGTGATTCATCGTTTTACTCCCTCGGGCAGGGAGGACAGAGAAACCGTTCAACATCGACACTAACGGTCCCCGAGAAGGGACGGCATTTCAATTACATTACGTTTAAAAAACCATGATCGTTTTCCAAAGTTATATTTAATAAGAAATCCTGACAGTTCATGTCAATGATTTTAATTATTTAAATGACTGGTTCAAATCCAGTTCTGATAAAAAAAATTCTTGGCAATCTTCCATTTTCTTTTGCAATCTCTCACTCATGTTTCTTTACGCAAATTTTACTTCGCTTTAACTATTTAATTTGATATTTTAGTAAACCACACATTCAAACCCTGATTTTTTTCTACTTTCTTGTTTATTAATACAATATTTTCAGTTTCCGTACATAATTCAGTGACAGTTGCCAGACTAACATCTCCTTAATACTTTGTTCAATCTATGACAGAGAAAATGAAAATTAGATCAGAAAGCAGCTCTTCCTTATCATAACAGGGAAAGAGACAAGACATTGTATATTTTTTCAATTTTTTTATGCTTTTAAAAATTTAATCTAAATCGAAAGCAAACATTTTCAGTAGAATCAAACAAAGGAAAGAATGGTTTCCAAAAATAGAGGAAATCATGTTTAACGAAAACCACGTTTCCTTGTACAAGTCGCCGTCTGCATGTTATGGAGAGATTCCAAAAGTCAAGACTGAATTAAATTTGACCTTCTAAAAACAACACAAACTCAATGAATTTCCCACAGTTGTACACTTATATGTTAATAATCTTACTTTGTTGTAAATCTTAAAATGCTGCCTTTTGCATTGTTTCTAGGTCAACATATTTTAAAATTCAGTTCCTAAACTTTGCTAGTTTTATTTCAACAAGATTAAGACAACAATGACATTTTGATATATTTTTGCAGATTTATGGGGAAAAAATATCTAGATGTGCTTCAAAGGTATGTCAAATGGAATCATTATTAAAAGATATTCAGTATTGACCCTGAATTTTACTAAAACTAAAACTTGCTACAAGGTCTTCAGAAGTACTGTACTCTCCTGGAGGTGTTGTTCCTCCGTGGCTATTTATTCCCGGCCGTTGAGAAACACTTAAACGGACGATTAAATATCTTGGTGTGGGTAAAAACATTTGCTTGTTGAAATTTGAGCACGAGTGACCAATTATATGAATTTCTAGCATATTTTTGGGTAACACTGAAGACCTTTTAAGTACTTTAAATCATTCAAAATCTGGGAGGGTTACCTCCATAGTCTTAATACCTGTTATCTCATTTTGATTAATTAATACTTTTAAGGGTTTTGGTAAAATCGTCAAAAATTGGCAAAAAGGACTAAAATAACGACTTCGATAACTACGATTGACCCTCTTTCTCTTTCTGCCCCCCATCCCCCCCCCCCCATTCCGGGCATCAATCTGGTCATTTTTGACAATGCACGACTAGATCTGCAAATCATCACCGCTCAAGTACGTCTCTCCTTCTAAACAGTTTTGAGCATTTCAAGTGTAAGTTTTACAGCTTTCAGTTTTAAAATCTAAAAATATGTTTGAACAAACAAAGGAATGGCAAAATAGAACTATGTAAAGGGTTATGAGTTTAAGCTGACATTGTTAACACTACTGTTTTTAATGGGTACAGGCTTATGAGACCTTAATAATTTAATAACAAAAAATGTTATTAGCATGATTTTCTGAATGACTAAAAGGTTACCTAAGGGTATGTGAAAGAGAAACTTATAGCCATGTAATTACGGTCATGTCCATTGCTATCTAATTAATTATTTGTTTTTTCTAAAGCATGCTTTTCCCACGTCTTTGGTTTAAGCATTACAGAACTTGTGATCGAGTTGACCTTTCCATTACTGAGCAGATCCACTGCCGATGGTCTACTTCCGTCGAGATCTACTATTCCCTACTGCTATCTACTATCAATCTGTTCAGATATACTGGCCGCCGCCCCTCACACAATGAATTAAAATGGGTACACAAACGTTTTGTTTGCATCGAGTACCAGATTAAGTTACCGCATTCCTACCCGTGTGGTCACGGAGTACTCACCTAGCTTGGAGTCCTCTTACAATCTCTTCGTCCCGTTTGGCTTGTTTCTCCTCCTCTAGGAGTCCTTCCAGGGCGGTCAATGACTCCTCAAGTTCCTCCTGTCGGGCCAGGTTTGCTTCTTTCAGAGCGGCCTCTATAGCTGCTTTCTTCTCTGCGTCCTGTAAGGCCTGAAAATCAAAAGAAATATAAACTCTTACGTGTCTACTCCTGTCACCCAAATGAAAAATTGTTGTCCTAGCTTAACAGAACAAACCGTCCTCCAACCTGTTCTGATGACTCAAATGAATCAAGTAGATTACTTGTGTCAACCAATCTGTAAATTAGTAAATGTGGCAGAAAAGGCTCTAGTCGAACTCACAAGCGGCTGAAATCGCAAAACTTCATAATTCTACCGACCACCGAATGCTGCCAGGTAATGCAAATTGAATGAATGGTACATTTATCAATGCGTGTTCGGTTGAAGAGGTACGATCAGAAAATTAAAATTTTTAAACTTGAACCAGGTTACGAATTTATCACCTTCAGCCCCAGTGGTTCGGCAGAGTATTATTAGGTCCAGGTTTATTTATCTACTAAGAATCCTTTGTAGACTAGGCTGTTGCTAACAGTTGTGTTGGAAGTCACAGATTTTCTTAAGATGTAAAAACTTCCAAACTTCATTTTCAGGTTCACAGAGATAATGTTAGAAATATCCAAATATAACACTAAAACCAAGTTCAGTTGTTAGAAATATCATGAGGATTTTGCTGCATATTACAACATAACTTGGTAAAACCTCAAATGGTATCTTTTCATGGACAACCTAACATCACTTCCCCTTACTGAATTATTTATTTATCTAAAGTACTGTTCACACGTTATCCAGGTTACCTCACAGTCTGGTCATAACATGAAATGCAAGGTTAATTGTGATTTGATTCTGCTTTATATGCCGACGTACCATGGCCATAGAAGGGCCAAGCTGGCTTAGCCAGCTGTCAAAAGAACACTTCTATGATATACAGGTTGAAACAGATGGCCACTGCTACTCAAGTTCAGGTTCCACTGATTATTAAAGCTCTTATTAATGGCTTCTAGTTGTTAGTAACCACAAACTTGGGTGTTTACAACAATTAGATCCACACCTGTAGTTAGCTAAATCTTTAAATACCCAAGTGAACCAGCATTCCAACGATAAAAGATTCCCGGGGTTACTCTGTATTAACCCAGCCTCCGATAATGTGAGAATCACCTACTAGTCAGTCCTCAATGTCTGGAAGTTACTTGCATGGCCAATTTGATAAGTTCTAACAAATTTTTGCACCCCCCCAAAAAAGGGGTGGGGATAAAAATTAAAAAAAAAAATGCCCAAACGCAAATTATTACAAATGCAAGAATTGCTTCTTCTGTTTTATCCTAATAGTCGTTTTTTTAGTTTTAAACAGGATCACTGAAAATGTTCACAAATAGAGCCTCCTAATTTGATTGCATCACACACCCACGTACGCACTACATTTTGTCCGGTTCGTTCTACTCACTGCTTGAAGTTCCGCAAACTCTTTCAACATCCTCTCCTTCTCCTCCTCTTCTAATTTCCTCCTGGCCTGCTCCTCCAGTTCTTTCTGTTCTCTCTTCTCTGCTTCCTCTTTGGCCATCCTCAGGGCATCATCATGAGCCTTGATCAACCAAGGATGAAAAGTGTAAAGCAATTAGTCCAAGCGAACAAATAATTGACATGGGGGGGGGAAGACAAGGAGAGAGACAAATCTAAACAGTCTAGAGTTCACTCAATCAAACTTAATTTGTTAGTCTTCAGCACAAGGTGAAGTACATGAGTCATATGCTCTTGTCATACTTGCTATACTGTTGGGACATCTTGTGCTTTATTATTCTTTTGTAGAGCCACGTCACAGGTTCAAGGTCGTATATATCTACTTGTAAATCCATTCATCCAAACAAAGTTAAAGCATCTTTTTAACTTTGGGGAGGGGGAGGGGGTGGGGTGGAGGGTTGGTGGGAGGTGACATTGATAAAAGGAGCAGAACATGATAGCAACCATAATCATAAGTCTAAAACCCAAAATCAAAATTATTTATATATTCAGTTTGTACATCCCAAATAAATACAGAGTAGACCACAGATGGACAAGAGTTAAAGTGTTGCATGACCGACAGTCTAATCCAGCTTAAAGTCATAATCACATTCCAAACTTACTTAAACCACCTTCATGCCCCTAACCTCCCCCCTCCCTCCCTCCCCCTCCCCCCTCCTTACACCGGCACTATCAGCAAACCTTGCTCCTTCCCTGCAAGTCTTTTTAGGACTACTGCATTATTTCAGATATAATGAGTTTCTATCTGTTTATCATTTTATGAAGAAGAGAACTGTCAAAATGTCCCTCTCCTTTCCAATTAATTTGCGATTATCAGTTTAAAAACCTTCCACGAATAAACTAATCCATTGATGATATAGTCAGCAAAAGATCTTGGAAAGTCTTTTCCAACAGAAGTAGCATGCACTATTTTTTTTCTCTGCAAACCAAATCAAATTTAAAAAATATATGGAGATTATTTTAAAAAGTTACAAAATTGTAAAATTTGATAAATCTGCTATTTTTGACATACAGCCATCAGTTTCTGGATTTCTTTCTGTGCGTGCTCTCGTTGCTGTTTCTCCCGCAGGCGACTCTCCTCCTCCTCGATCTCCTTGGCCTTCCTCAGCTCCGTCTCCTCCTTGGCCTTCTTCTCCGCCTCTTCGTGTGCCTGGAGGAGAGCATTAGAGTGATGAAAAATTAATTCACTACACAGGTTAATTTTCTGCAAAAATTGTTCACTGCACGATTTTATGATTATAGTCTGCATGTACTATAGAACACAGACGGATGAAGACAGACTAAATTGTCAGCAAATGATTTCATTCAATGTCTTTCTTAGAAAGACGGATGAGATGGGTTGAAAGGCAATGATCATGGCCTTTACACGATCAACAGTTTTAGTTCGGACTGCTGGGAAGACACGTTAAAAATTGTTCAAAAATATGAATAGACTTAAAAGAGGGCGAAACTAGAAGCGACATTGTGCAATGCCAGAAAATTTGAAAATGAGGAATAATGGAGACAATTCAAATGTCCTTGGTTTGATGTTGGTGAAGACAATTCAAATGTCTTTGACACTATTTGGATGACTTTACATAAAGTACAACAACATTTGACATGTCCACTACAACATGGAAAACTATATATATATGTATATATATTATACATATATATATATGTATAAATATATCTATATATATATATCTATTTATATCGTTATATAAATGTATATATATATATATATATATATATATAGCAATGTAAAAGCTTGTGTCTTTTCAACCAAACTCTATTGTTCATCCATGCAGGAAACCAGAGAGGGGTTCAAAAAGTGAAAGTTAAATTCCATGATCTAAAAGCGGCTATATATAGAGACTAATTGCCATAACAGCATGACTGGATTGCTTCATCACAGCGCAAACCTTCCATGAAAGAGGGAGGATGTTCAACAAAGATAATTAGGTACTTTGTGCTGCTATTTATAACATTTAAATCCTGAATGGAATTGTTTTGTTTTTTACTTTCCCTTTATAAATATTAAGTGCTTCATATGCAAAGTATACAGTCTGATAATGAGTGTTACATATCGATTCCATTGTATGGGAGAGAAATGATCAGAGCTCAGCTATTTGACAATTTGAAATTAAACATGTCCTCCTTCCAAACATGGATTTTTGAGACACTTCCCTATTCTATGCCATGGATGACCCTTCTGGTAGTCTGTATCGATTTGATAATAAATTTGACAAAATGGCTATTTTGTCGGCTTCACTTATAAATATTCATCACGTTCCTGACCAATCACAGTCAAGGCTGATCAATGATATTTAAGTGATTAGATTTAAAAGTACTTTGTGGGTTAACTCGACAGTCAATAATTTATTTAGTGTGGCATCGCAAAAATGCAAAATGGGTCAATTTGCCTGGCAAGGGCAAAAAATGTATATAGCTACTTTGTTCATTGAAAACAGTATTTTATCCGAGACACAGTTTAGAACCTTCAAAACTGCAACACAAGATTTGAACACAATTATCCCCTGCTTGATTATTTCAAATGGAAAGTAGATAATAATGATCGAAAATGCATGAGTGAGAAATGGTTAATGAGGGGGGGGGTTCAAACTTAAGAATTTAACAATGCAGCTGTGAAGCAATAAACCAGGAAACTCACACAGTTCTCATCCTACTGTAATAACACACCAGTACCAGAATTTACTTACAGTAGAGATTAAAACCTAATTCATTTAAAGGCATTGAAGACTCGCGCACAAAGAAACGTCTGATACCGGTAATCTGACCTAGTTTCGAAGTTGGGTAACAGAAGTGTTAGACACCACCATCGATCCCAGAAAATACACACACAGCTTGCTAATGTCCGTAATTACACACTAGTGTACAGTCAATACATGCAGATACGGTCAATACCCACAACACAGTGTACATAGCAGTGATGGACATCTCAGGTCTAGATAAAAGATAACAAGGTATCACATTTCATTACTGTCTGCATTTTGAAGCGACACTAAAAAAACTTCACTAGCAGCAACAGAAAGTTAACTTTTTCAGACGGCGGCACACAGTTTGGGGCGAGTCTTCGATGCCTTTAAACTTAATGTTTAAACTCATTATATACAGTATACTGTAAATCACCAAAATGCACTGTAAAAACCAGTTGTCTTATCTTTTTCCACAATATCTTTCATAATCTTAAGGTTTCAATTACTACTTATTATGAAAACCCTGATCCAGATATGTAGCCATAGCAACACTTCACAAAGGATTTGAGTGATGGCTAGCTGACACAAAGACTCAACGTACGACTTTAGAGTAACCAATTTGCTTAAATTCCAACCAAGCAATTGAATAAATGTATGTGATTGGATAATCCCCAAACTAACTAATTAGATACATGCATGTGATTGGATAATCCCCAAGCTAACTATTAAATATCTCCAGGACTACCCAGACAAATCTGTATGGTGTAAACCAACTGGCTACTCCTAAATTAGCGTTTAGTTAATACTGTTAAATCCAATAGAGAAAATCTTGTTTGCCAAATATTTGACACCAAGTTTTATTTGCATATAATATCAGGCAGGTTAATTACATTAATACTTTAGTTATCTCTTCCTTATTTAACAAAAGCATTTCAAATTAAATGCTTGATTAATCTTTTTATGTTTTTGATACACTGACTAAATTCCCCCAAGTCATGTGGAACGTTGACTTTAAGCTCGACTAGTTGAGTTTTGATCGAGTTTCATTTTGGAGTACAATAAAAATAGTAATAAATAATACATCAATTTGCATTGTACAACGAATAATCATATTAATATCTGATAAAAATGTGTTCGGACAACAAACGTAGAGACTTAAAATGGGAACATCATATAATGTATACCTGCTCATGAAAATTCCTTTCAGACAAAGAAGAAAAAAAGCATCTATGAGGGTGTGTCCATACGTAACTCAGTTGCAATCTCACATTATTTGGAGGCATATTTCTGCAAATTCGGTAAAATCGATTAAACAGGTCGAGGCTAATTCGATGCTAAAAATATACCTAAAAAAGAGTACAGAATGAGCTACACCCCACACATAATGCAATCAGTACCATTTGAAGAAGAACAGAGAAGACAAAACAAAAAATCAAGATAACAAAGCCCTATAAAAGCTTAAATGAACTCCTTACTCTTGAATAACAATGGTGTATTGTGTCTCGAAGAACAATGATGTATTGTTTCTTTAAAAGATGGATATTTAAATGCCTATTTGACCATGTATTGCAAACTTCCTGGCTACTTTTTTTCTTTCTATTTTCTAGGATTCAAGACACGTAATTAACGTTTTCAATCTTGCACTATATAAATATATATATATATATATATGTTACATCCTTTATTGATGTTAAACCAAAGCTGCAAATTACAAGCAAGAAAAACAGTCTACGCCCCTCCAAAAAAAGATAATATTAATCCAAAACAAATACCTAAATATTAAACAAAGAAACAAACAAAAACTGAACAGTTCATTAAAATGACATAGTTATGTTTGTACACAATAAACACTGAGGATTATTTTTCCCTTTTTTTTCTTGTTGTATCGAAGGCCTTCTCTGTTTACGATCCGAAGATACGTTTCTATTAGGAATACCTGTACTGTTTTACACCTAACCTCAGAGTAGCACGGATAATTTAATAAGAGGGCACCTTGACAGCCAGGATAAGAAAAACTGATCACAAACTTTGTGCGAAAGGTTCGGATAAAATAATTGGTAATCTAATCTAGTGGTCGAGAGGCTACGATGAGGGAATTTTGCGATGAAATTAAAGGAAAAGCTAAAATGTTTTAAAACTGCTGAACTCTGTCACATCTCGAAATGTGACACAAAATAAAACGTCTGCTGATAATTTCGAATGTGGGCCTCATTATTTTAAGTGTCTTTTTTCCTTTTTATTTTTCATTCACTTCCATCTCAACTAGAATAATTTGCAACCTTATACGCAGCTCTTAGATTAACTATGTGGTTTAAATATATCCCCGAATTAGAAAATTTTATGATCAAACTCGAGAGGCAAGTTGTAAACCAAGCCGTGAAGTAAGCACAACGATCAGGGCTATGGAAGTAGAGGTCATCGCAGCACATTTAACCCGACACGAATTAAAACAGAGTCGCGTAAAATGACGTTTCAGTATAACTATTCTCTTCCATTTAGCTGTATCTCTTTCGAGATCCGGCTTTAGGAATCACAAATGATTTGAAGTTGGTTAGCATCATGTTTGATCTCTAGAGTAAGGCAAAATATGTCACCAAAACAGAACTAGTATTGTTCGATACAGGTGACAAACCCTTACAGTGGAATTACCACCTTCCTTACCGGTTTCGAACCTCTGGACACACAATCAGCGTCCATAGCCTAGTGGTTAGGGTGTCGGCATATAAAGCGGGAGGCCCGGGTTCGAATCCCGGTGGAGGCTGGAAGTTTTTTCACTGTTCTTGATTTTCCAACTCTTAACGATTTAAATTACACACATATATATATATATATATATATATATATAAATGAAAATCGTAATGAGTTGGAAAATCAAGAACAGTGAAAAAACTTTCAGCCTCCACCGGGATTCGAACCACGGGCCTCCCGCTCTGTACGCGGACACCCTAACCACTAGGCTATGGACGCTGATTGTATGTCCAGAGGTTCGAAACCGGTAAGGAAGGTCGTAATTCCACTGTAGGCGCCTACAGGTTGCTGTTAGATACCTTGCTAAACATTCCCGCAAAATCATAAAAAAAAAAAATTAAAAATCCATACTAAATGTACTTTAATTTTGACATGTTGCTGTCGAGGTAGCAAGATTGGAGGAATGGATCTGCTTTGTATGATAATTGTGAAAAAGTTACTTTATTTAAAGCTTCAAGGAATCAATACTAAATGCTGTATTGGGAGTTAGACTATAAGTTGCCAAATGCTTAGTCACACTTCCTCAAAATCAAACACAAAAAAGAAAGGCATTCCATGCTACCTGACACAATAAAAGTAAAATCAAAGGACCAGCCTAGGAACCCGGATTTGAAACGAATACGCTATTATTTTCAAACACCTCAACTGACTGGGTGAAAGAAAATTCCTTGCTATGAAATTCCCTTTTGATATGCAACCTGTTTCCAACCATTGTAACTTCACGCAACAATGCATTCACAAATACTCATGACCAATTCACCAGCCAAAGTTACCTTAAAAGGATGTACTGAAGTAACACTGCTGACATGTGCTCCCCTCTAGGTGATCACCACCATCATCATCCCACCCCCCTCCCTCCCCCTCCCTGCTTCCCTCGAATCCTGCAACATTGTACAACTTCTTCTCCATACGGACGAAGGAACTTCCATGCACAGAGGAACTTCCATGGAGAGGCACTTTCAACAACAGAGGCCTTGTATGGACTGGAACACATTCAAATCGACTTTGTGATGCTAAACCAATCACTATGGCAACCACAACATCAATAAATGAAAAGAATAAAATATCAATATGCACTTTATGGAATCGCTAGGAGTAACATTCATGACAACGTAAATCGTACAGCTCTTCACGATTTCCGATCACAGGCATTGCACTCTTTCTTTTCAACGTGATATGATTACATTTTTTCCTCGCTACGGCATATTGTAAGTTTTCTCCCCCCCCCCCCCCCGGACTGGCCTGGTCACGTTTACACTTTTCTCTCTCTATTACTTGGAAGTGTTATTTGTACATCAAAACGAAAAGTGTGACATTTTTTATTGATTGGATGATGAGGTGAGGAGAGGTTGCCGGCCTCGGAATGAGAAAATGTGCTCTAAGCTGCACATCTGGAGAAGATGTCTATGTAAGAGATGGAAATATGTATTGATTCAGCTTTCATCATGTTAACCCAGGAATGGAGGGAGAAAAAATGGATTCACGAAATTGGAAAAGAAAGGGGATTCCACCAAAGGAAATGTTAGCGTGAAGGATGACGTTTCAAACAATGATTGGTCAGACTATGAGGAGATTTGACATGCCTTGAGTTTTGTTTGCCAGGTTCAAAAATTTTTTTCATTCTTTTTAATTTCAAACTCTTAAATAATAGTGAAGCAAAAACACAGAAAATTTTGAAAATTTTCTTCTTGACTTTTTAATTTGATGCCATAAAAGAATGTGTATTGTAAGCTTTGTTATGCATGGGTGGTGGCGGATTGCAATGGAAGAAATGTGTTGCTATAAATATTATTATGGTTGGGGGTATGTTCAATTAACATTACATGCTTTTCAAACTAATGAAAACATGTGCTGTATGTACTAAAAGCAATTTTTTTTCATGAGCTGCACCGATAGGAAAGTTAGAAGTGTCACTGCAGGCATGACGTAAAAACAGAGGAAACAAACATCTTTCAACGAGATGTCACGCAGGATGGAGGACAAGTGAACTGAATTTTCCAGACTGTCTAGCCTAAATTATGTCTGACTTCTGGTCATCCTAAAGAGCGTATTAGTTTGAGGGGATGCATGAGGGCAAAGAATGTGAACCAATATATATATATATATATTAATTTATTTTTCTTTTTTTTAAAGAAAAGAGAAGTATAACTTCACTTAGGAGGAGCTATAAACTGTATCTTCTTCAAACCTTTTGTAAATCTTCCATTGCTTTTCTCTGCCTCTCTCTCTCCTCTTCATCTTCAAGTCTTTTCTTTTCAGCCTCTTCTTCCATCCGCCTCTTCTCCACCCTGGCGTCGTGCCGCCTGCTGAATTCCTTCCAGAGGTCCGACTCCTCTGTGCCGTTACTTCTTTTGACTAAATATTTCAGTGCTGTCCCGGAAAGAAAAAAAAACATTGGGATACTAATAACAGTAAACTATACAGCAGCTTAAAGGGTGTGAAGACTCGCGCAAAAAGAAACGTCTCATGCCGGTAATCTGACCTAGTTTCGAATGAGGTGTAACAGAAGTGTTACACACCAACATCGATCCTAGAGAATACATACACAGCTTGCTACCGTCGGTAATTAGACACTAGTGTACAGTCAATACACACAGCTACGGTCAATACCCACAACACAGTGTACATAGCAGCGATAGTCATCTCAGGTCGAGATACAAGATACAGTAACAAGGTATCACGTATCATTACTGTCTGTATTTTGTAGCGACAAGAAGAAAACTTCATTTGTAAGCAACAGAAAGTTAACTTTTTCAGAGCGCAGCACGCAGTTTGGGCGAGTCGTCATGCCTTTAATACATGTACATTAGTGTACTAATAGCAGTAAACTATACAGCAGCTTAATACATGTACATTGGTGTATTATAAATAAGGCTTGAGTCAGGAAGACACCTTGTCTCATCAGTGTGTTCTGTAAATACTGTAAGTTGATGTTAAAACTATTTCAAGAACCTGCTATAGGACTTCAGAATGGTAGATCTGGAAGGCAGAGGGCAATATAACCTCATAATAATAATCATAATAACAACAACAACAACAACAACAATAATAATAATAATAAATGAGACATAAAGCGCCAAATCAGTAGACAAAAGGCACTTTACAAAGAAAGCAAATTAATTTACAATAGAACAAGTGAAAAAATGGGTCTTAAGAAAACTTTTGAAAGTAGAAAGAGAGGGACATTATGGGGTTCACAATTGCAATGCTAGAATGTTATCAGTTTGTACGCTACATTACATCAGAGTGCATATATGTAATGGAGACAGGTAAGAGACAAATGAAGTCAATCTGGCATTATTGCTATTTCCAATAACATTTTCATGTATGGGTCTAACTATATTTCAAAATCATTTTTTCCCCACAAATGGAACAAGAAGGAATTAAGCCTCTTAATTTAGATCCCTCTCCTCCCTTCCCCCCCCCCCATGCACCATCCCCAGCCTGCAACAACCTGTTCTTTCTTCTTGAGATAAAGGCAGGCGCATTGCGAGGAATTTGCCAAGGGAGGGGCGAAACTGTAGGCAAGCTATCATAGCCATAGATACGGCATTGCAAACTATCTAAGCGCAGCGCCACCATGGTTGAGTTGGCGCGAAGCGTACAAGAAAATTTTGGCTGAAAATACCTCCCAGATCCCTGGAAATGGCACTTCCCAGGCCTTGTATTAAAGTTGCATCTTAGCATTTTCTCTTTTGAAATTTCTAGCGATATCATAAAAACATACCAAACAAATATGCTCAAGTGGGGGGGGCCGCCCCATTCCCCCCCTTGGCTACGCTCCTGGATAAAGGATAGTAAAGTACCTGTGATCCACTCCTGCCTCACTAACGCATCCGGTGCCTGCAGCTCAAAGCGAACCTTCTCAACATTGCTTTCGTCGTCGTCGTCTCGGAAGAGAACAAACAGATTCTTCAGCCCTTTGAAGTCCGGGAGTGCCTGCAATGTGTAGTAAAAATGACTGAACTGACAATTCAACCCCTTTTAAATGGACGCATACTGTAGTATTTATAAACTGTATCTTACATTTTGACTGTATCAACGCCTCCCTGTACATACCTGTTGACAATTTTTATACTTGAATCATGTAAAATAAAGTTTAATTATTTCACAAGATAGGGGGGAAATATTGTGATGTTTGGTCTTGCTATAGAAGTAGTCTGTTAGGCCTACTTGCTAAAAGTGTTATCATTTATACGTAGGTTACCATTATGACTTATCTAATTACAAATGTATTTAAATAGCATGTGTTCATAATATTTACAGAAACGAGAAGTTTTAATGTCATGAATTCTAATCTAATCAATGACCCTCTTTTCATCTATCAATACAGAATAATAAGCAACAAAATCTGTGACCGCAAAGGTAACCAAGCTTTTGAATATTACGCTGTACATACTTTTTCCACGTCACTGTTATATATTTGATTCAAGTATATACATAACCTGTTTGGCATCTACTTTATTGCAAAATAATGGCTTGTTTTCTTTTCTTTCTTAACCTGTGTGAAATCTAGCATTAACCATAATCTGTTACTTGTTGAAATCTGACCCATGGGTGACCATAATTACTTTGCATTTCAGCATAGTTTTGGCGTACTTTGCATTTTATTTCCACATGCATCGTCGCAATAATTACGCAAGTTTTAAAGACCCATACGTCATCCAAACTAGATTGCAAAATTATTCCTTTTTTTCTTTGTTCTAAGGCTTTCTTAAGCTGTGGAATGCAAAGGCAGTCACTAAGAAACAGGACCGTGTAACTTACACTCTCTACAAATAACCAACATGTTGCTTCACCAGTGGAAATACCTGAGACAAGCTTCCTGTCAGCAAAAGATGAAATAAAACTTTTTTCTTGTTTTTGAGGTTACAATTCCAATGTGTCGGCAATTTTACCGGCAATTCAACACAGTGGTTTTGGTCGCACTGTATAAGGTCCTTCCTATGACCGCTAATAGGTGAGTTAGTAAACATACGAATGTTAATTAGTGAGTAAGTAAACATACGAATGTTAATTTGTGAGTACAGTAAGTATGTATGTAATTATGTAATTATTTCATCTGACTCTTAGTGAAAACTACTTTGGCAACTTTGCACATGTTTGTCATCCAGCCTAAAATTTGGACTTATCTATTACTCCTCTTTTAGCGTTCCTTGAAAATGTCGAATGTTACAAAGGAAGTGGATGACGAAACTGTATACTTGATAATTGATATATTTGTTTACATTGTTTTATCGAGATCCTGTTTCTTGGATGGAAATGCTACAGACTGTTTCCTGACACCAAAACATAACTAAAACAAACAACAAAACATAAAAAGCTTATATAATAATTGAAACCTTTAATAATACATTAGGCCAAGCAGATCCAAATCTTGCCAGCATATTCTACAAGTTACTTTCGGTTTATACACCAAAGGCAACTGCCCTGGCTGACCTAAATACCAAATTGAAACAAATTTTATTATCATTGTAGCTATTTCGCAATCATCCCGTTTTCACTCACGTCACGTACAGTACACCTACTTGCACACTCTGTCACAAAGATGTCGCATATTTCTCCATTTTTTTCCTTCATATTTCAAAGTGAAACTTTTGATGTATATAGTATGCTTATTTTCAACTGTGAGTAATCAAATTTTCCTTAAATTCCAACTGAAAAATTATGAAAAGGCAAGAACGCACATACCGCATTGGTTTATACAACAATCTAGACTTGTACAATGTGATGACATTAAAAAATAAAGAAACTAAAATGTAGAAAAAAATGAAACTTTGAAAGTCAAGGGATCATTTGAACAGTTTCTAAGTGTCCTGTTATCCTCCCCCCCCCAACCTCTCTGCCCCTCCCATACCTACCATTACCCAATCAGACCTTCTTTATTCCCTTATCCTCCCCCACAGCAAGAGTAAAACATACATATTTTACTTTAGAATTCAAGAGTTATAAAAGAGACAAATTTCAAGTACGTTGATCTATAAGTAAATTAGCAGAAGACAAAGAGACTCATCTTGACCTTGGCCAAGATTTGTCTAGGTACAGTTTCATTTGTTTAGACAGTGTTACCTGTGTTAATAGTCATAAAACAAACTACATACAATATCCCTGACCCACACCCCCCACCTCAGGTTCATGGTGGTTGATCCCTTCTCCCACCTCAGGTTCATGGTGATTGATCCCCTTCTCCACCTCAGGTTCATGGTGGTTATTCCCCTCTCCCACCTCAGGTTTGTGGTGGTTGATCCCCTCTCCCCACCTCAGGTTCATGATGTTTGATCCTCTCTCCCCACCTCAGGTTTGTGGTGGTTGATCCCCTCTCCCCACCTCAGGTTCATGGTGATTGATCCCCTTCTCCCACCTTCAAGACTTACTGACAAAAAGAAATTTGTTTTTCAACATTTGGAAGACAAACAAATTTCATATATTTATATATTGTTTCTTTTAAAGTGAACCACACTGAAATTAACACAGGAATTATGCAGGAAATTCCCAATTTCAAAATAAACAGTCATGTTATTGTGGCATAATAACATCACACTATACATATATACAAAACAATGAATTTCTTACAAGTTTGTAATTAGGAAGTGGTATAAAGTGTGTTAGCAAAACACGCTTAATTGGATATTAATAACATTTGGATTTTTTATTTATATGAAATTGTAGAATATATCCCATTAGCCTAGCATGATAGTTCAAAAACCAATCAAGACTGACATTCTAAAATGAAGAAAGCTGAGCGTGTATTAAATACAGAGCTCTGTGACTTGAATCCACTACGAAAATGCATGAGTAAACACTTTGGATGGTAGAATGAGAAGGAAGGACATTGACCGGATAGGACCGGTCACTGAGGGTGCACAGTGTTAAAAGATTACCAGGGCATACTAGACACGGTAGAATGAGGTGCTAATGTTGTGGGGAGACAGGTAAGCGGGGAACGAAGTAAATACCACATTTGTTGTTGCTTACAGAGTGGGAACATGCCAACAACCAGAGACAAATCATTTATATAATCACACACTGATAAACGAAGCAAAAGGGACGAAGAGAAGAAGTTACAGACAACCTTGAATTATATCCAATAATTGATTATTATGTAAAATATTAGTGTCTCCCATTTCAAGTAATTTATGTTAATTGGCCAGTAATGAGGTACAGAACACCTCAAGTTCCTCAACTTTCAATTTTTTATAAATGTTACATAATTTGGTACAGTATCTCAACTCTCCACTTATTAACATTAACACAATTGGATATTTGCAGCACCCTCAACCTACCAATTATTGATGCTACATAATGGGGTACAGAACCTCAACCTTACAATACTATTGAAGTTACACAAATGGATAAATGCAGCTCCTCAACGTTCCAATTATTACAAATGTTACATAGTTTGGTGCAGTACCTCAACTATCCCATTATTAACGTTATACACGATTGGATACGTACAACACCTAAATTTCCAGATGATTATAAATGTTACATAAATGGATATAGTACCTCAACCTTCCAATTATTACAAATGTTACGTAGTTTGGGGCAGTACCTCAACTATCCCATTATTAACGTTATACACGATTGGATACGTGCAACACCTAAATTTCCAGATGACTATAAATGTTACATAAATGGATATAGTACCTCAACCTTCCAATTATTACAAATGTTACGTAGTTTGGTGCAGTACCTCAACTATCCCATTATTAACGTTACACACGATTGGATACGTGCAACACCTAAATTTCCAGATGATTATAAATGTTACATAAATGGATATAGTACCTCAACCTTCCAATTATTACAAATGTTACGTAGTTTGGTGCAGTACCTCAACTATCCCATTATTAACGTTACACACGATTGGATACGTGCAACACCTAAATTTCCAGATGATTATAAATGTTACATAAATGGATAAAGTACCTCAACTTTCCAATCTGCTGCCAGATTTATCTCTCCTTTTTGATCCTTCAAGTCAGAGTTGATAAAGTACGCCAGGCTCCCTAGCTTGAGAACAAACCATCTTTCCCTCCAGTTGGTAAAGTTATGACCCTTCTTCTTCAGAAAACCCTGAAAAGCAAAAAACGAAACGGCTGTTGAAAGGTCTCCCTGAAAATCCTATCAAACAGTGGACTGCATATATGGGCTACATCCGCAACCTATGGCGAGACGACACAAAAGTTGTTCGCAAGAAAATACTTTCCGTGGATCAAAGGATTTTGCCAGAAGTTGGAAAAAATATCTACAGTTTTCAGGGCTTGCAGATGAAGATGCCAAAAGTTAATGGTTTGGGTATTTACGAGTGACGAGCTTACCTGTCTCCCCACAACCTTAGCACTCTTGTTCTACCGTGCCTAGAATGAACTGGTAACCTTTCAACAATGTGTGACCTCAATCTAGACACGGTAGAATGAAAGTGCTAAGGTTGTGGGGAGACAGGTAAGCGAGGAGCGAAGTAAATATTGAGCAACTTATTTTCTCTATGTTGAAGAACACATGAAGACACGGTCATGGGCCTAAAATTTGTAGGGACCATATGGACCACTGATCTACATTATAACCTTTCCTCACACACAGTAGCCAAGAACTGCAGAACTGTGAGATTAATAGTAGCATAATTTGCATCTTCTGCTTATTAATGCACATTTTGGATATTAATAGCTTCTTCTACATCCTTAGCTAATCTACCAGAGATATTTTGATCACATTTTTCTCATGTCAATCAAAAGTGAGGTAAGAGATTCTCAGAAAGCTTTTAAGTTGAATTGGGCCCTCCATTTGGAATAATTGTGCTAAAACTTTATCCCTTAAAATTGGAAATGCACTGTACATCATGTGGGTTTCCTAGGAAACCAAACTGCCAGAAAATATAACAAAATTTCAAACATTCCCTTGTTCATGCGATTTAAATACAAACTCTACAGAAAACAAGAAAATAAATTTAAGCCAACTTTGCAATGTTTTTGACAAGGGATTTTTGAGAGTAAAACAACTGATAAAATTTTCGGTTGTGACATCCACCACCTCACATTTCACTTGAACACAAGATTATGTTTTTAAATCACTTTTTACATAATTACAGTATGTGTTGGAAGAAATGTACTAAGATGCTTAAATTCATGAGATTTGGTATATATCTGTTCTTTTTTCACCAAAACATTCGGTGACACTGCATTTTGGTTATACTGTGGACACACTATCAACAATAGCATACAATGCAAAATGTTATTGCGATGGCACCAAATGTATCAGTAAAGTGAACAAATATTTGTCTCCTTTTTGACTGCCACATAAAGGCTCTATTTTGAGATCGACATTGTTGTTTTTAAGAGACACAACATATTTGAGTCCAAAGGTCCAACAACTTCAACAAATTGAATCTTTGTACCATCAACATTACAAATACATCTGGTTTGGATTCTCTATCCATGGAAATAGCAAGCAGAAATGAGAATTCAATTTCCCAGACCTTTCAAAACAGGTTATAATGTGCATAATTCATTTGCACTGGTATGCATAGGCGTAGAAGGTGGGGGGGGCTGGGGGGGTTGCAGCCCCCCAACCAAACAATTTTTTGGGCACCTACTGAAAGAAGAATAATTTGCAATGTGTTTTTCAATGGATAAACTGATATTATTATTATCATTATTATTGTAACTTCCCCAATAATTATAACCAATATGGAAGGGTAATAACACAGAAAATGATTGTATGTTATTGGCTTGTGATGTAATGACCGATGAATGCCTATATGATATGCACATTAACATGTTGAACTCGCAGAGCGCGCGAAACATTTTGGTTATATTTTTCTGGCAAGTCGTTACAGCCCCCCCCCCCCCAAATCAAATTAGGCTCCTACGCCTATGCTGGTATGGATTACCATCGACCAGCAAATTACTGTATGACTAACTCCTTTGTCTTCTTGTTTACTCGCTCCTTTCAAGTATTTTGGTTGGGGCATTTTATTTGTTTGCAGTCCGATTAAATATTAAATAAAACACAATATTTATCACAATGCCAAATATAGACCTGGCATAGCTATTTGGCAACCCTCCAAGGGGGATATTTCCCTCATTCAAGAATATACATCAAGTTTGTGTACTTAACAAACAGTCTTTATATCGGTTATAGACACAATCTCATAGACACAATCTCATACGTCATAAAAGAAAAAGCCAAACTTTAAAGGAGTTCAGTCCACATGGCATTGCACACCGAGTCCCAAAGTGCCAATATATTTGAGTCAGATTCTAAATGATATAAGTTTGCACTAAATTACTGTATGTATAATGTATGTCAGTTTGTTCTCCAATAATACAAGCTCATCAAGTAATGTACTGGATCAGTTGAAGCAAACTCCTGATAAACATAGTGTCACGTAAAATCAAATGCATGAGTGCATTATAATTAAGGTGCAAGGTTCAGGGGTGTGTCTGTCAAGTTACAGGAAATAAATTTGACTATTAACTATGGGAGCTCACAACAGTTGACAAATTGTATGCATTGTTGTACAGTATAGATACACACTATCCACTATCCTGTACTGTGAGTCTGTACTCACATACTACACACTATAACTATCCACTAGCTGTACTGTATGTGTGTTACCAGACTTACAGTGAGTCTGTACTCACATACTACACACTATAACTATCCACTAGCTGTACTGTATGTGTGTTACCAGACTTACAGTGAGTCTGTACTCACATACTACACACTATAACTATCCACTAGCTGTACTGTATGTGTGTTGCCAGACTTGCAGTGAGTCTGTACTCACATACTACACACTATAACTATCCACTAGCTGTACT